>NC_089251.1:34487068-34806557 GCF_963930625.1 Muntiacus reevesi | reverse complement strand
TCTTTATTTTTAGAACTTGTGACAGAAATTTAGTGTTTCTACAATTGTGAATATAGGAAATAAATCTGCTACTACTGTAGTAGTATATGTGACTGTCACAAATACAAATCATGATGTTGCAGACATCATGAAATACTATTGAAGCTCATCACTACTTCAAACTGACAGACGTTATTAGATCTGCCATGAGATACTGTTATTAAATGTGTTAATAAAGAAGCATACAGATTACTATATCATAACTTTTTAGATATTGATAACTATATTTCAGTTTAATTGGTTTCCTTTGTAGTGCTATGTATTTTATTTTATGTGTTTGGAATTTGGAAACATTACTCTAATAAGGGGTCCATAGGTTTCATCAGACTGTCAAAGGGGTCTTGGTGTAAAGGGAAGAAAATTGACTTAGATAGTGTCTACTGCAGTGATTTTGAACATTGAACTGTGTCAGAATGTCTTAGAGGCTTAGAGGCTTAGAAACTGTTGTCTACTACCCTCAGATTTCTGACTCAAGAGGCCTGGGGTAAGACGAGACTGATGTTGCACAAGCACCACACTGTGAGAGCCCTGGCCTAACACACTAAGTGTGACATGTTTCTTCCCCACTTGACCTGGCACGTGAACAATTTCAGGGCACTGGAGTGCTAGCCACTGATTCAGAGCGATACGGGAACATACCCTCTGACTCTGCTAGTCAGGCCATGCTGAGCTTTAGCCTCCCTTCTGCCCTTGGCCAAGGTCTTGTGACCCTACTGATTGTAAGCCCAGCCCTTCTTTTGCGTCTAGCTCCAATTCTGGTTTAGGCAGGGGCAATTTAAGAAGCACTGAATGTTCTGGGATTCAGCATCAACTCATATACACAGCCTCGCCAGCACTTGTCCGTAAGGATGATTCATGGTTTTTCCTTTATTCCATGGTACATGAGTTCTTGACTCATGCCCTAGCCCCTATTAGACAAGTGCTGTGCTTGCCCTCATGCTAGGGTTTGGAGTCCTAGTCTGGATAATGCAATGACTGAGTCCCTGTTACCTCCTGGAATTCCGGTTTTCCTACATTTTATAAGTATTGCTTTCTATTGTCTTCTTTTTAACATGTTTCTGTCTTCTGTGGGTCCATGTCCTCTTCAGAATACCTGCATAACTAGCTATACCTTTCCTTCAGCACCTGAGATAGCTCCTCATTTTGGAATAAGCTTCGTGGGCCCAGGTCTGCCTCTTCAGTTAACTTATCCTTCTGGAGTTCATTGTGACACAACCTATCATGCCCCAGATAACACATTAGTCACAATTTGTGATATGAGGCAAGATCAAGCCCCAAAGATTAATATAATATCTTTAGAGGTACTTATGCTTATGGAATAATTAGGTCAATTAATCATTTATTGAGCATCTATTAAGTACTAAGTATCATGTCAAGCCTTGGGGATGTAAATAGGAAAAACTCTGATACAGACCTTGGTTTAAGAAATGCACAGACTAATATGAAATGTAAACATATAAATAAATAATTATGGTCTCTTTTCATCTCCTTTGCATATTCATTTGCATTGTTCTGCTCTAATTAATAATTCATCCCTAATTCTTCTTTAAGAGGAGCTTGTTTTTTCTTTCCAGTCCTAAAGATGAGTGGTTGTGAATTCTCCTTTGGTAAGCTTTTAGTCCTTTGCCGCCTTCTCAGAGCCTATAGTCCCATTCACCACCCCAGTGATCCCAGTGATCACTGCTGTTGTGTTTGGGCTAATAAAGTGATATCCCTCTCTTTTGCTCCCTGAAACCAAAGTCATGGGCTTTCTCAGATGGAGGAGGACCAAGCTGTGACCAAAAGTTTCTCAACTAACTTCACTTCCCTGCTAAGTCTACCTGATATTCGCACTTCCAGTGCCCTCATCTCCCTTTGAAGGTACACCATGATTATGGGGCTCTACCGGATCTGAAAAATCTTATGATACCCATAGACCATCATTACTAAATGAGAGGTGGAGATCATGAGTAAATTATGAGGAAAAGAAAGTTAGATGTCATTTTTTTCCCCCATACTTTGCTTTTTTAACTAACCCCAGTGTAATTTTTGAAATAAGACCATGAAGGCTATATGAACCCTTACCAATATTATCTGACCTAAAACTACCCTATAGCTCCAATGCAATCAGTTATGCAGGGGAACTGCTAGACACCCCCTGAACTACTCCAGTGCTGCTGTAATTAATTAGGAGAGCTGGTGGAGTCACCAGTGTTTGAATATCAGTTTAAGAAGTGACCCCAGCGTCCTGCTGAATATAACAGCAGACTTATATAATAGGAAGTAGGCGCCTGGTAGAGCATAGTGACAGATTATCGAGGAGTAAATAACAGGAGCTTATCAGTTGCCTGAAAAGCAGCCTGTAAAGCTAAGAGAATGCAAGAAGTTTCATCATTTACATAGGTGTATATTAATAGCACTTGCTTTGTGCAGAGAACTGTCCTGGGATTACCCCAACCTGCTTGTGAGGTGATCTCCACTTCTATGAAGTCTAAGTAGGGCAGGCAGTGTCGAAGGCTGTTGATGTGTCTATGTATGCACGCATGTGTGCATAACTATTATGGAAGAGTCCAAAAGAAACAAAAATAACAATCCAAGAAAAGATGCTGAGCACAGAAGACCAAAATAACTCCAGCCACATGAGTCCCTCTTGCCTTTGAATGTGGGCTGAGATTAAGGAACAAGCCCAGGATAACATACAAGCCTGCAGGGAGGGGGTCAGTCATATGAGATGTGAGTGCTGGGTCCAGCTCTGTCTGTGATTCTGTCTCTGTCTCATAAAATGACAGATCAGTAAACGAGCAGAAAATCCAATGAAATAATGTTTAATACCTAGTAAGGTGACTGGTACATAGAACGCTTTGAGGAAGTGTCTTCCCACCTCCTGAATCATCTACTGTTATCCCCGTTTTACGGATTAGGAAACAGCTTCCAACAGGTTAAGTGAGCTGCCCAAGGTCGCAGAGCTGTTAAATCTGGTGTTCTGGACAGCATACCATGTTGTCTCCATTTCACATGTTCATGGGTTAAACCATCTCATGTCGAGTCCTTTCTTCAGCTGACGTTAGAGTTCATAAACAGCATCATTCTAAACAGAGACAACCACCTTTCCTCAAAATCCAGGCTGGGACCTAGACTAACAGTCCCCACCGTATTTTTCTAACCGGAATCCTGTTCCCTTAGCTTTAGATTCAGTCAGAACCACAGACCATGTTTGGGGGCTCCACAGTTCCCTCCCACACACTCCCCACCTCGTGCTCGGCTGCTGTTCTACATACAGTCAATCTCCCCACATCTACTCTGTTTATTAATATTTCAGTCCTTTTGGACCATGATCCCAAACTGACAATCCTGAGAAATCCAATTTTTGTCTACTTTTTTGATGAATCTGGAGTTCCGGAAGTTAAGAGTATTGCTTTTTAATTAATTCTACCTTCTAGAAGCTCGAAAGGCATAGTGTTGCTAACAGTGACCCCCTCTAACTCTTCTGGAAAATGGATATGGACTTGTTCGTTGGTATTGTTTTGGGTCATTATTTTTCTCTTAAAACTCTACTTTAGAAAAAGTTGCATTTTTGAAATGGCTGTCATTTAATTCCATAGGCAGTTGATTTAAGCTTCATTTTTTTTCCATTAAGTGAAAATTAAATTAAGCTCATTATTGTATTAGACAGGCATTGATTGTACTCACTTTGGTTTTAATTAAATGCTACTATTCATTATTTCCTCCTGTGTAGTGCTTTTAATTTTCTTTGGTATATAATTTGGGATAACAACAATATCAGTAAATTATCCCTCATAAATAATATTCAAAGAGAAAGACTAACAAAGCACACTGTGAAGCAATTTGAAGGTATTTGCTTATTGTTTTTAATTTACTGGTAGGATATTTATCAAGGGATATTTTTCCATGTTGCTCCTTTGTGATAAAACAGGGCATGCTCATATCGCTCTTAAGCAGCTCTGACTTTTGCAGTTAATGGCTGACTTCAAGACATCATTGATCTTAAAAATGTGCTGACTTTATGTGCAGCACTGAAGATATGGTCCAGGGGGTAGATGTTTGAATTTTAAGTCTAAGAACATTATTAGAAAGGTTCAGAAAAATGTCCAGAGAAGCTTATTTATCTATAGTTTTTTCTAAAACATTTGTGAGGCACTTATTTCATGCTAAACAGTCTCCTGGGGTCCTGGAAGTATATGGTATGATAGAAGACAACAGACCTTATCCTTCTGGTTCTTGTATTCTAAAGGGTAGGAGATAACATAATATGCACTGACTCCAACTCTCCAAGAAGACAGGACTCCCATTAATCTGCTGACAAAGCCTGGGCCAATCTCTGCAAGTCTAGACTTAAGATCATGTATTTTGCACTCTCTTCCACTAAATATTTTATAATGAAAAGCACAGAACAGCTTAGCTGAGCTCAAAAGGACAGACAGATACCACCTCTCAAATCCAAATCAGAAGTAGAAAACAGAGTGAATAGATCAAGCTGCTGCAGGTGTCCAGCGTCCTGGGTAGAGAAGCCGTCCATTCAGCTAGGAATTTGGTCACTACTGGTAAGCAGTTCTCAGGGTGACCACCAGGATGTGAGTTCAGCAGTCAGTGCTTACAGCCAGGGTTGACAATGGGACAAGCTTCCCCAGGCATACAGGGAGCCTAGGCTAGTGTTTTTTAGCAAGCTGTAGTCCTATGGACATTGTCTTCTGACGTGAAGCTGAATCAAATTGTCAGTGATTGGATCTGATTCTGGCCTTTAGAGAGTTGCAAGTGCAATGCAAACAACTACACAAGGAGGAGTGAGCCTGGCTGGGAAGAGGAGGACTTGTAAACAAACAAACCACTCCAAATAAGCTTAGCCTTCAAGCCAAAATCCCAAAATGTGAAATCATGCCAAGAAGACAGCCTAAAATCAATGATCAGGATATGAATGCTGTTCAGATGAAAAGAAATTTATGTACCAGTCTGAACTGGTACTTTATATACTATATACTGGTACATTATATACTATATACTGTACCAGTCTGAACTGGTACAGTATATACTAAATGAGTACATTTAGTATATACTCAAATAGATACATAAAGGGAACTTCTGTTTAAAAAGTTAGGAACCAAAAATTATGGAAAAAACAGGCTGACATGAAATGAAAACAGGGAGATATGAAAAGGAACCAATTTTAAATATTAGAAATAAAAAGTTATTAAAAATAGAATGAAAATAAAATTTTAAGTAAAATTTAACAGCTTAGTAGATAAGATAAACTCTGGAGTGGTCTTCTTCCAATGGAAAATTAGTGGAATTTATGATTACATTCAAGGATTCACCCAGAATACAGCAGAGAGAGACAAAGAGATTTTCTCAAGTCTTGGAAAAGCAGTTGAAGACATGGAAGACAGAGAGGGTCTTCCATAGTCAAACAGGTTTCAGGAGAGAGCAGAGAAGATAGAGGAGAATCAATACTCAGAAAAATAATATCATAATTTTACAGACAAGAAGAAAGGAAGAATTATTCAGATAAAAAGTCTACTCCAAGCATGTAGCATAATTAAGGAATATATATACACCTATAATGTTCAGATTATCAAGGATAATAAAGAGAAAAACCTTTAAAAACTAGTAGAATATCTTTAATGAAGCATAAGTGACATGTAACATTGTATTTATTTCAGGAATATAACATAATGATTCAATATTTGTGTATATTGTCCAAGTAAAATATTTTTAAAGGGATTCGCTATAATCAGAGTATAAGACTTCTCACCCAGGACTGATGCCATAGAAATCATGTACTCTGATAACAGTGCAATTAAATTAAAAGTAAATATAATAATAAAAGATAGTTAAAAACAATACCAAAATATGTTTGAAAGCATAAACATGTCTAAATGACCCATAGATTAAAGAGACAACCACAGTGGAAATGACTAAATATATAGGAATGAGAGACAGAAGCAATACTAAGGAAAATTTGTGAAATGCAACTACAGTGAATTTTGAGGTCAAATTTATAACCTTATGTACATTTTCCAAAAAAATTTCTAATAGTCAACTCAACAAGATACACATATAAAACCTAATAAAACAGAGAAAATATGAGAAAAAAGATAATAAAGAGTGGTTAACAAAGCTGGTTCTTTGGAAAAAAAACTAATAAATCAAGCAAAAGAGAAAAAGAAAAATCAGACAATAGCTACAGATAAAGTAGAACTTGTTTTTAAATAAATGAATTCAATAAACAATTTTATGTTAATAAATTTGAAAACTCAGATGAAACACAGTTTTCTGGAAACAGATAAATTGCCAACATTGACTCAAAAAGAAATAGAAACTCAAAATAAACTGATATAAATAAATGAATATTATTTCATTAAATATTATTTCACTATTAAAAATGTGAATCAATAATCAGCCTCTTGAACACCCCCCAAAGATGCAAGATCCAGATGGTTTTAGGAAAACCTTTCTAACTCCCCAGAAACAGATAAATAAACCTAATGGCTTACAAAGTATTTCAAAGAATAGAAAAAAAGGTAATACTACCAAACTCATTTAATACAAGCAGCATACTCTTGATAACAAAACTGACAATAAAGGAACACTTCAGACGAATCTCATTTAATACCATAGTGAAATTTGCTCAGTCGTGTCCAACTGTTAACAACCCCATGGACTGGTCCATGGAATTTTCCAGGCCAGAAAACTGGAGTGGGTAGCCTTTCCCTTCTCCAGGTGATCTTCCCAACCCAGGGATCAAATCTATGTCTCTGCACTGTAGGCAGATTCTTTACCAGTTGAGCTACCAGGGAAGCCCCCTTAATAAGGCCTAAATAAAATACAAGCAACCAAATCCATCAGTATATTTCTAAAGTATACATAGCATAACCCATTATGATTTGTCCCAGGAATGCAGAGATGGATCAATAGCAGAAAACCTATTAAATAGACAAAATCATTTTATCTACCTATTTAATTACCCACGTATGTAATAATAATATAAAAAATTTGTGAAATTAAAAAGTACCAAATTCAAGATAGTGACCACATCTATGAAGAGAGGAAAAAATGGGGATTCAGGAGGATAAATAGAGGGGCTTTGAGATAAAATATGCATTATTACATTAGACAAAACCTAAATCAAAATGGTGAAAAGCTAATGATTTGTAAAGCTGAGTTGGATGCATGGGTGTTACTTAAATTATTCTTTAAGGGTTTCGATATATTAAAAATATTTCACAATTTAAAGTAAAATATTACTTAGATATCTGTCTTCAGCTCAGTTCAGTTCAGTTGCTCAGTCATGTCTGACTCTTTGTTTTGCGATCCCATGGACTGCAGCATGCCAGGCATCACCTGTCTTGGGGCTTCTCAAGCTTGGATGTACATGTAAGTCATATGAGAATCTTACTAAACTGCAGGTGCCCAGTGCGTAGGTTCCTGGACTGGGGCCTGAGATTCTGTAATTCTAAAACAGTTCCCAGGTGATATTGATGCTACTGATGCATGAACACCCTTTGAGTAGAAAGAGTAGTTCTCAAACCTGGATGTACACAGAGTTGGTTGGGGAGCTTCAAAGAGAACCTAACGTTTATGCCCCAGCCCCAGCCACAGGGATTCTGATTCAGTTGGCTTGGGGTGGTAATGCCTAGACTATGGTACTTTGGGAAAGCTTCTAAGTGATCCTAGCATGCAAACATGGTTTAATTGAATGCAGCTCATTTTGTAGCTAAGGAAACTGACTCAGGAGAGGCGGAACACATTGCACAGATTGCTGGCCACTAGATTCTACTTTGGCAATTCCCATTCCAGTTCTCTTTCCAGGCACAAGATTTTTACTTCAATCTCTTCCAAGTTTCTGCCCTTCAGATTTCCAGGTGCCTGTTGCTCATTCCCTCTTAGCACAATTACTGGGTGAATGTGTGCTCAGTTGTGTCTGACTCTTGGCAACCCCATGAATATAGCCCGCCAGGCTTCTCTGTCCTTGGAATTTTCCAGGCAAGAATACTGGAGAGGGCTGCCATTTCCTACTCCAGGGTATCTTCCCAACCCAGGGATGGAACCCATGTCTCCTGCATCTCCTGCATTGGCATGCAGATTCTTTACCACTGTACCACCTGGAAAGCCCAGTAACTGGGTAGGATAGTTATAAAGCAAGACAGGCTGCCAGTGGCATTCTTCAGCTACCTCCCTTCCCATCCATTGCCCCCTCCAGGCATAAAAGGAAACACTCTTGGGGAAGTTCTTGCCTTGGATTTGAGTAAGTAACATCATGCAAGAGTAAAGAACTTTTTTCTCCCAAGTTTTTCTGTTTTTGTTTTGTTTTGCTTTGTTTTCTCTTGCACAGCACTCTTCTGCTCTCTCATCAGCCGAAATGTACAACACTGCAATCATTCCACTGCACCAGTAACACTTATTTATGTCCAAAGCACCTATGAGATCCATGGATGTATCCTATGCGAAGAAAGCCTTAGTGCATGACCTCATGTCACACCATGAATTCAACACAGTTTTAACATGTTAGGTGAACTTTTTCGAAGTGTTCCCAGCTTTGATTCTTTTCTTCTAGCCTTAATCTCTATTTTTCCTTACTAATCCACCCTGATTTGATAATCCTTCCTCAGATGTACACATCCACAGTATTGACCCTCACTTCTCCTTGACCTTAAACAAGTAGGATTTATGCCTGGACTTCAACTCCACCTTCAGATACAAAATACTTTGAACTACAGACAGAGTTTAGAAACTAGAAAATCTTGCAAATTAAAAACTACAGCTATGGGGTAACTTACTCCTACTCATGACATGCTGTCTAGTGGTATATCTCATACTGAACAGCTGTATTCTACACCTAGCAATACCTTTCCAAGCCCAGAGAGAGACTTATGGTTCCAACACTAATGGAGTTTTCATTTCTAATATTGGTCTTATACCAGAACTGTCTCAGGGGGAAAAGGTAATGACTGGTTAGAATTCACCCAAGGGTTACACTAAAGGTTTATGGTTTGTCCATCTGAGATCTATGGTCATAGACAGGGAAGTGCACAATTGTCTTAATTAGGCTTTCTAATAGGCCCACTGAACTGACCATACTCTTTCTTCTAAGGCAAATAGTGTGTGGGGCAATTAATTACTTTTTTTTTGGGTGTGTGTGAGAACTGAGGTTTAAGAGCCTTTGAAAATCAATGCATAAGTCATTCTGTTGCTGGGTTTTAAATGGTACCTTGACCCTCTTTCCTGAATATAAAGTAACCACTGTATCAATAGTCCTTCCTTTTACTTATCACTTTTCTGGGCAGGAAAGCTGTGAACCATGTAAAGAGAAAAATGACAGCTGCAGAGAGGAGTCCCAAAAAACTGTATTTAAGATATACAAAAAAGAAAACTTTAGACTCAAAATTATTAAAAATGAAAAGACTTAGAGACAATGAGTCCAACATCATTGAAGAAACTGAAGCCTAAAGAAGTACTTTGCCAAAATCAGAGACTGTGGAAAACTAAAGAAAGACAGGGACCTAGGGTTTGGCAGGCACAGAATCAGTTAAGATGGGCCTTTATTTATGTATGTTGATAAAATAGTACACATAAATTAATTCTAGTAAAATCAAATTATAAGCAAAGTTTATTATAAGAGCTAGCAGTTTATAGGAGTCCTGTGATAAAGACTGAAAAACAATTTCTCCCTTCCCCATTGCTCTTTTATTTTTAATCTCGGTTTGTCCACAGGAGAGTTGCTTAAAGCCCAATATATTGGCAAGTTAATGAGTTCTTACTGTTGAATTTGTTTTCTTACTAAGGTGAAAATGATGAAATGGTAAAATAGTTAAAGCAATGAGCTATAGGTCAGAAATCCAAATTCTAGTCCCACTCTACCCCTAACAAGTTATGTGGGCTTGGATGCATCACTGAACCTCCATACGCACCTATTTCCTCACCAGCTGTTCTACAATAATCTCTAATATTTTCCTTCTCTAAATCTGATATCCATCCTCAGACACAACTCCAGTAGAAGAATACACTCAGTTGCTACATGCAGTAACTCAAAGGACCACACTCAGTCTTTTTCCTGGTTTAAGATTTCGATCAATGTGTGATCCTTGCTCATCAGCAGCAAAGCATCACCTGGGAGTTCATTAGAAATGCAGAATCTCAGGTCTCACCCAGATCTGCCAAATTGCAATCTGCATTCTAACAAGGTCTGTAGAAGATTTATATGCACATGGAGAAGCACTGGCTTAGGATACCTTGTCCAGCTTCCCAGATGATAACTGGCTTTTCTTGGACCTTCCTCAGAGCCCACTTTACCATCACCTATGTGTTGACCTGCCTTTTGTGCTCTAGCTGACCTAGCAAACCCCAGTTCTGCTTCCTTCCCTGTGTCTGACTGACCTCTCCTCTAGGCTGGTGTGTGAAGTGAGTGAGTAGATTGACAGACAACAGCAAGAAAGGTCAACATGTCCCTGGGGCAGGGGGACAACAAAAAAGCAGAGACAAGAAATAAACAGACAACTTGGACACTGAGTTCAGAGATAAACAGTCCCATACAGCTCAACCAACTCTGAAAATACTTACAATATAAACTATATCTATTTAAGGAGTTGTTAGGCAAGTTTTTCTAGGTCAAGAATAAAAAGCACAATAGACAAATAAAAGAAAAATAAGAATATGAATAGGCAGTTCACAAAGTAGAAGTAGAATGGTCAGTAAATCCATGAAACTATGCTCAACCTCAAGGAACTCAAATTAAAGTAACAGGATACTATTTCAGCATCTCTCCAAATGGAAACAATATACCTGTTATTCTTTTTTTAAAATAATACTTTGCTTTTAATTATGAAATATTACAGAAATATAGAAAATAATATAACAAACACCCGTGTACCCACTGCTTAGAATATATATTAACATTTTGCCCTATTTACTTTCCTCCCCCTTTTTAATTGATAAAGATAAAACATCACTCCACTCTCTTTTACCTCCCCCATAACTCTCCTGAAGTTGCTGGGTGTTATTCCATGTGTGACTTCGTACTTTTTCTACATATGAATGTGTCCAAAGTCAATGCATATTCTGTTCTGATGACACTATGTATGTCTTTCAGAACTTGCATTTCTTCACTCCACATTGGGGAATTTTTCTGTGTTGATACATAGGGAGTTTGTTCATTCTTTTTAAGCTGCTTTTTAGCATTTAGTTGAATGAATACAACAGTGATTCACGGGTTGAAAGGAATGAAAAAAGAAAAACTTAACAAATTCTAGTGCTTTATCTAGTATATTTTAGGTCTGGTATAGAAATTCTATACCAGATTCCAAGAATTGCATGCTCCTTTGCCTGGTCTAAACTTGTGCTTTCCACCCCTAAGTTGAATGAAAGCTCTCCCCTACATTTTCCTAACTTCTCTCAAGGTCACTTCCAGAACAGAATTACTCATGTCTCTTGGTGATGGCAGAAAAACAGAGAACCAGCAATCCCTGGGGTGCACAGTCCCAGGGGTCAAGCTGCCTCATGTCACCCTGTTTTACCCTGTGGTCTGCAGTCTAAGTGCCCATGACTGGGAAAGGCTCAGCTCCCTTCACCCAATGATACATGGGAAAAATGCAAATACTTTATCGCTACAATTTATCCTAAAGGAGATTTGCAAAGCCGCATGCCTGAGATTTATGGTGTGACATCCAGAGATTTCATGCACTGTATTTCTCATTTATGGGCCTCAATTTAGTTAAGAGAAAAGAAGCTATCTAGAGCAAAAACGCCCTGAAGCTTTGGTAAAATGGGATATTTAATTAATTCCAAAATCACCACATGGATAAAAAGTGAGTTTCAGATCCACGTGTTCAATCATCCCCTGGCCTTCTTATTAGCTCCCTCTTAGGTCTTGGTGACCAAACTGTGCTCCCAGAAACCTATCCTTGTGACCTCAAACCCTACAGCACTCTCAGGCAGGCCTGGAGCCTAGAAAGCTCAGGGTGGAAACTCCCCTAAGTAACCTGGTCGCATGGGTTGATTTGCATATGCAAATAACTTATTCCTTGTTGGTCTGTAGAAGCCTGGAGAGCACAGAAGTCCTTTACTTCAAAGCTCTCCTATGAAAGCACACAGTAAGGAGTAGTGGAAAGAAAGCAGCAACCATCAGGGAAATAAGTCCTTCACCTGCCCCGGCTGTTTCCAGGTGCATACGCGGAAGACAGCACCCTCCCACCTTTCTTGGAAGAAGCTTGTGTGACTCAAGGCAGACAACGGATGTGAGGGCTGTTTGAGGCTACAGTGCCCTTTATACAAGATAAGGTCATGATAGTCAGTCATGTCCACAGAACAGGATGGTTTGTTGATCGACCCTAAAAGGAAGTTACAGAGGGGAAAGGTAGACCACATTTATTTATATGATCGTGTTTTATATGTTTGAACATATTTATATTCACATGTATGTTTATATTCATATTTGTGATTTTGTTAATATTCATATTTCTATTTATTTGACCTGGAGCCAAAAGCAGGGAGCCTGGGGGAAGCTCTTAGAAGCTGAAAGCGAGGCAGTCTCTTCATTTCTGATGTATGGAAAAGCATACACCACGTGGGGCAGTGCTTTGCACAGCTTATCAATATTGAGCTCAGACTTGGGAAAATAGCCTTTTTTCTTTTTTGTTTAAATCAATGTGTTATCTGCTGGCAAAAGATCTTGACTCATCTCTCCTATACGCTCCCACATGACACCTCCAAGTGAGAACCCGAGCTGTCAGATTCTAAGTCACACTCAGAAGCAGCTCACATTTCCTGCCCACTGACCTCGTGCTGGCTGGGTGAGCACTCTGCCCTAAGTCATCCAGACTCCCTCTGAAGTCCCTGCCTTTCTCAGCGCCCCTTACCACACTAGGACCCTGCTTTCCTTTGCATCTCTCCACACTCCCAATGTTTGCCATCCCTGCTGGTAGCATCTATCACCCTCTGAACTGCTGTCTCCCAGAGCAAGAAGAGCTGGAAATTTCAAGATGTCACCCCCTTTTGTCTATGACCTTCAGAATCTGGAAACCATTCTACGTTATTAAGAATCATATAATGTCTCTGATGAAGCAGCCTGAGCCTGAGGGTGGGAACTTACTGACTTGCTTCGCTGGGAAGAGAAATGAAGTGAAGTGAAAGTTGTTCAGTTGTGTCTGACTCTGCGACCCCGTGGAATAAACAGTCCATGGAATTCTCCAGACCAGAATACTGGAGTGGGTAGCCAGTTCCTTCTCCAGGGGATCTTCCCAACCCAGGGATCGAACCCAGGTCTTCTGCATTGCAGGTGGATTCTTTATCAGCTGAGCCACCAGGGAAGCCCTTAGCTGGGAAGGAAAATACCAAACATCAATTGAATACACATTGTCTACTGGGCTCTCTCCTAGGCAATTTCATAGTTTCCCTCTTAAAGCCTCACCACAACTAGAGAGGCAAGTATTGCAGTTTACTTTATAACACAGAATCTCAGAAAGGTGAATATTGTGTCCCAGACCACACAGCTGGTAAGTAATAGAGCAGCTTTCTGTGTTGCGTGGTGCACCTCTGGCCTGTGGGATAAGGTGGTACTAAGCATGTTGATTTTTGTTTAGTCTCTCAGTCGTGTTCGAGCCTTATGCAACCCCATGCACCATAGCCCATGAGGCTCCTCTGTCCGTGGGATTTCCCAAGCAAGAATGGAATGAGTTGTCATTTCCTCCTCCAGGGGATCTTCTCGACTCAGGAATTGAACCTGCGTCTCCTGCATTGGCAGGATGATTCTTTACCACTGAGCCATCAGGGAAGCCCAAGCATGTTGATATGGGCATATAATTTCCAGGCCCCCTGGTTCATTCTGATCTCTGGAAACTATTCAGACCTTCTATGCCAGGTGTCATCTCCCTATTCCTCTTCAGTTACCCAAACCTAACCCAGCCAGCACTGCTCAGTTCAGCTCTGTCTGATGGCACACCTCTTCCTGTAGATCCACAGCCTTTCTAGCCTGATGTCCCACTCTATACTGCATCCTCCACCCACCAAATGGTAAATGGGAATCCCACCTCCCCATGACCCAATCAAGTCCCTGAAGGTATAGTGCAGGGCCCAGAACAGCCATCTGGGGGTCCCTCCGTGTGGCTGGAATTCCATTATTAACATTCCATTACTTGGCTTCAGAATTTATCATTGCAAATTGGGGAGATAATAATGCACTAAGCCTTATTAGGCATTTATATCATTCTTTGATTTCACTTTATGAAGGCAGTTTTGATAAGAAGAGGATATTAAGAAGCCCATTGGAGTTGCTCAAGGACAATTAAGAAAAACGATTGAGAAGAAGATTAGATGGGAGAGGGATGACAGGAGACTAAGATAACTTCACTCCCCTGCCAAGTTTGCCTAAGGGCCAGATAGTTGTTGACTGATCAGTCAAGGATTCTGGAATGGGAGAAGTAGAATTCTTAGGGATCATCTAGGCCTATTCCCAGTAATTACAAAAAAAAAGAAAAACAAGAAGCTAAGGTCCAACAGAAGTAGCTGCCATCTTTTTAAATCACACATCTGACTGTGCCACTGGCACTCTGCAAGCCATTCAGCTGCTGGCCACAGCAGCCAGGTTTAGATAGAGACAGACTTCCTGCGGGACACATGTCTATTGGCATATGCAGATTTTGACTTCTGTTCAGTATATAATTATTTGGTGCCTAGTATATTCCAGTCCCTTTAGGAACTAAGTGAAGTGTAATTTCCTCACTGATTTCTTCATTGCTCCCAGTCTAATTATTCCTCCCATGCAGAACCCCTGTGCTGTTCCTCGATAGAACTTGTCACTATTTGTAGTGAAACATTTATTAGTGTGTTTATTCACTTAAAAGCTGCCCCTCCCGCCCCGACTAAACTTTAAACACCACGAGTCTGGAAAGCATATTCAACAGAGTGAAGTGAGTTGGTTGTCCAGTGCAGAGTAGACATTCAATAAATACTTATTAAAGCAATAAATGAATGAACGAAATGTGCTAGTGGCTGGGGATATAGCAAATGATAAGACTGATATGGATTCCACCCTCAAAAAACTTACCCAGGGCAGTAAGGGGAGAGAGAGGAGACAGTTATTAAGGGGGCAGAACTATGATGCTGATGCTCATTTCCAGGGGAATGGGGTGGGGGCACCATCCTGGCTCTGCTCTATCCCTTTCCCATCCACTTTTTTTTTTTTTTTTTAATTTTTCAGTGGGTTTTGTCATACATTGATGTGAATCAGCCATAGAGTTACATGAATTCCCCATCCCGGTCTCCCATCCCACCTCCCTCTCCACCCGATTCCTGATGAGAATGCAGGTGAGTCAGAGTGTGGTGCACAGTGACTGCTCTAATGAAAAACAACTAATGAAAGGCATGTCAGTCAGTATCTGAGGAATCATTATTAAGGAATTACTAGCAATGCATCTCAACTGATTTCTACATGCAAAACTATAGTGATAAAGGCTGAGGATGAGATCCAAGTTCTTTCTGGAGGAGGTGCTCTTTTGCAGCCTGTCTGACCTGTCTCTTCTCTCCTCTCACCTCTTTTCCCTGAGTACCTACGCATACCCTGAGTTCCAGCCCACACCATGTTTTCCCGCCCTTGCTGTACTCCCCCTCAGGGAAGCACACCCTCCTCTACCTGAAAAGCCCTCCTGCCTGCCTGGGTCGCCAACTCCCTCTCTCTTCTGTGCTCCTCCCCACTTTCTGCCTCTTCCACCATGGCCTTGGTCATGAGCTATATGTGCATTCATGTGTGCTAAGTCACTTCAGTCATGTCTGACACTTTGCAACACTATGGACTGTAGCCCACCATACTCCTCTGTCCATGAGATTCTCCAGGCAATAATACTGGAATAGGTTGCCATGCCCTCCTCCAGGGGATTTTCCTGACCCAGGGATCAAACTCCTACATTGGCAGGCAGGTTCTTTACCACTAGTGCCCTCTGGGAAGGCCCATGAGCTATATCCCTAAATAAGTGCATTAGTCATTTCTCAAACCACTTCAGTATTCTTGCCTTGAGAACCCCATGAACAGTATGAGAAGGCAAAATGATAGGCTACTGAAAGAGGAACTCCCCAGGTCGGTAGGTGCCCAATATGCTACTGGAGATCAGTGGAGAAATAACTCCAGAAAGAATGAAGGGATGGAGCCAAAGCAAAAACAATACCCAGTTGTGGGTGGGACTGGTGATAGAAGCAAGGTCCAATGCTGTAAAGAGCAATATTGCATAGGAACCTGGAATGTTAGGGTCATGAATCAAGGCAAATTGGAAGTGGTCAAACAGGAGATGTTAAGAGTGAACGTCGACACTCTAGGAATCAGCAAACTAAAATGGACTGGAATGGGTGAATTTAACTAAGATGACCATTATATCTACTATTGTGGGCAGGAATCCCTTAGAAGAAATGGAGTTGCCATCATGGTCAACAAAAGAGTCCAAAATGCAGTACTTGGATGCAATCTCAAAAACGACAGAATGATCTCTGTTCATTTCCAAGGCAAACCATTCAATATCACAGTAATCCAAGCCTATGTCCCAACCAGTAACACTGAAGAAGCTGAAGTTGAATGGTTCTATGAAGACCTACAAGACCTTTTAGCACTAACACCCAGAAAGGATGTCCTTTTCATTATAGGGACTGGAATGCATAAGTAGGAAGTAACACCTGGAGTACAGGCAAATTTGACCTGGGCGTACGGAATGTAGCAGGGCAAAGGTTAATAGAGTTTTGATAAAAGAATGCACTGATCATAGCAAACACCCTCTTCCAACAAGACAAGAGAAGACTTTACACATGGACATCACCAGATGGTCAACACCAAAATCAGATTGATTATATTATTTGCAGCCAAAGATGGAGAAGCTCTATACAGTCAGCAAAAACAAGACCGGGAGCTGACTGTAGCTCAGATCATGAACTCCTTTTTGCCAAATTCAGACTTAAATTGAAGAAAGTAGGGAAAACCACTAGACCATTCAGGTATGACTTAAATCAAATCCCTTATGATTATACAGTGGGAGTGAGAAATAGATTTAAGGGACTAGATCTGATAGACAGAGTGCCTTATGAATTAGGGATGGAGGTTCATGACATTGTGCAGAAGACAGGGATTAAGACCATCCCTGTGGAAAAGGAATGCAAAAAAAGCAAAATGGTTGTCTGAGGAGGCCTTACAAATACTTGTGAAAAGAAGAGAAATGAAAAGCAAAGGAGAAAAGGAAAGATATTCCCATTTGAATGCAGAGTTTCAAAGAATAGCAGGGAGAGATAAGAAAGCCTTCCTCAGCGATCAGTGCAAAGAAATAGAGGAAAACAACAGAATGGGAAAGACTAGAGATCTCTTCAAGAAAATTAGAGATACCAAGGGAACATTTCATGCAAAGATGGGTTCGATAAAGGACAGAAATAGTATGGACTTAACAGAAGCAGAAGATATTAAGAAGAGGTGGCAAGAATACACAGAAGAACTGTACAAAAAAGATCTTCACGGCCCAGATAATCACGATGGTGTGATCACTCACCTAGAGCCAGATATCCTGGAATGTGAAGTCAAGTGGGCCTTAGAAAGCATCACTCCAAACAAAGCTAGTGGAGGTGATGGAATTCCAGTTGAGCTCTTTCAAATCCTGAAAGATGATGCTGTGAAAGTGCTGCACTCAATATGCCAGCAAATTTGGAAAACTCAGCAGTGGCCACAGGACTGGAAAAGGTCAGTGTGAAATTCCAATCCCAAAGAATGCTCAAACTACTGCACAATTGCACTCATCTTACATGCTAGTAAAGTGATACTCAAAATTCTCCAAGCCAGGCTTCAGCAATACATGAATTGTGAACGTTCAGATGTTCAAGCTGGTTTTAGAAAAGGGAGAGGAACCAGAGATCAAATTGCCAGCATCCGCTGGATCATCAAAAAAGCAAGAGAGTTCCAGAAAAACATCTATTTCTGCTTTATTCACTATGCCAAAGCCTTTGACTGTGTGGATCACAAAAAGCTGTGGAAAATTATGAAAGAGATGGGAATACCTAACCCACCTGACCTATCTCTTGAGAAACCTTCTATGCAGGTCAAGAAGCAACAGTTAGAACTGGACATGGAACTACAGATGGGTTTCAAATAGGAAAAGGAGTACCTCAAGGCTGTATATTGTCACCCTGCTTATTTAACTTATATGCAGAGTACATCATGAGAAACGCTGGGCTGGATGAAGCACAAGCTGGAATCAATATTGCCGGGAGAAATATCAATAACTTCAGATATGCAGATGACACCACCCTTATGGCAGAAGGTGAAGAGGAACTAAAAAGCCTCTTGGTGAAAGTGAAAGAGGAGAGTGAAAAAGTTGACTTAAAGCTCAACATTCAGAAAACTAAGATCATGGCATCTGGTCCCATCACCTCATGGGAAATAGATGGGGAAACAATGGAAACAGTGTCAGACTTAATTTTTTGGCCTCCAAAATCACTGCAGATGGTGATTGCAGCCATGAAAATAAAAGACACTTACTCCTTGGAAGGAAAGTTATGACCAACCTGGATAGCATATTAAAAAGCAGAGACATTACTTTGTCAACAAAGGTCCATCTAGTTAAGGCTATGGTTTTTCCAGTGGTCATGTAGGGATGTGAGAGTTGGACTTGAAGAAAGCTGAGTGCCGAAGAATTGATGCTTTTGAACTGTGGTGTTGGAGAAGACTCTTAAGAGTCCCTTGGACTGCAAGGAGATCCAACCAGTCCATCCTAAAGGAGATCAGTCCTGGGTGTTCATTGGAAGGACTGATGCTGAAGCTGAAACTCCAATACTTTGGCCACCTCATGCGAAGAGTTGACTCATTGGAAAAGACCCTGATGCTGGGAGGGATTGGGGGCAGGAGAAGAAGGGGATGACAGAGGATGAGATGGCTGGATGGCATCACTGACTCGATGGGCATGAGTTTGAGTAAACTCTGGGAGTTTGTGACGGACAGGGAGGCCTGGTGTGCTTCGATTCATGGGATTGCAAAGAGTCGGACACAACTGCACGACTGAACTGATCTGAACTGATAGTGAGATTAAGTGTGGTCTTTATTTCCTCTGGATACTTCCAGATATTTTCCATTTTTTCTACAATGTATCTTTCCTACAATTATTTTTTTTATAAATGGAGGGAATAACTGCTGGTATTTTAAAAAGATTGTGGTTATTTTATGTCTGTCACTTCTGCAATATTATGGGATCATCAAGGCCAGAAATCAGGTCTTTTTCATTTTGTTTTCAAAGCTTAGAACCTATTATGTGCTCATTATATGTCAGATGGATGGATGGATGAATGGAAAGAAGAGGGCAGCAATTGAGTTGGCAACTAAAGACATGAATCTGAACCTCAGGTTAGTCAAGAAAGTGAATAACAAATCCCACTGGTGTCAGCATCATAAGTTAATAGATCATTCCCGGGGGGTCTCGTGACCATTTCCTCCCAGACCCCGTGCTGGTGGGCTTGCAGCTTCCTGGGATCTCTGGTCCACTGTCCCCACCCTGTCAGTCTGAAGTTACCCTGCATGGCACAACTGAGACTCCCCTTTCCTTCCAGTTGTGGAACTAGATATCACCAGTCGTGTTGCCACCTGTCTGGGATTTTATAGACATGCTTTCTCTGTTTATTGTGATGTCAGTTTGCACAGTTTCTCTTCAGGCGCTCAGAGCCTTTCAAGCATAAAGCTCCTGGAGATGAATGAGTCTTTATCGGGGGCTCAGTGCTCTTTACTCAGTGGGAGCTAGCTGTGCTCTCGGCTGTCTTAAATTTTCATCCAGAATTTTCATACCTTTAACTGAGAGGCCAGGGCCAAGTGGAGAATGGCCTCAGGGGTTGCCAATATCTCCACAGAGCTGTCCAGGATTCGGCCACTTGCTAATGGGAGGGAGTAAGGATGGTGACATCTGCCTCCCTCTGGTGCCCTCTGGGATGTCATCCCATGCAGCTAAACTGAGAGGCCCTGAATGTTCACCCGTGTGAGGGCTTGGACGAGGGAAGCCCTGCAGAGTAGGGAGGGCATCTGGGATAAACTGGAAGGAAAAGCAGATTCTACCACCTACAAAGTGTGCAGTCTTGGGCAGGGCCTTTCATCTGAGCCTATTTCCTCATCAGTCAAATGGGAATGGTGTGAGCTGAGATCACGTGGAGCACTAGGAGACATTCAGAAAGGAAAACTCTCCTCTTTCATTGTTGCCTTTGGATTCCCCATGGCCCCATTGTCCTCTGAAATGTGCCTCTTGTTCAGCAAGGAAGGGATTCCTTCAGGACTGGTGGCTCACCTGCCAGCTGCCTGGCTCACTGTTTGCTCTCCTCTCTCCTGCCTCACTGCTGCTTCAGAAGGCGAGCTGAACAGTTGGAGGCAGGGTTGATGCTGAGTGGGGGAGATGGGAGAGGATATCAGATTAGACAGAGGAGCCGAAGCAGCTTCTTCTACAGGAACTTCAAGGGTCCCCTAAGGTCTCCCTTCAAAGTGACGCCAAAGCCTGGGTCCTGACAAGTGGCAGGAGTGGCAGACGGGCCCGACTGGCAGAGCACTTTGAGTAGATAATTAGTTCAGGCTTTTGGGCTCCTCTGTCTTTGCCTTTCAACTTGATCTGATGAATCACCCCCTCCCCACACCCATCTTTCTCCTCCCGCCCTGACTGACTTTTATTCCTCTAGAAGACCAGCCTGAACTAAACTTCCCCAAATCCAACAGAATAAGAAATGAATTCAGGAGTAAGTTTCTATGCTGCAATGCCATCTTGTGAAAGAGAGTGTATTCCTGAGTTCACAGTTTTTTTTCCCCCCCAGAGGCAAAATATTCAGGTATTGCTGTTGCAGAGTTTGTTACACAGTGCTAATTGAAACTCTGTACGTGAGGCTTGTGTGGTGCCCACTCCTTGGGCATTTGGGAAAAGAAACTCAGTTCTTCTGAAGAACAGAAAGTCATCAATGTTGCCATCACCATTCCCAGCTACCACTTACGTTTTTTCTTCTTTTTATTCTTTGAATGTTTTAAATGAAATACTATATACCTACATTAAAAACCATATATCAATGCATGGATTTTTACAAAGTGAAATTATTCATATAACCACCATATATTTCCCAGCATGTGAGAAGCTTCCCTGTGCCTCTTCTAGTCATTATAGATTTCTTAAAAGTAATCATTATTTAGGCTTCTTTCCCTATAGATTAGGTTTTCCTGCTTTTAAAATATATATAACTTTATATGAATGAGCATATGAATAGTAGTAACATTTTTGTCTGTGAGTTATTTCCATTTAGTTGTATGTACTAATTCAATTTTCATTGTGTAATAATATTCCATTTTATAAATGTATACCAATTTATCCAGTGAATTAGATTGTACATGTACATGGCTTTTACTGCACATATGTATACATTTCGTTTTTGATATTTACTTAGAAGGGTCAAAAGCGTGTGTTCGTTTAGCCTTAGAAGATATTGCTAAGCATTTTGCCAAAGCTGTGATACCAATTTACATTCCCTCCAGCAGTATATGAGACTTCCATCTGCTCCATATTCTCAACTTGGTAGGGTCTGGTTTTTGTTTATTTTGTTCTGTTCTGTTTGTCCTTAGCCATTCTGCTGGGCGAAGTAGTATTTCATTGTTGTTTAAATTTGATTTTCTTTGATGCTTTTCATATGCTTATTGAACCTCTGCAAATCTTTTGCTCTTTTCGATGTTCTTATACTGTAGATTTTGTTTTCTTACTTATATTAGGAGTTCCTTCTATATTGTGAACAGAAGTCATTTTTAAGATGTATGCATTATGGATATTGCCCATATTTTCTCCTAGTTTGTGACTTGCGTTTCCAATTAGTTAACAATATCTTCTAATGAGAAGTCTTAAGTTTCTGTGAACTCCCACTTACCAATTTGGAATTATGATTAGTGCTTTTTAGGTCCTGTTTAAGACTTCTTTACCTATGCCAATGTCATAAACATATTCTCCTGTGTTGTCTTCTAGAAGCTGTATTGTTTTGCCTTTCATATTTAGGATTATAATTTATTTAAGTGGATTTTTATGTATGGTATGAAGTAGAGATGCAAACTTGCTTTTGCCTAGTCCATTAATCCAGTGCTATTTGTTGAAAAGATTATCTTCTTATTGCATTTCAATGGCATCTTTGTTATAAATCAGGTGATTATAAATACAGGTTTGTTTATGAACTCTGTTCTATTCAATTGGTAGCTATGTGTCCATCTTTTTGTCAGTGCCACTTCATTTTCATTTATGTAGCTTTATAAAATCTGTCTTGATATATGATATTCTAAGTACTCCAACTTTGTTCTTCTTCAAGATTGTCTCTGCCACACTTCAGTTCAGTTCAATCACTCAGTCGTGTCCGACTCTTTGCAACCCCACAAACTGCAGCATGCCAGGCCTCCCTGTCCATTACCAACTCCCAGAGTTTACGCAGACTCATGTTCATTGAGTCGGTGATGCCACCCATACATCTCATCCTCTGTTGTTCCCTTCTCCTCCCGCCTTCAACCTTTCCCAGCATCAGGGTCTTTTCAAATGAGCCAGTTCTTCGCATCTGGTAGACAAAGTATTGGAGTTTCAGCTTCAACATCAGTCTTTCCAATGAATATTCAGTACTGATTTCCTTTAGGATGGGCTAGTTAGATCTCCTTGCTGAACAAGGAACTCTCAAGAGTCTTCTCCAACACCACAGTTCAAAAATATCAGTTCTTCGGTGCTCAACTTTCTTTATAGTTCAACTCTCACAACAAAGGTCTAGACCTTTGTTGGCAAAGTAATGTCTCTGCCTTTTAATATGCTGTCTAGGTTGGTCATAACTTTTCTTCTGAGGAGCAAGCATCTTTTAATTTCATGGCTGCAATCACCATCCGCAGTGATTTTGGAGCCCAAAAAATTAAGTCTGACACTGTTTCCATTGTTTCCCCATCTATTTCCCATGAGGTGATGGGACCAGAGGCCATGATCTTAGTTTTCTGAATGTTGAGCTTTAAGTCAACTTTTTCACTCTCCTCTTTCACTTTCATCAAGAGGCTCTTTAGTTCCTCTTCACTTTCTGCCATAAGGGTGGTGTCATCTGCATATCTGAGGTTATTGATATTTCTCCCAGAAATCTTGATTCCAGCTTGTGCTTCATCCAGTCCAGCATTTCTCATGATTTATTCTGCATATAAGTTAAATAAGCAGGGTGACAATATACAGTTTTGAGGTACTCCTTTTCCTATTTGGAACCCGTCTGTAGTTCCATGTCCAATTCTAACTGTTGCTTCCTGACCTGCATACAGGTTTCTTAGGAGGCAGGTCAGGTGGTCTGGTATTCCTATCTCCTGAAGAATTTTCTACAGTTTTTGTGATCCACACAGTCAAAGGCTTTGTCATAGTCAGTAAAGCATAAGGAGATGTTTTTCTGGAACTCTCTCACTTTTTCAGTGATCCAGCGGATGTTGGCAATTTGATCTCTGATTCCTCTGCCTTTTCTAAATCCATCTTAACATCTGGAAGATCACGGTTCATGTACTATTGAAGCCTGGCTTGGAGAATTTTGAGCATCACTTTGCTAGCGTGTGAGATGAGTGCAATTGTGTGGTAGTTTGAGCATTCTTTGGAATTGCCTTTCTTTGGGATTGGAATTACACACTGACCTTTTCCAGTCCTGTGGCCACTGCTGAGTTTTCCAAATTTGCTGGCATATTGAGTGCAGCACTTTCACAGCATCATCTTTCAGGATTTGAAAGAGCTCAACTGGAATTCCATCACCTCCACTAGCTTTGTTTGGAGTGATGCTTTCTAAGGCCCACTTGACTTCACATTCCAGGATATCTGGCTCTAGGTGAGTGATCACACCATCGTGATTATCTGGGCCGTGAAGATCTTTTTTGTACAGTTCTTCTGTGTATTCTTGCCACCTCTTCTTAATATCTTCTGCTTCTGTTAGGTCCATACCATTTCTGACCTTTATTGTGCCCAAGTTTGCATGAAATGTTCCCTTGGTATCTCTAATTTTCTTGAAGAGATCTCTAGTCTTTCCCATTCTGTTGTTTTCCTCTGTTTCTTTGCACTGATAGCTGAGGAAGGCTTTCTTATCTCTCCCTGCTATTCTTTGAAACTCTGCATTCAAATGGGTCTGTCTTTCCTTTTCTTTTTTGCCTTTCTCTTTTCTTCTTTTCACAGCTATTTGTAAGGCCTCCTCAGACAGCCATTTTGCCTTTTTTCCTTTCTTTTTCTTTGGGATGGTCTTGATCACTGCCTCCTTTACAGTGTCATGAACCTCCATCCATAGTTCTTCTCGCCATGCTTAGCCTTTAACATTTCCATATACTTTTTAGAATCGTCTTAAACACACAAACATACATACACACACAAAGCCTGCTGAGACTTTGATCGAGATTGCACTGAATTTATAGATTAACTTGAGGAGTATTGTTATGCTTACAATATTGAGTTTTCTAATCTATTTGCATGATAAAGCCTTCCATTTACATAGGTCTTCCTTAATTTCTCTCAGTAATATTTTGTAGTTTTCCTTGTGCTCTTGCCAATATTTTTTTTCTTTTTTTCATTTATTTATATTAGTTGGAGGCTAATCACTTTACAACATTGTAGTGATTTTTGCCATACACTGATATGAATCAGCCATGGATTTACATGTGTTCCCCATCCTGAACCCCCCTTCCACCTCCCTCTCCATTTCATCCCTCTGGGTCATCCTAGCGCACCAGCCCTGAGCACTTGTCTCATGCATCAAATCTGGACTGGCAATCTGTTTCACTATTGATAATATACATGTTTCACTGCTATTTTCTCAGATCATCCCACCCTCTCCTTCTCCCACAGAGTCCAAAAGTCTATTCTATACATCTGTATCTCTTTTTCTGTCTTGCATAAAGGATTATCCTTACCATCTTTCTAAATTCCATATATATACGTTAGTATACTGTATTGGTGTTTTTCTTTCTGACTTACTTCACTCTCTATATTGGGCTCCAGTTTCATCCACCTCATTAGAACTGATTCAAATGATTTCTTTTTAATGGCTGAGTAATATTCCATTGTGTACATGTACCACAGCTTTCTTGACTATTTGTCTGCTGATGGGCATCTAGGTTGCTTCCATGTCCTGGCTATTATAAACAGTGCTGCGATGAACATTGGGGTACATGTGTCTCTTTCAGTTCTGGTTTCCTGGTGTGTATGCCCAGGAGTGGGATTGCTGGGTCATATGGCAGTTCTATTTCCAGTTTTTTAAGGAATCTCCACACTGTTCTCCATAGTGGCTGTACTAGTTTGCATTCCCACCAACAGTGTAAGAGGATTCCCTTTTCTCCACACCCTCTCCAGCATTTATTGCTTGTAGACATTTGGATAGCAGCCATTCTGACTGGCGTGAAATGGTACCTCATTGTGGTTTTGATTTGCATTTCTCTAATAATGAATGATGTTGAGAATCTATTCATGTGTTTGTTAGCCATCTGTATGTCTTCTTTGGAGAAATGTCTGTTTAGTTCTTTGGCCCATTTTTTGATTGGGTTGTTTATTTTTCTGGAATTGAGTTGCTTGTATATTTTTGAGATTAATTACTTGTCTGTTTCTTCATTTGCTATTATTTCTCCCATTCTGAAGGCTGTCTTTTCACCTTGCTTATAGTTTCCTTTGTTTTGCAAAAGCTTTTAAGTTTCATTAGGCCCCATTTGTTTATTTTTGCTTTTATTTCCAATATTCTGGGAGGTGGATCATAGAGGATCTTGCTGTGATTTATGTCGGAGAGTGTTTTGCCTATGTTCTCCTCTAGGACTTTTATAGTTTCTGGTCTTACATTTAGATCTTTAATCCATTTTGAGTTTCTTTTTGTGTATGGTGTTAGGAAGTGTTCTAGTTTCATTCTTTTACAAGTGGTTGACCAGTTTTCTCAGCACCACTTGTTAAAGAGGTTGTCTTTTTTCCATTGTATATTCTTGCCTTCTTTGTCGAAGATAAGGTGTCCATAGGTAGGTGAATTTATCTTTGGGCTTTCTATTTTGTTCTGTTGATCTACATTTCTGTCTTTGTGCCAGTACCATACTGTCTTGATGACTGTGGCTTTGTAGTAGAGCCTGAAGTCAGGCAGGTTGATTCCTCCAGTTCCATTCTTCTTTCTCAAGATTGCTTTCGCTATTTGAGATTTTTTGTATTTCCATACAAATTGTGAAATTATTTGTTCTAGTTTTGTGAAGAATACCATTGGTAGCTTGATAGGGATCGCATTGAATCTATAGATTGCTTTGGCTATAATACTCATTTTCACAATATTGATTCTTCCAATCAGTGAACACGGGATATTTCTCCATGTATTTGTGTACTCTGATTTCTTTCATCAGTGTTTTATAGTTTTCTATATATAGGTCTTTTTTTTCTTTAGGTAGATATACTCCTAAGTATTTTATTCTTTTTGTTGCAATGGTGAATGGTATTGTTTCCTTAATTTCTCTTTCTATTTTTTCATTATTAGTGTATAGGAATGAAAGGGATTTCTGTGTGTTAATTTTATAGCCTGCAACTTTACTTATTCATTGATTAGCGCTAGTAATTTTCTGGTAGAGTCTTTAGGGTTTTCTATGTAGAGGATCATGTCATCTGCAAACAGTGAGAGTTTCACTTCTTCTTTTCCTATCTGTATTCCTTTTATTTCTTTTTGGCTCTGATTGCTGTGGCCAAAACTTCCAAAACTATGTTGAATAGTAGTGGTGAGAGTGGGCACCCTTGCCTTGTTCCTGACTTTAGGGGAAATGCTTTCAATTTTTCACCATTGAGGATAATGTTTGCTGTAGGTTTGTCATATATAGCTTTTATTATGTTGGGGTATGTTCCTTCTATTCCTGCTTTCTGGAGAGTTTTTATGATAAATGGATGTTGAATTTTGTCAAAGGCTTTTTCTGCATCTATTGAGATAATCATATGGCTTTTATCTTTCAATTTGTTGATGTGGTGTATTACATTGATTGATACTTCTTTAGATTTATTCCTTTGTGATCTTTAAATACTTTTGTAAAATTTGTTTAAAAATTTTATTTTTCTTTTATGACTAGTATTTTAAAATATAATTTTTGTTGTGTATTGATAGTCTTTGGATACAGATGCAAAGACCATGCTAAATCTACATATTGATTCTAAAAGCTTATGGATCATTTTGGATTTTCTATCCTGTTATCTGTCAAAGTTGACAGTTTTATTTTTCTTTTCTAGTTATTTCTTTTCCTTACTTTATTATATTGGCTAAAAGAGCCAATAAAATGTATATTCGAAGTAGTGATAATGAGTATCATTGTTTCATTCCTTAAGTCAGCTTTCAGTATCTCATCATTTGATATCACATTAGCTGTAGAGTTTTCACAAATGCCTTACATCAGATTGAGGAAGATTCCTTCTGTTCTAGTTCCTATGGTTGCATCCCAAAACTTATTGGCAGTGACCAATTTATTTATAAATGACCATTTATTATGTTCGTAGATTCTGCCAGTCAAGAATTTAGACATAGAGCAGTAAGGAAGACTTATCTCTGCTTCACAGTGTGCTGGGCGTCAGTTGGAAGACTTGAAGTTGAGGGGATGGAATCATTTGGAAACTTGTTCCCTCACATCTGATGTTCAATGCCTTGGCTGGGGGCCTCTTTACTTGGGTTTCTCCATGCAGGCTCTCCATACGGGCTAATTTGAACTTTCTTGTAGCATGGTGAAGAGTTTTCAGTAGCAAGTGTCCTGCAAGAGGTCAGAGTGGAAACTGTGCTGCCTTTTATAGTCTAGTCTCAAAAGTCACCCGGCAACATTTCTACTGTATTGTATTTAACAAGATAGTCATAGAGTCCTGCAAGTTCTGGAACAGCATGGAGGGATGCAATATGACTGTGGCCATTTTTTTAAGCACAGTCTGCCAGACTTCTACTAATATGCTAAGGGTTTTAATCATGATTGGGTGATGAACTGAATCAAATTCTTTTTCTGATTCTATCAAGTCATTTATAGAATGTTTATTATTTTTTCTATTAAAAAAAAAGCAGTGAATTACACTGATTGAATTTTGAGAATTAAACCAACCTTATATCTTAGAATAAACTCAATTTGTTGTGATGGGTTATCTACTTTATATGTAACTCATATTGTTTTGCTACTATTTTATTTAGAACTTTTACATCTATGTTCATGAGAAAGAATGGCCTAAACTTTTTACTTCATGTAAACCCTCAAAGCATCTGTTTTCAAACTTATGCTAACCTTATAAAACAAAATGGGAAGTCTCCCTTAATACTTTTATTTGCTGCTGACTTCATATGAAATTGGTTTTACCACATATTTAAATATCTGCAAGAATTCACTGGTAAAGCCATCTTGGCCTAGAATGACCTTTGTGGGAAAGTACTTAATTATGTATCATATTGTTGTTGTTGTTCAGTGGCTAAGTCATGTTAGACTCTTTGCAGCCTCTTGGACTATAGCCTGCCAGGTTCTCTGTCCATGGGGTTTTTCTAGGCAACAATACTGGAGTGAGTTGCCATTTCCTTCTCCATGGGATCTTCCTGGACCAGGGAAAGAACCTATTTCTCCTGCATTGGCAGGCAGATTCTTTACCATTGAGTCACCTGGGAAGCCCAATTATCATTTTACTGTGCTGTTAATTGTTACCCTGGAGATCACTAGGGTGTATCTTAAATTAGTATGCTTACCATTCCCAAAAAAGGCAAGGTCCTTAGATCATTTAAATTCCATTACTCCAGCCCTATCTTTTGTCCTTTTTTGTTATATATTTTATTGCTACACATATTTAAAATCTCTCAAGACAGTATTACTGTGTCAAAATAACAATATTTTTTTCTTTCCAATGCTCTTGAGCTCCTTACATTATTCAGCTTCTATCTGGGACCATTTTTGTATTGCCTCAAGAGCTCTTCTTAATATTTCTCTTAGTGAAGATCTGCTGGGGAAAAACTGTTAAGCTATTTTGACTGAAAATGTCTTTATTTTACCTTTATCTTTGAAGACAGCAATCACTGGGTAAATAATTCTCGGCTGACAGTTATGTTCTTTCTGTGTTTTATGTGTATCACTCAGTTCTCTTCTGGCCTTCACTGTTTCTGTTGAAAAGTCAATTTTCAGCTTTATTGATGCTTCCTTAGAGGTAATAATTTTACCCCTCAAACTATTTTGAAGATTATCTTTTTGTCTTTGATTTTAATAGCTTTATTATGATATGAATAAATTTGTTTTACATTTATTCTGTTTGGGCTTATAAAGAAACATTTGTTCATTAATTTTTAAAAGAAAACTTCTTTTTCTTCAGATACTGCCTCTGTCCTTTCCTCTTTCTCCTCTCTTTCTGGTACAGTAAATTCATCTATTTTGCACCTTTCATTGTGTCTCATATGTCTCTCTGACTCTTGCATTTTCCATCCTTTTTTTCTCCCTGTGATTCAATATGGTTATTTTCTACTGACCTCTCTTCTAGTTTACTAATTCTCTCTTCTGCTGTGTCCAATGCACTGTTAAGTCCATCTATTGAATTACTGATTTCAGATATTATATTTTTCACTTCTAGAATTTCCATTTGATTCTTATTCCATAAATTCACGTTCTCTGATGAAATTCTTTATATTTCATTGATTTTCTTAAGTATATTCTTCAGAAAATCATTTTTAAGTATGTATTTGATTACTCCAGTACTAGGCTTCAAAGTCTGTTTTTCTCTTTGTTTTTTATCTTGACTTTGGGTCTTTTGGCTCTGTTTCCTGTCATTCCTGGTAATATTTTATGAAATGCCAGAAGTTCTGGATGATAGTGTTCTTCTTCAGAGAAGTTGTATTTTCCTTGACAGGCAGATTCATATTGATCCAATCAGGAGTAGATGATTCAGGACTGTGGAGTCTCCATGAAAGTCTGGGTAGAATTGGTAGAAACCAGCAACTTACTGAAAAATAGAAATGGGTGGCTGAAACAAAGTGGGTGGTTAGGATTGGCAAGAGAGGAGGAGAAGTCAAACACCCTAAGTTGAGAACCTCAGTGACAAAGAGGATGATGCCATTAAGAAAGCTGCAAGGAGGATCAAAATTGGGAAAGAACAGGGATGGATTTGATTGTTGGGGAGCTGGAGCATGCCTATGAAACAATGTTGGGGCTGAATAGACAGTGATTTTAACTTTGTGGAGAGAACCCCCTTGAAATACAAGTCAAAACTTAAAGTGAGAGAGATCTTATTAAAATACTTAGGCTAATAAAAGCTGTAATATCCAAAGGGCTTCCATTGTGGCTTAGCTGGTAAAGATCACCTGCTACTTCCTTACTTGATATTCTTGTTGTCTTCACTGGCTCTTCTCAGTCCCTGTCAAATCAAAGGCTCTGGATATTGAGAAGTCACTTTAGCACAAGGCAATGGCCAATGATCACCAATTTGGATAACTCCACAGATGTGGATAGATTGAACATTTTAACCTTTCGTTAACTTGTTGACAGGATACTTCCTCCTTCATTCAGAGTGTCAATGAGAATAACTTCTTTAGGAAAGCTTCTTAGCACCGTCTTTATCTCCTCAGTCTTTGCTAGGGCTGGTTACTTCCAAGACACCTCTGTCTGTGCCATTAATAGTGAGGCAGTTATTGCAGTTTGTCTTGTGGCAAACCAGTGTGAACCAGTACTTTTCATCTGTAAGGATAAGAGGGAGAAATGTATGCTCATGAACTAAAATTACATTCATACCTCCAGTGAGTTGGCATTCTTCTAGTCTGTATCACCATGGCTCCTCAGTTTCACCACGAAATATATTAACCCAACAACTGTTCAGTACTGGTCTAGATTAGCAGGTCTCAAACATTTTTTGTCCCAGGATGACTTGAGAGTCTTAAAAATTTATGTTTGTGTTGGTTAAATAGGTTGACTTTATCATATTATTATTAAACTTAGAAGTTGAAAAAATTTTATCTATTAATTCATTTGCAAATAATAATAAATCCATTACAAGTAAACATAACATAGTTTAAGGAAAAGTAACCATTTTTACCAAAACAAAACAAATATATTGAGAAGAGTGGCATTGTTTTACATTATTTTGCAAATCTCTTTAAAGTCTGGTTTAGTAGAAGTCATGTAGTTTTTGGAAAACTTGACTACATAGTCATGAGAGAATGAGAGTGAAAAAGGCAAATAACATCTAAATGTGATTATGAAAATAGTTTTACCCTATGGATCCCCTGAAAAACACTCAGTCACCCCCAGGGATCTCTCAACCAGTATTGAAGAAGTGCTTGTCTAGCTGATTAGTTTTACTCCAGACCAAGTGAGAGGATTCCAAGTTCTTGTCTTCAGTCAGGCTCTTCTTTTTAAATGATCCTCTCAGTTTTTAAAATTAGAATTAAGAATGTGTTTGAACTCTGTCAAGCGGCAGAAATTAAAGGTAAACTAATCTAAGTGAAAAAGGAAGATTAATTGGCTCGTGTAACTGGAAAGTCTAAAATACTAAGACTAGGCTTCAGTTGAAGCTGAAACTCCAATACTTTGGCCACCTGCTGCAAAGAATTGACTGATTGAAAAAAACCCTGATGCCGGGAAGGATTGAAGGCGGGAGGTGAAGGGGGCGACAGAGGATGAGATGGTTGGATGGCATCACTGATTCAATGGCCATGAGTTTGAGTAAACTCCGGGAGTTGGTGATGGCCTGGCATGCTGCAGCCCATGGGGTCGCAAAGAGTTGGACACGACTGAGCAATTGAACTGAACTGAACTGAGGCTTTAGATTCTACCCTGTCAAGTAGCTCAAGAATTTCCTAGAATGTGTTTAGAGGTCTTGTTCACAGTCACCCCCTGAAGGCCAGGAACAGTGCTAAACACATAATAAGTACATAATAAACACATAATAATATATGCTTACTGATTAATTAAACAATAGATTAAATATTGTTAGAGAACTCTGTTTCCATTCCTCAACTCTACTTGCCTCTTCTTTCTTTCCCTTATCTCTAAGACTGCCTAGAAGCTCTGGTCACACATGGTTCTCAGTGCTCAAAATCTTAGAGAAGAAGTCATCCTTTCCTTCACACGGCATTCATATTATTCCCAAGAAAGGAAGATTATTGATCCTTCTTGGGCCATGAGCCCAAACTGAATCAATTATTGTATGTGAGGGGAATGGGTATTATCAGTTTAGAAAGGGAGGGGCTGGATTATTAACAGCTCCACCAGAATCAAATCAAGTGAAGATGTGGCAATTCCCAAAAAGAAAGAGCACTGAGCATACATCACACAAAATTACAGATGTCTACTAAAGATACCATAATAACCTATCAACAAATGGCTTATCTAATCACATAACTCAAATTATCAGATGTACAATGTGTGGTCTGGTCACTCAGTGATCCAGAAAACTGTATGCCAGCCAAGTTAACAACTAGGTGATTGATTTATGATTATTCAATTTAGTTTTAGTCCCTGAGCTTCAGAACAAACTATTTGACTTTTTTCTATCTCACATCATTTAATCTAAAATGTGATGTGAGAGCATTGCTGTCAGGTGTCACCCCCTTTATAAACCATCAGTGATTGCTTGTTACCTTTCAGAAACAATCTCAAACTCTTTAGGCTATGTTCTTTCATCCAACACAGTGGTTCCATGGTTCTTGACCATTTCAAAATTGAGGAACCCTTTTAATGACTCCCATATTCTACAATATGTTTTAGTCATAAACATTAACTGATTAAAATATAATGACAAGTCTTATCAATTTAGTAATACTTTAAAATAAAATTTTACCATTAGAACATCAGCATGTATTTGAATATTATTATACATATTTAATGTGAGTATTTGTTATATTCCCTTAAAGAGGGCTGGATTTCATTCTGGCCTGCAGTTAAGTAACTTGCAGATCAGTTTGATCCTTTCAGAGATTTCCTTTAAGTTTTGCTTTGTCAGATTCAGAGTAGTCTTTATTCCGAGGCTTGTTGTTCAGTTGCTAAGTCGTGTCCGACTCTTTGCAACCCCATAAACTGCAGCACAGTAGGCTTCCTTGTCCTTCACTGTCTTCCTGAGTTTGCTCAAACTCATGTCCATTGAGTCAGTGGTGCCATCCAACCATCTCATCCTTTATCAGCCCATTCTCCTCCTGCCATCAGTCTTTCCCATTCTGAGGTTAATTTAACTCTGTTACTACTAAAGTGTGATTCTTCTGTGTACTTTACTGAATGGTATTACTAGATCTGTCCACTCTGACTGGTTGGAACACAGACTGTGTTCACAGTCTTGCCTCCAGGAATTGTTTAGCCTCTTGCTTCATGGTTCTTTTCTTGTCCTGCAATGGTTTTCTTACATGCAAGCATGAATTCAAACTCAACCAAAGGGATTTCTTCTGTTCGTGTTCTCTCACTTCCTCTCTCTCTCTTTCTCTGGAGCTTCCTCTCTGGTGTGTTGCCTGAAAACCATAGCTTCTTTGGTGCCCCCAAACTCCCATCTCAGTCTCAAGCCAGCTCACTCTGTTTGGGTTTGCTTGCTCTAAAATGCAACCTAGAAGCGACTTCCAGACAATAACCTGGGGAAAATATAAGGCTCATCTCATTTCTTTTCCTTCTCTCCTGTACCACAGCTTGTGATATCTGCTGTTCAATACCTGAAACCCACCTCTTTGTATGGATTTCTGGTTTTCTATTTGTTTATGACAGGAGGCCAATGCCTGTAGCAGTTAATCCACATAGGCAGAAGTGGACGTCTTGTGAGGAGCTTTGAATAAACCAAAGCAATGGCAGATTTTTACATTTTTTCAGCATTAAAAATCCCACAACGTGCCATTGTGGATCTCCGAACAACATTCATTATTTTCCATGGTATTTCGAGTGAATCTTTGGAATACATCTGCTTGCTGCAGGAGTCAATCCAAAATAAGGGAGCGCATAAGTACTAATTTCCTTGGATATTTCACCCTTATAAGAGAAGTGAGCACTTAAAGTATTCTGTAAGACTCCATCTAAAGTCTCAAAGAAACATACAATTATCACTCATGGCATGTTTTTGGTTTATTGTTGACAGCATGTTAGTTTTAGGTCATATTTATGGTGTAGATTTTTATGTTTATATTATATGAGTACTTTGATTATACAGTAAGCCCAAATGTGCTATAATGTGTTCAATATATTTATTCCCATTTTATAGGAGTTGGAACATCATTTTATTATTTCAAATGATGTTGCATTTTGCTCTTGAGCCTTGTTATGGGCTATATTTATAATTAATTGGATTCTACGTCTTTGGTTAGGAGCACAACCCTTTTTATGACATAATTCCTATGGGAAAAATAAGAATCATTTTATAATTATTTGCTTTATAACACTGTTTTCAGAGACATATTGTAGCAAAAGTAGCCTTTGCTTTAAACAGCTTTAGTTTAACTCTTGCATTGCTCCTCAACATGGTATGTGTGTATGTCTTATCTCCTCAACTAGGTTAACAATGTGCTAAAAACAAAGATCAAGTATTGTACTCTTTATATCTATAATGCCTTATGTATCAGAGGAAAACTGCATGGCATAATGCTATTTTATTTTAAACTATATTTTTAATCAACAGAACACTTTCTTTAAATTATGTTTTATGTGAAAGTCTAACCTATAAAATGGGTTAGTAAGAATTATTCTAGTTGACGTGGGATAGGGAGCTCAGACCCCCACTTACTGGCTTCCTTCCATTTCTCTTGTGTGGTAGTCACTGGAACCCCTTTATTGTACAGTGAGGTTCCAGGGTAGACAGTTTAGGATTTGGAGTTAGTCCATCTGAGTTTCAAGTCCAGGACCCATTATTTATTTATTGAGAGATTTTAAACAAGTAACTTAACCTTCTCTTTGGCTATTTTATATAAAATAGGATTTTAATAATTATAACATCTCTGGATCAGTTAGGGATGATTTTGACTAAAGGTGACAGAGAAAATCTAATTTAGATTGCCCCCCCCAACCCCAGAGATTTCTTTTTTGTAATTAAAAACAAGTTCAGATGTATATAGTTTCTGTGTCTGGTTTTTTTTTTTCTCACAATTTAAGTGATGTTGTTGGAGGTCTTTTTATCTTTCTGCTCCATCATACTTAGCATTTTGGCTTTCATCCTTGTACTTGTTGCATTATAGTCATGAGATAGCTATTCATTTATGAGTTTCAGAAAAGAAGAGGCAGGCATTCACCTCAGGAAGTTGTTGTTTAGTTCAAAAAGGGAGATTTTCCCCAATACAGTTCTTTTTATAGCTCAGTAGCCAGAACATGCCCATTCTTTGCCAATCAGTTTCCTAAAGTAATTTGTTTGGACCTGTCAGAAAGTTTTCCCCAGGTAGGATAAAGGACCCATGTTTCCAGGTTTCATGGGATCTCCAGCCCAACCGATGAATGCAGAGGATAAATTACTACAGAATCCTTGACAGAAATATTGAAAAGGTCCATATAACATAGCAACATACCATGTCTGAAGCTAAGTATCTGGATGATTGAGCAAATCCTTTCCCGCTTGATTTTAAAATAAATTAATCAGGTCCAAATTAATCAAACTGGCCGAGGAGAAGAAGAGAGCTCACTGGTGTCTGCCACATGTGCCCCCATACCTACATGATGGAGTTTAGATGGCTACTATGAGCTTCAAATGAGGGTGTATGTGGAAATTATTTTCCAACTGTAAAAGCACCATCCAAATGAGATTCTCCATTATGTTAACTTCTTGGTGAATGTTTGAGAAGTGAACGAAGGGGGAAATTTCAGTAAAGAATAAGAATGTCTTAGCAAGTCCTGAATCAGTGATTATCAAAGTATGTTCCCCTGATGCCTATATTAGAAAGCATCAGAAAGATTAAGTAAATATGTAACTTCAGACCTACTCAAACTTTAGATGGGTCCCAGAAACCTGTATTTTTAATCCATTTCCCAAGTAATCCTTATGCCCCTTAAAATGGAGGCTCATGGGCCCACATGACTAGGTACAACAGTGAGACAGAACCAGGTTTTCTTGAGTAGATGTGCTCATGCCGTGGGTTTTTTGAAGCCCAAGAGAGGGGAACACCAAACAAAGGAGCCAACTGCTGAATAACAACCATACCATCTCTTAAACCCCAAACAAAGTGTAAGCACTCAATAATGTTGGCAACTTTTATTATTACTGACAATTTTCTTCAGCACCAGGAGACCTAGATCTTAATGAAAACCTCAGCCATGGTTCAGTTGCTTAGTCACTGTCTGTGAAATGAAGTCACTATTGCCCAAGCCTGCTAGCGGTAGACACCATTGAAGTCTCCTAATTCAATCCACAGGGAACAATAGGAAGTTTCCAATGCCTTCCGTAAGTCAATAAGAAATCTTGAGCCTCAGGGTTGTTTTGAAGGTATTGCAAGACTTATGTAGTATCTTTTGAGTCCCTCAAAAGAAAGACAGCCTGAAACAAAGTCAAGCCATAAAGATTAGTGCTGTCTCCTTATCCCAGAGTGTTGATAAGGACAGGTGATAAATTATTACAAAATCTTTGACAGAAGTGCTTAAAAGGTTCACATAACATAACAACATAGCGTGTCTGAAGCTAAATATCTGGGTATGATTGAGCAGATCCTTTCCATTGATTTTAAAACAAATTAATCAAGTTATAGGTGATCGTTTTAGGCTGTATGTCCCAAATTGCATAACTGGACCTGAAAAATATTTGTTTATATGTGTGTGTATATACACATGCACACACATATATATGCAGACATGTATACACATATATTTAAATGTGTATCTATATATAGATATATACATATATATATAATATATATACACATAATACATATATATATATATATATATACATATATAATATATGCACATTTATACACACATTGTAAAAATACTGTGGGGGTCACATGGTGACCATGGTTATTGGTTTAAAAAAGCAAGTTCCAAATGTTCATTTGTTATTCTTTGAGCCTTTTTCCTACAAGCTTAGCATACCTCTAGAGCTTGCACAAAGGATATTTGTAAGCATGGCATCTGAGAACTTCCTAAACTTTCTATTAATAACATGATAATGGTACCTTCAAGGTGCCAAAAAGTTAGGAAGGAGCAGGAGGAGAAGTGGAAGTAAATAAGGAGGATCTTTTCTTTACCTTGAACGAGTCATCTAACTTCTCTCAACTTCCATTTCTGCACTCATAGGATGAGAATAATAATACTGACAACACAGGGCTCTTATGGGGATTGAATTGTATAATGAATATAAAGCACCTCGGAGAGTCACCAGTACATAGTGAGCCCATGATACACCACCGTTATTTTTTACTTTTAGTATCCTCTATAGGGTGATAGGTTTGAGGAAGTGATTTGAGCCTAAGCACCCTGATTCATAGTGTTCAAAGGCACCACCTGAGAAAAAGAGGGATAGTCCCAGCCTGGCCTCGCCTGTTGGAAGAGTTCTCCATGAAACCCACAGGCTGCAACCTGTTCTCCAACATGGAGGCCACAGATGCAACAAAAGTTGGTTCTGGAAGGAGCCTTGGAAAAGTACTCTTTGGCATTGTCCTTTAGAGTTCCAGGTTAGGCCAGGTGCAGAACCCCTCACCATTTCTGCCTCCAGCAGGAACTGGCCTCCAAAATACTTCTTCATCCTGTTTCTGAAGATCACCTGAGCATAAATGGGCAGGTATGGTGACTCCCCACCCAGAAACACCATTTAGCAGGGTGGGTGAGATTCTGGTTCCCACATCCGAATCAAGCTGGTGCTGTTTGTTGGCCTGAGCTGTTTCCTGGCTGAACTAGGTAGGTAAAGATGCTTTCCTTCACTTTTGAGACCCAGAAAGGCATTTCTCCCTTCCTGGTTTAAACTCAAAAGAGATTTGCAATGGTCCCTCTGGTGCATCTTTCTGCATTCGGTTTGCTGTAAGGAATAAATTATTCTTAAGGCATAAAATGGAAGGAAGCAAGGTCTCCAGACTGACCTATAATTAATGTCTTCCTTCTTTGAGTGTGATCATCTTTGTGCAGAAATGTTATTCTATGCCATCTCCATTATGTGGCCACTTTTCAGTTATAATATTCTAAGAACGCAAAGAGAGGCTCCTTGTAAATTAAATATGCTTGTAGAGAAGGAAATCCCTGTATGTGGAACAACTACAATGTGACAGGCATTGTTCTAGATATTTTGCATATGATATCTATTTTAATTTTTAAAATAACTCAGAAAGTTAGTGGTAATATTCCCATTTTTTTCTATGGTAAACTATACATAAAATTAACCATTTTAAGTGTGAAGTTCAGTGGCATTCATATTGCTGTACAACCATCACTACCATTCATCTCCAGAACTTTTTTCATCTTTCCAAACTGAAACACTGTACCCATTAAACACAAACTCCCCATCCCCTTCTCTTCCCAGCCCCTGGTAACTACCATTCTATTTTCTGTCCCTATACATTTAACTATCCTAGGTACCCCATGTGAATGGGGGACAGCCTTTGTTCTTTTGTGTCTGACTTATTTTACTTAGTATAATATCTTCAGTGTTCATGTATGTTGTAGTGTCAGAATGAATGTCAGAATTTCCTTCCTTTTTAAGGCTGAAAATATTTCACTGTATGTACATACCACGTTTTGTTTACCCATTCATCTGTTGAAAGGCACTTGGGTTGTTTCCACTTCTAAATTATTGTCAAAATGTTTCTATGAACATTGGTGTACAAGTATCTGTTTGAGTCCCTGCTTTCAATTCTCTTAGGTTTTTATTTAGGAGTGGAATTGCCGAGTAATATGGTAATTCCATATTTAACTTTTTGAGGAACTGCCAAACTGTTTCCACAGTGGCTACATTATTTTATATTCCTACCAACAAGATATGAGGATTCCAATTTCTCTGTATTCTCACCAACACATGTTATTTTCTGTTATTGTTGTGTGATCATAGCCATCCTAATGGACATGAAGTGGCATTACCATTGTATAGGTGAGGAAGCTGAAGGTCAAAAATCTGGGGTGTCTTATTCAACATCAGGCTGTTAGTAAGCAAAAGGGGCTCAGTTCTAGTCTAGAGATCTTAGGCATCAAACTTTTTGCTGTATTCCTTACACAGGTACCGTGCTAAGAACTGAGGGCCCTTAGGAAAATCATAGAGGACAGAGTCCCACTTAAAAGAAGAGCTTGGTTGAGTCTGTTTTTATTTCCAATAGCCATCCAAGGATGGACAGACTATTTCCTGATGTAATTGCCAGGTCCAGAGCACAACTCGGAATTTCAGTTTCCATAGTTATAAATAGAGGCTTTTTGAATTTTCATTTCTCTTACCTCTCTTGGTCAGTCAAGTGGTTTTTGACCTTGTTCCAAACAAGGTTCCTGCTGAGGACATCATGCATGTTTCTTTCTGCAGCCAATTCAGTCGTTCTGATCGTGGAGCTAACGCACAGTTCTTATTTGAAAATTCGGAGTGAGAGAGATAAAGACTATGAAATAGAAGCAGTGGGGAAAGAAAAAGATAGCATATTCTGAGGTAGGTGTAATTAGCGTGGCACAACATTTCAGCCACTTGAACAACTTCTGTGTCTGTGCCTGGCATATAGGATGATGGGAGTCTCCAATTGCAGACCAGACACAAGGTCCCCGCCTTGCTGCTTTCCTAGGGTAGGAGAGGCTTCCATATCTTTGTCATCTGACAGAAGGCATAGCCAAATCTTGGACAGGGCAAATGCCTTTGTCTGAGATCCCACTGCTAACAATATGAGAGACTAGAAAGGCCTCCAGTTTGCTGGCAGTTTCTCTGGGCTTCTGGACTGTGTTCCACTGGCCTCCTGCTTCAACATCTTGTGAAAGACCGTGACCAGGGGGACCCCTTTTTCTTAAAGTCTAGTCTGTCTCATCTGCTAATGCCTATCATTAGCAGCATGGAATATGGGGCAGAGCAGTGTAGAGTCAGAGTAGATGATGTCTAGGACCCGTTTCAAGAGCTTTGGATGAGAGGGAGCTGGGCTTAAGTTTATGACTTCAAGACTTTAGTGCTGTGTAAATTAGGACTGATCAAGCTTCACTGATAGCTCAGCTGGTAAATAATCTGCCTTCAATGAAGGAGACCCTGGTTTGATCCCTGGGTTGGGAAGATCCCCTGAAGAAGGGAAAGGCTACCCACTCCAATATTCTGGCCTAAAGAATTCCATGGATTGTATAGTCTGTGGGGTCACAAATAGTCGGACACGACTGAACGCCTTTAACTTTCACATCTCACTCTCTCAGCTTGATTTTCCTTATCTGTGAAGCAGAGATATTAACTTAATTTCAAAGGGTTTTTTTTGTGAACTAAGGAAGTATATAACTAGATGCTAGGCACATCAGTAGTCATTTATACAGAGAATTAAAATAACGGTCTTCAGTGAAATTTCATCCCTTCTACTGGAAAGACACCTCAGATTTTGAGCCCTTCTTATGTCCTTAAATTTGGAAAACAGTGCAGCGCATGATTTTATACATCCTGCATTTGAAAATAAATTCAGTTCTGTAGGCCACCCCAGGATAGGCTCTTTCACTGAGTTGATTTTGCTCCAATTTTCAATAATCTATAGAAACTCACTTACCCAAGCCTTTAGGACCCAAGCCTCAGACCATGCCAGTTCCATTCAGTAGCCAAAGTTATTAACCTGCCCACCAAAAGCTGGAGAATTCTCTTGGGAAAGCATCACATATGTTAATCCAACCATTGCATCTAATCCAAGTCATTAACTACTTTAGTTAAATCGAATTTAGTAAATTTGTATGAACACCTAGAATGTAGTATAGGCGCTAGGTCCCAGGAACACAAAGATAAATAGCCACAGGCCCTGCTTGGGGGATATCCCCAAGTCTCTTGTACCTAGGGCATATATATGACAGATGCTGTGGGTGAGCCTCTTCCTTGAGGGCCTTAACAGAGTTGTTATGTTCACATCTTCTTCAAGAGACACCTTAAGTCTTCCCAAAGCCATGCACTCCCTTCTCTCCACACTTCCTCCAACTCTTCTCCCTCCCTTGCCTCCCTCTTTCCCTTCACCATTTCTTCCTTTCCTCAATTCCACCCTTCTTTCTTCTTTCTCACCTTCCTTCTATTCACAAATGATTAGCTAATACCTGCTATGTAAAAGGTACTGTTCTAAAACAAGACAGATAAGTCGCTCCTCTCAAAAGCTTATATTTTTTTTAAAAAAAAGTTTTATTTTGAGATAATTCTAGACAACATAAAAGTTGTAAAAATAGTACAGTGTTCCTATATACCCTTCACCTAACTTCCCATTCCACAAACATCTTATATAAAGATAGTGTAAATATTGAAACCAGGAAATTAACAGTAATATATTTCTATTAGCAATCCTACCAATATTATTGGGTTTTTTTCCCCCAATTGTTTCTACTCCTTTTTCTGATCCAGAAAACAATATAACTTCTTGTATAATGTTTAAACATCATTTCTTATTTTCTCCAGTCTCACAATCCTTCAGTCATGACCTTGATGCTTTTGAATAGAACTGGTCAGATATTCTGTGAAGTGTCACTCAATTTGAGATTGTCTAATGTTTCATACTTAAACTGAGATTCTTCATTATTGGGACAATACCACAGAAGTGATATATCCTCAGTGCATCACACCAAGGAGGTTTATGATGTCAAATGTTTTGTCACTGCTGCTGTTAACCCTGGATTACACTTGTCAGGTTAATGCTTGGTAAACGTGGTGTCTGATATGTTTCTTCTCTGTAATAAAAGTAGCCTTTTCTCCTTTATAGTTAATTAGTATCTTGTTGGGAGACAATTTGAAACTGTGCAAATATCTTCCTTCTCATCATGCTTTCACTCACTGATTTTATTACACACTGGTATTTGAGTGCTTCCTTACTCAAGAAGCTCATCTTTTATTCGGAAGAGTTAGACAGTAAAGAAGTAATAAAATAAATTCTAGATACTGAAAGGGTTGTAAAGAAAATATAAGGAGGTGGGGTAACAGAAAGAGAGGTCTATTTTAGATGGCACATCAGGGACATTCTCTCTAAGGAAGTGACATTTGAGCTGAGACCTGAATGACTACCCAGCTGAATGAGATCGGAAAGGAAGGCACTCCAAGCAGACCACAGGGCAAGAGCAAGAGCCTGGAAACCAGAGTGAGCAAGGCCTACTTAAGAAAAGGAAACTAGCCAGGCATGGCTAGATGGAGTAAGGGGGAAAGTGGTGGGAGCTGAGCTAAGGATGCTAAGGGAGAACCAGATGAGGTAAACCTTGAGGGTAGGGTAGCAAGTTTTAAAGTTTTCTAAGTGCAGTGCATCCTCCTTCATTAAATATGTTCTCTGTCTGTGCTGTCACATAGTCTATTCATTAGCCACATCTGCTACTTAAATGTAAGTTTTGATCAGTTGAAATAAAATAAAATTGAAAATTTAGTCCTTGGTCACCATAGCCACATTTCAAGTGGTCAAGAGCCACTGTTGTGGCAGGTGAGTACCCTATTGGATGACGTAGGTATATAAAATTTCCCTCATGGCAGAAAGTTCTATTGAGCAGCACTCTTACATATGCCTTCTGGAAGTTGTTTTACCATATTTGCTTCTATGGGCGATGCAGAGTGGAGTGTGTTGTGAGACTGAACGAGTGAGTGAGTGAGTGAAGTCGCTTAGTTGTGTCTGACTCTTTGCGACCCCATGGACTGCAGCCTACCAGGCTCCAGTCCTGGTAGGGATTTTCCAAGGGATAGTACTGGAGTGGGTTGCCATTTTCTTCTCTGGTTATGGGACTGCTCTCCAGTAACTTTAAGTCTCGTAGACAAATAAGCAATAAGTACAGTACAAGGTATCATGTATTAAGACCAGGGGCATAGCACAGAAAAAAGTGCTGTAGAGTTTGGATGAAGCACTTACAACTGGATGACCGGCACTTAGATGTCTGGAGATCTAGAAGGATGATAAGATTCTGATGAGTTGAGGTGAGGAAGTTTGGTGTGAGCTAAAGTTTTGGAGACATAAAGTGACAGGTGAGGATGGTGAGTAGTCCAGATTCGCTGGCATTTGGGTGTGTGTGTAGAAAACTGTGAGAGAAAGATTAGCTGGTAGGTGGGCCATATAGTGTGAAAGGCCTGGAAGCCAGGCTAAGGAGTTTTATCCCATAAGCAGTGGGGAGCCATTCATGGTTTTGTTTTTTTAACCAAAGGAGTAACCTTACCAAAATTGTGCTTCAGAAAGATTGGTCAGTCTGTGGTATCTGAGGTGGACTGTGGTGGGGGAGAGAGAGACTGCAGGGAGAATGTTGGAAATCCATTTGCAGGAGAGCAAGCATGAGATTGTTCCTATTCCAGCATATATTTTTTCTAAAACCAAAAATCATTCTCAAGCAGATAAAGTCAGACTACTTGAAGTACAACATTCTGAAATAAACTTTGAGAGTTGAAAATATACTATTTTATTTTGCCATAAGAAGTACTTAAAATACTCCTTGTAACAAGCAGATATGTTACATAACCATAGTAGAAATACTGAAACCATGAAATTAATATTAACTTATAAAGCCCACAGGATCTGATTTGGGTATTTGATAAATAGGTGCTCTTTGTGTATGTTTATTCACCCCAATCAGAGGTTAAATATGCTTAAATATTACACTTCATAAAAATCACCTGAGCAGCTTGTTACAGCACAGTGCCAGGCCACATCTCAGGTTCTGATGTTTTAGGTATGGAATGGGGTCTGGAGACCTGGATCTTCACAAAAGCAGCAGTAATCTGAGGTAAGGCACACAAGAAATACTGCTCAGTCCTATTTCCTTAGAAGTTTTCTGTCTTCCAGTTAACAGATTCCCCTTCTCATTATTTATAGGATATAGCCCTATAGATATTAAAAAAGAAATGTTCCCCTTTCATTATACCTTTTTCTCTCACCTCGATGAAGTAGTAGATTTAAGAGAACTGTAACATATTTTTCCCCTTACAATTTCTTTTTATTTTACCCACTTTAAATAGGCTTAAAGAAGTATCCCTTCAATTTTCTCTTTTTCTCCCAAGTGTTGATTTCCCAGAACTTGATTATCCACCCTTCTCCCATGCTTCCCTTATAGCGACATTACTTTTGCATTGCCCTTTCTGCCCTGCACCACTAAAAACTCTGTGAGGACTAGGACCTTGTTCGAGTCACTTCCACGAACCTCGCAGGGCTCAGCTGGGATCACCACAGTTAACACTTGTAGGACCCTCAGAGCTCTGGCCCAGCTGGTACCACAACGCTTCTAATAACCCTGCCAAACTAGAGTCTCTACCAAAGCTATTTCACAGATGAGATTACCCAATCTCAGTGAGTTTAAGTGACATCCTTATGGGCACATAGCAATTAACTGAGTGATTTTGAACATAGGTCTCTGAACTGTACTGATTTTGCCCTTCACCACATGGCCCCAGAGAATATAGTTGTTTGGTGATGATGTTTTTTCCCTGGGGTCCTAAGAGCCCTGTTGTCAAGTTGAGAGCAGGAGGGTGACAACGTCTTTCCCTTTGCCCTCAGGGTTTTGCTTGCTGTCATTCACTTCCAGTTCTAGTACTTTCTTTTCCTATTTCTCCAGTGCCGTGCACCCAGGCACGATCTGCCCTAACAGTCAGTTCTTCCATTAGCCCACCTTCAAGAGGAGCGTTCCCAATTCACAGGTCCCTGGGGAGTCCAGAGGGTGATAATTACAGACCTTTCCTCCAAATCCACACTAGTAAGGCACTTTCACAGTTAACACAGTCCCTTTCTTCCAAATATGTCACAAGCAGACAAACTGCTTGTAAAAGATGCTTTAAGATTTCCCTCGGCGATCCATTCCTCTGTGAAACAGATGGGGGTTTTGACACAGGAGCCTCATCTGCACAGTTTCTGTAGGGAAGTGACTGGGGAGACCAGTAACATTCAAGAGCCCTTAGGTCCTACAGCCAGATCCTCAGGAGCATCGTCCTCTCCCAAGGGCTTCCTTGCTCCAGGTGCAGTGCCTCCAGGGTGAAAGACAAGTGAAGCAACTTGGGTCTGGACTGTGAGCAGAAAAGTACCTCACAGTTGAGACTGTCAGAGTCTACAGTAATGGAGACTGCAACACAATGGCTGGGCAGACCCTGATGTGCAAATCCTCTCATGAGAAATTAGCAAGCAGCTTGAAGAGAAAGTAGGAAACATAGCCCTGGGAGTCCAAGACCAAAACCACCATCCTGGGAGGCCTTCTTTGCTTCCACCCACCAACCTCCCACTAGGCAAATAACTGTGCTTTCCCCTACGCCCCCAGGAAATTGTTTAGACCTTCACTTAACCACAGCAAACTCAACTCAGTTGGTAAGGTACCCAGTGGTACCTTACAATAGTGCCCTACCGTATTGTGAGGGCAGGTTCTGTGTTCTCCACTTCATAGCCTTGGACCTTACTTTCTGGCCCATGATAGATGGTTCAACTAATGAATGAACAAATAAATAACATGGCTGTCACTGTTGGAAGATTGTCGTGCCAAGAGGGGTTATTTTTGCACATTGTACAACTAGGATCGAGAGCTAGGATCAAGCAGGAGATGCCATGATTTTAAGAACATTAAGTAGAGGGGTTTGCTTCATTTTGTTTTTTAACCATCTGGACACTGGGAAATTGAGATGGGTTAATCTCCGTGGAGGAGACAGTGAGATCCCCGTCATGGAAGGGATTCGAAGCAGAAACTGGAGGAGAATACACAGAGATGCTCAGAGGACGCAGGCATGGGTGTCTGGACAGGTGGCTGATCTAGACATCTTTCAAGTTTCTTCCAACCTTGAGACTCTGATTTCTGAATTTGTTTTTATTTACCTGGATGGCTGCTTTATTGGCTGAATATATATGGGAATATTTTTCATCTTCCAAAGTAATCTGAAGGCAGCCTCTCCGCTTACCTAAGGAGCTGTTGGTGGGCAACATGGATTGACTTATGGTGGGGCTGAATCACATGTTGCATGATTCACTGTGCTCTATAGATGCCCCCCAAAACATATATCATTGTGTCTGCTGTTCCAAGATGACACTGTTATTTCCCACCTGTGCAAATACAGCTGTAAAAAAATGATGCATGGCCAGCCATCCCTTCCCCAGGGTGTAGACAGAAAGCACACACCCTCTGGCTTAACACGCCCAAGAGGCACACACACATACCCTCTTCTGAATTTCAATACTCATTTTCAAGCCGGCTGGGAAGGGGAGAGAATTGCAAATGAACTCATATTACCAGCAAAACCAAGCCAGCCTTTCTCCTAAATTACTTTGTATATTAAGTCTGTGGACTGCAGAAACCCCTGCATCCTCCGTGGCTTCTTGAAAAATCAAAAAGGTTTCCAGCAGTTTCAGCAAACAAGCAGGCTCTGAGCCTTCTGTCTTTGTTAGAGATTTGATTCAAACTGTGTCCGCTAGCAGTGAAACACAAAGGGAAAGAAAGTCAGTATGGTATAACTTTGAAATTTTTAGCAAGCGCCACGGGAAAGAATAATAAACCATAAATTGCTGCATCTGGCTTTAAATTTATAAAGAAAATAGTAATACCAGAAACTAAAAATGTTACTCTCCGTTGTCATTTTTTAAAAAATGGTTTTGGCTCTTCTTCATCCCTTTCCCTTCACCGATCGTTGAAATTGCATCAAAGGCAACATCACTTTCTCCGCACCCCTCCTTTAGGCAATACACTTGTGTGGGAAAATCCACCCAAATTCAAGCAGCTGAGACATGGGGAGAAGTTGAGAGTGATAAGGCCCTGCACCCCAAAGACCAGAGGTGTGTGGGGGTTTCTGATTAGGAAGCAAAGGAAGGAACTTACCTGGAGGACCAGTGAGATGTACCATTGACCCTGTCTGACCCTGAGATGTAAAGTACCATCTGTGTTCAAGGGGATATCCTGCCCTTCTCCCCCAGCCACCCTCTTTTTCACCAGAGGTGCCACTGAATCATGTCGTTTCCTAATAGAAACAGACTATGGAGAGAAGGAAGGGCCTATCTCCATTTTCTCTTCTTTTATGTGTGCTCAGCAAACCAGGACCAATTCCATTCTATTTCATTCATTCAGGGCAATCATCTTGGACTGCATTATAATAAACACATAGGATTTTTACCCCCTCCTGAAGCCATCGCTCGCCGTGCTGCTCAAAATAATTTCCTGAGCTGACAAAAGCACCGCGTGTCAGCAGACCAGTTCTGTGTGCACTCTCCGTCCTCGTCCTGCCGAGATGTAGTGGTGGCTTAATCTGGATGCCGCCTGCCCAGGTGCTAGTGTACCTGCTAGAGTGGTTTCTGAAAGAAATCATAACGGGCTGCTCTAAAAAACCAGCTGCAAATGACCAGTAAATATTGTTTGGCCCCAGATGGTCAGGTTTAAGGGAGGTCTGTGCCCTGCTTGCTCTGTTAGCCCAGGATGGGTGGGAGCAGGAGGCTGGATGATGCGTCAGTGCAGCTGGGCCATCACCATGGGGAATGAACCAAGTGGGTGGCAGAATCAGTGGGCCTAGAGCCAGTCTCTGGACACAGGGAGGCAGCTGCCTCATTGTGCCTCTCTGCAAATCCAGTTATATGAAAAGTACTGATGCCTTGGTCTTACTGCTGAGATTCCATTTAATTGGTCAGAGTGGAGGGTGAGCACTGATAGGTTTCAGATCTCCCCAGGTAATGTTAGTGTGCAGCCAGAGTTGAAAGCCTCTCATCTAGACGTTGGAGGAGCAGAAGTAGGTTGCTTATTGCCCTACTCTCATTACCATTATTGTTAATACAAAGGCTGGTTGCACATCCAGGGAGCATCTGGATTGTAATGACCTGGAGGGGATGACCTTGTCCCAAAACTTGTGTCTCTTCACTAGTTTCCACCCTGGGAAGTGTTTGGTTAAATAGCCTGATTTGTTAAGGTGACCCCTAGAAAGCAGGTCAACTTAATTCTTTTTTTTGTGCTTATGGTTGTGGGCCATGACCATGATACAGTTGTTATGGAGCCCTAAAGTTGGATGAGCACACTTGGGTACTTGTTCTAGCTCTATCGCTTTGATTAAGTCCCTTCGGTTTTCTTGGCCTTGGTTTACCCATTTGTAGAACAAAAGTGTTGGATTATTTTGTTGCTCACTAAAGACTCACCTGCTCTGTCTTTGGCTTTGGAAGCATAAGTTACCAAAACACTCCTGTTTGTCTGTTAACAGGAGACCCAGACCAGAAGCAATGATACATAATAATAATGCACTTTGATATTTAGAAGATAAGCATTATCAGAGACACAGAGTAGGGGAGGGGTAAATATATTTGGAAGAATACTATATATTACATACTAAACACATGGGAAAGCAGAGGTCATGTAAAGAGGGGTCAGGGGAGAGATTCTGGTAGAAAGGTCAATTTGGTCTAGGTTGCAGAGTCTTGAGTGCCTTGCGATCAGCTGCTTGGACTTTATTCAGAATGCAGTCAGGCACTAACCATGAATATGTGTCAGGAAACCGATGCCCCAGCTGTGTTTTAACAGCCAACTTTGGCATCCACATGGCCAGAGAGTCCTTGAGGAAGGATGCATACCTTACTCTGCTAATCATCAAATCCCTGGTACCATCATTGTTAAATGGTTAATGAATGAGAGACTGCTTGTCTACGGCCATACCACCCTGACGGCACCCGATCTCGTCTGATCTTGGAAGCTAACCAGGGTCGGGCCTGGTTAGTACTTGGATGGGAGAGACTGCTTAACTGACGTCATATCCTGATGAATACTGAAAACGGGTCATAACCAGCTGGTAAACCACATACTGAAAACTAGGTTCCTTAACATCCATATTTTTTAAACACCTGGAAGAGTGACTGTTGTTTAAAATATTCTTCCTGATTCTTTCAAGGATATAAACGAACAGCCTTTGGCCATCAGATTTTTCTAAGCAAACACACAGACCCTGTTTGCTCATTATTTGCATGAAACACAGTCATTTACATATATTTGCATAGTGCTTTCAAAAACCCTTAATTCCAAGTATGTCAAATAAATAAAACAAATTAGTGTAATCTGCTGCCATTGTATGGCAGCCCAGCTTGGGGATCCTGGTGGTGACGAGGCCAGTTTTTAGGAAGCTATGACCACCCCAGGGGGCAACAGACACAAAGTCTGAGAACAGGACTCTAGGGCAGCGTCAAGTTTCAAGCATCTGGACAGTGCTCTGTAGCTCACAAACCCAATTTATGCTCCTTTTTTCCTTTAAGTCTCACAAAAACCTGTGTGCTTGGGAGGGTTGGGGTTGTTATGAACTTTTCATTAGCAAGGGGTTTACAGAAATGAAGTAACTTGCTCATATCACAGTTGTAAATGGTCATGCCTAGATTTATTCCACATCTAGGCCTCTTGGTCCTCAGAGGCTTGATGCTTTGAGGATTGATCCAGAGTTCCCTTGACAAGAGGCAAAATGTCCCCATTCACTGATAATCCAGTGTGTCCTCTCTAGCTTCCACACTGCCATTGGGAAACTGTTCAAGAGAACCCCGGATGTCTCGGAGACAGTGTCGCCTAGCCTGTGATGTGTCTGGCCCTAAGTTATTGCCTTTTTATTGTTTGAGACAGTTATTTGAAAGTTATGGTAATGGGGTGAAAATATAAGCAGCTTACAGTTTACTGGAACATTAATCCTCTGGGGATGATGTCTTTTTCCCTCTGAGTATCTCTGTGGGACCTTTTCCATTGCATTATGTAGACTTTATTTTCAGACTTTTCTGCTATCACCTATCCACTCTTGTTTAATTACTAATTTCCATATTTGCTAAGGTGTAGATAGTTATTTAGAAACATCTATCTCTGTAGATAGATAGATGTTTCTGGTATAGGACCCAGAGAGGAAGATATCTGGTCTGGGGAGTGGTGTTCAGTAGCAGCTCAGATACACACTGTGGGAAGTAGGAGTCAAATCAAGGACTTTGGGGAGAGACAGAGCTAAGTTCAAAACCTGGCCCCTCCATCTTTGATAACTCAACCGTGACATCTTTGAGCTTCAATATCATCACCTGTAAAAGCAATGGGGCATCTGAACCTCCCAGAAGCTCAAACTGATGCTTTGAGGCTGATTCTATGAATTTGAGTGAGCCTGGCCTGGATGGGCTTGGGAAGACTGTAGGGGTCAACTTCCAGAGCTGGTCATTCTAGGAGGCAAGGAATGCTCTCATGCCAGCTGATTAATCCCTGAAGCACAGCAGATGCAGTGCCTATGGCCCATAATAGTCTTAGGGCCTCATGAAAACATTCTAATTTATTTTTTCTTTTGGCTGTGCTGGGTTTTTGTTGCTTTGTGAGGGCTTTCTAAGATCATGGCATCCGGTCCCATCACTTCATGGCAAATAGATGGGAAACAGTGGAAACAGTGACTGACTTTATTTGGGGGGGCTCCAAAATCACTGCAGATGGTGATTGCAGCCATGAAATTAAAAGATGCTTACTCCTTGGAAGGAAATTTATGACCAAACTAGAAAGCATATTAAAAAGCAGGACATTACTTTGTCAACAAAGGTCCATCTAGTCAAGGCTATGGTTTTTCCAGTGGTCATGTATGGATATGAGAGTTGGACTGTAAAGAAAGCTAAGCACAGAAGAATTGATGGTTTAGAACTGTGGTGTTGGAGAGACTCTTGAGAGGCCCTTGGACTGCAAGGAAATCCAAGCAGTCCATCCTAAAGGAAATCAGTCCTGGGTGTTCATTGGAAGGACTGATGTTGAAACTGAAACTCCAATATTTTGGCCACCTCATGCAAAGAGCTGACTCATTTGAAAAGACCCTGATGTTGGGAAAGATTGAAGGCAGGAGGAGAAGGGGATGACAGAGGATGAAATGGTTAGAAGGCATAACTGATTCAATGGACATGAGTTTGGGTAAACTCTGGGAGTTGGTGATGGACAGGGAGGCCTGGTGCTCTGTGGTTCATGGGGTCGCAAAGAGTTGGACACAACTAAGTGACTGAACTGAATTGAACTGAGGGCTTTCTCTAGTTTCAGTTAGCAGGAACTACTCTTTGTTGCAGTGCATGGGCTTCTCATTGCGATGACTTCTCTTGTTGGAGAGCACAGGCTCCAGGTTCATGCGCTTCACCCAGTTGCAGCACACAGGCTCAGTAGTTGTGGCTCCTGGGCTCTAGAGTACAAGCTCAGCAGTTGTGGCACACAAGCTTAATTGCTCCCAGGCATGTGGAATCTTCCTGGACCAGGGATTGAACCTGTTCTCTGCACTGGTAGGTGGATTCCTATCCATTGTGTGCCACTAGAGAAGTCCTTACTTTCTTTTAAAATCAGAAGGAGGGAAAATGAGGCTTTAGTTTGAATAAAGTGTTTTAAAATATAGTATCAATATGTTTGTACATCAATGCAGTAGCAAAATAGAATTTTTAATTCATTTTGTGGAGGAATGGTCCCATGACAGCAAAAGTACCCAGGTTTGGAAGTCATAATGCAGCCCTGGATGCTACAGCCTGACTCTCTTTGCCCCCTGGGCATCCAGTCTTCATCTATTCAGTCTTCATCTTTTCATTTACAAAAGAGCATCCAAACTGGGGGTCAAGATGCCCAGTAAGAACTGACCTTACTGAGAAGGTCATCTATATCAAAATGACCGCTGGTTTGTCCAGACTTGGCTACTTGCTTGCCCTGTGTCTTGCATCAGGCACTGTTTGTCCATGTTCCTCAGTTTCCCTCACGTTCCTGCCCACAGCCCCCCAGCTCCCCCAAGCCAAGCAAGAGAAGGACAGAGAGAGAAGAGAGTGCAGAACCAGGAATCCGTGACTCCCCATTCCAATGCACACCTCTGTCTTCTCCCCTCTTCATTCAGGGACTATTCGAACAGCCTAAATAAATAATTCATTAGCAGTTACATTGTTCCTTATTGTATTTTGATATAAACTTCTTAGAACATAGAAGAACCAATGCGACTTTCTCCTTTCTGTGACTCAGTTTCCCCATATGCAAATCGGTGCTAATAAGAACAGCTTTGTAAGGAGCAGTGGAAAAGTGAATGAAATTACTGATAGATAGATGCGGAACCTTCAGAAGAAACATTCTACCTGAGCTAGGAGTTATTATTAGCCTGATTATCAGTGATCTCAAGCCTCTCAGAGTGCCCAGGCATAAGGACTTCCTGTGTTCATAGGACTTAACAACCTCCTCCATGTCCTTCCTGAATTGCCTTCCATTAATTTCATCACTAGTGAAAGGGTTCTGTTTTTTTTGTTGTTGTTTTTTTTTTTTTAATTACTCTCAGTCCACCCCCATGGCTTGTGAAAGGCTTGTGAACCAATGGTTGATTCAGCTTGGAGAGTTAGCAGTGCCCTTTCCCAACCGCTTCTGAAATCCTTGGCCAGCCTCCTGGCAGGGCTAAGGTCTACGGGTGAGGAAACAGGTACAAGAAGGGGAGATAGTGAAGAGAAAAGAAAAGAAGGAAGTCACAGGAAAGGGCAAGGACATCCTGACAGCCGCCATGTCACTCTAGACCTGGGCCCTCGTTCTGCATCCCACCGTCATCTTTGGAGCACGACGCCACCCAGGAAGTTCTCCTTGCCCCCTGCATCCTTGTCACATTGCAACTATCAGGTGACAACCTTGGCCAGTGGTAGAGCTGTGACTTTGCCCCTTTCATGTCTGAGTTAGAATTAGAGGCCTTTGACCCAGGAAGGACATTGGAAATCATTTGTCCAAAGTTGTCTTTTTTAGAGATGAGGAAACCGAAGCCCAGAAGCCTAAGAAATTTGTCCTAGTTCTCACAGCAAAGAAGCCAGGACTAACACCCAGGTGTTCTGATGCACCCCCAGTGTCCATTTCACTGTAGTACATACGGTTTTTAGGTATGTGTGTGTATGTGTCTGAATACGCACATACACACACATTTCCTCATGCTTGGGAGTCTAAGTGTGCTTTCACTATTTTATTCAATTACAGCAATTTGTTGTTAATTACAGCAACTAGGCCTGGAAAATGAGTAATACAGCCCCATTTTTACCAAAGAAGAATCTGAATCTCAAACAGGCTGAAGTATTCAAGATCACCCAGGTTATAGAAATGCTGGTATAAAACCCAGTCTCCTGACTCCCAGCCCCACACTTCCCAACACCCCTCACTACCCCTGAGCCAACTGTCCAGAGCTCTTGGCTATGGCTATTATGAAGGAGCCAAAATTTCCATCCATATTTATAGGAAAACTTCTGGCTCAACTGCATTCATGCTTAAAAGTCTCAACATTTTTTTAATTTATCAAAGGAAAGAGAGTAACAATGGAGTTGATGGGCCATTTGTGTAATTAACACCCCAAAGCTCCCTGTACTGTAAGGTTTTTTGTTTCAGTGCATTTTTCTCAACAGATGCTCTTTTTACTGGTCAAGAGGCATTATTAGAAGGATTATAAAGGAAGGCTAAGATGCCTGCCGGCGGAGAATGGAGGGGAAGGCATGATTTGGGTTCGTCATTAGTAATCTTAGGTATATTTTGTTCTACCTATGAGCCTGCTTCCTGCAAAGATTTGAATGATGAAACCAGTGAGATGAAGACAAGGAGTTGGACATCTGCTTCTAAATTAGTGCTAATTTAGCTTGTTTGGAAATGATTTGTGCCTCTACAAGACAGCATAACTGAAAGTTGTTTTCTTTCCTATGACCATAAGTTTTTACTCTTCTCACAATGGGCCAGATGGACACATCAGAGGGGACTTGCTAGCCTTCAGAGGAATGATGGATATTCCTGTTCATCCCAGTGTTTGAAGGACACTGCTCCTCCTTAATCTCAGTATAATCGTAATACCCAAATCAAGGTCTTAAGAAATCATCCAGCCCCTTCCAAAGGACTTCATGGAAGCATGTAACTGGCTCTCCTGTGATTCTGAAGCCAGGGTTGATGTTTAGATGGTAGGTACACACCAAGACGGGACTTCCCTGGTGGCTCAGATGGTAAGGAATCTGCCTGCAATGCAGGAGACCCGGGTTTGACCCCTGGGATGGGAGTATCCTCTGTAGGATGAATGACACCTCACTCCAGTATTCTTGCCTGAAGAAATTCCATGGACAGAGGAGCCTGGCAAACCATAGTCCATGGGGTCACAAAGAGTTGGGCACCAGACACAACTGAGTGACTGAGTATACATGTCTCGCATGTTGCAAATAACTATTGAATTATTTTGTTTGGCTTTAGTTGTCATATAAAAGCTATAAGCATAAGGAGTTTATACTCACTTTTATATTATACATTTAAAAATAATATTATGATACAATTTGTCAACTCAGGTAGTCCTTAATGATTTTCATTTATTCTATTTTAAGTAACTGCATGTTGTTTCAGTACTAGAGCCCCTGGGGTCTATGTGAATTCCAGATGTAAGAGGATATGATAGCCTTCCAAACTTTGTATGTGTGAATAAATGTGTTAAAAGCACCTTGCCTGGGAACATGGTCAGATTTCAGATTCCCTGCAGATTTGTGTACCTCTTATGACTATGTCTAAGAATAAATGTTGGGCTTTGACATGGCCTGGAGTCAAGGCCAGTTCCCTCAGGGTCCTCTCCCACCCCCACCCATGCCTCTCAGCAATAATAGCTGGTCTAGAGAGGGGCCGGATTCTAACTTGAGTCCCCCAGGGAGGTCAGGTTTGGAGATCACCAAGCTACAGAAAGCTGGATGACCCCTAGAACCCTAGAGAAGAACTGGCTCTCAGGGCAAGTCCACAGCTCACCTCCCCCAGAGTCAACAGGAGCCCCAGGAGACACTTAACCCTACTCCATTGAGCCTAATGGCCTTGAGGACAAGTTTGCCCTCAGCACTACAAGAGCGCTTCAATGTCAGTCCAAAGTGTTTGCTCCGTGATTTTTCATCCAAAGATGGATTGTAGGACCTTAGACGGAATTCTCAGCTCTACTTTAGCTCTACTAAATGTGGGCCCCTGGGGGGTGTGGACAAGGCCTGGGATAGTAGCCTTAAGTCACTTGCAGCAAATAACAAAATTTTTTGCTCTCTTTTTATTTTTAACTTTTTCTTGAGTTTTTTTTTTAATTCTAAAATGTTTAAAACTCATTCTTTAAAAAAACAGTTTAACTTGTTTCCTCAAAAATCTTATATTAAAATCAATGATTCTGAAAGATATTTCAGGTTTATCCCAGAATGTTCTGCCCACCACCAACCTCATTCCCTTTTTGCCTACAGTCTTCAGTTGATGAAGCACTAAATTACAAATAGTTGAGGGATTTATTTCTTCTGGGACCAAGCACAGGGGAAAAGCACGGAGTATGGAACAAACAGATTTGTCTCAATCCCTGGTTCCAATACTTAATAGATATTTGAACTTACTTAACCCGTTTAACTTTGGCCACCTCATGCGAAGAGTTGACTCATTGGAAAAGACCCTGGTGCTGGGAGGGATTGAGGGGAGGAGGAGAAGGGGACAACAGAGGATGACATGGCTGGATGGCATCACCAACTCGATGGGCATGAGTTTGAGTAAACTCTGGGAGTTGGTGATGGACAGGGAGGCCTGGCGTGCTGCGATTCATGGGGTCGCAAAGAGTCGGACATGACTGAGCAACTGAGCTGAACCGAACTGAACCCGTTTAACTACATGGGGCCTCAATTTCTTAATCTGGAAAAATGGGTATGATAATACCTTCCCATCTTCCTCATAGTCATGAAGATTGAATAAAATAATGCTTGTGAAAACTTTTAAAATGTAAATTGTTACTTAAGTGTGAGTTATTTTTATCATTTGTCAATGTCCTTCAAGCAAAGGCCATCAGTGACACACCTGTAACTAAACAAGCTGGGTTTATTACTAGCTGCAGTACAGAACAGACACCATGGGAAACATTGTGGGTCTCAATAAGAGAGTGTTGAAGGAACATACTATAGGATTTGGGCTTTGGTTGGATGATTTGCAAGAGGTTTAGGGAAGAAGGGAGATGCTTTAAATTGGATGTTGTCCAAAAGTGGGGGCAATTATATGCTTGTGTGTCTCAATAAATCTTCTCAGGGAGAAAAGACTAGAATGAGGATCAAACTGTAATTGTAATTGGTAAAGAAACACTAGCAACTCATCTTGGTTGAGAGAGACACGTTTGGTATTTTGTATGCAGCATAGTTATCTATTTTTTTTCTGTGCTTAGAAGTGGCCACGCTTTCTCATTTTTATCATGATCTCAGAGTAACCTTGCCTGAGCTCAGTATTCTGTGTTCATGTCTGATGGAATAACATGACCAAGCTGTGGAGTGCCAGGCCAGCTTCTGCATGTCAGGGGCTGCTCTTCTTTCTCACATCACACATGTTCAAACCAACAGTTTTTCTGTAGGACCATGGGCCTACATGGGGTTTCAAAAATAGATGCACTGAGAGTAGGTAAGAAAGAGAAGGAAGAAGGGAGGAAGAATAATAAGGAGGAGGAAATGAGGCGCTAAGAGGGGAAAGAAGTTGTGGGGCTGTAGTGTGTCTGCTCATCCACCCCAGGAGTCTCCAGGAACAGAAGAACTCAAACTGAGTTAATTCCATTTCATAATTGGCCACCATTGGAGGCAGCATCCAAAGGTCAGCCTAGGATACACCAGTGCTACTTGATTCCCTTATGGAGCTCCAGTGTCATCAAGTCCTGTGGCTCTGGTTCTGACTACCTCTCCCACTCCCCATGAAATCTGTGTCACCTAGCTCTTGGAGTCTGTGCTTCCTAATGCTTTGAGGAAGACTCCAGAGTCATTTTCTTCTCTGGTCTATGATCAAAGTGCACAGATGTTTCATAAAACTTAAAATGACTAAGCCATTTACCTCAGGTGGCTAATCAAGCAGGTTTAAAGAATTTCAAGGTTTCAAGGAACCACAAGTGCGGAGTGGAAATTGAATTGCGGTCACAGATACAGTTTGGCCATTAAAAGCTGAACTTGATGGGCTAATAGAGAGTTACCAGCTGATGAGTGAAAATCAGTATGATAGCAACAAATTGGCCTCTGTTGAAAGGGGCTTTTCTCAAAGACCTCATGATACCCAGTAGAAGATGAACTCTTGATACCTGCTATGTCTCAGTTAATAGCATCAGTTGAATCAGATTAATTTAAAGGGGCTAATGAAAATGATGTAGAAGAAGAGTTTGGAGGTGATAATTTGATGCAGAGATATCAGCTGAAAGATGATGACATTGAAACCTGTCCCCTTGGGAACAGGCACGTGTGATGGAAGTTAGAAGGGAGCAAAGGGTTCCTGCCTCATTTCTGTCAGCAATGTCTCAGGAAAATGTGGCAAAATTGGTTGACATTTATCAGTAAAATTTTTTACATCGCTATCTGATTTCTAAGGAGTTCAAGTCTTACTGATGGTTTTGTAACAAATGGGTTTTACATTTCTCTTGCATTACTAAAGAAGTTCTCTGGCTGTACTTGCTAGGCCCTCTTGGCCTCTAGCTATCTTTTCTTGTAAGCAGAGTTATACTCAAAGCCAAATCTTAGCATTATTAAGGCCATGTCTTATACAGAAAAATAGAAATATCCTAACCAGAGGTGGAAAATTAAATGGTGAACAAGGAAGAGGAAAGAGTCTTAATTGACTAAATGGATCCTACCTTCTAGGTAGGATCTACTTGTGCTACTTGTGCTACTGGGGGTAGTACATGCTGGCTACTATGATAAGAGTACCACAGACTAGGGAACCTAAACAACAAACATTTTTCTCAAAGTTCTGGAGATTGAGAACTCTGAGATCAAGACACCAGGAGACTCGGCATCTGGTGAGAACCTACTTCCTGGTTTGAAGACAGCCACTTTCTTGCTGTATCTTCACATGGTGAAAAGAGTGAGCTCTAGTCTCTTCATCCCCTTGTATTAGTTGCTCAGCTGTCTGATTCTTTGCAACCCCATGGAGAGTAGCCCATCAGGCTCCTCTGTCCATGGGATTTTCCAAGCAAGAATACTAGAGTGGGTTGCCATTCCCTTCTCCAGGGGATCTTCTTGACCCAGGGATTGAACCTGGGTCTCCTGCATTGCAGGAAGATCCTTTAGTGTCTGAGCCACCAAGGAATCACTCTTATAACACCACCAATTCCATCATAAAGGCTCCACCCTCATGATGTAATCACCTCCCAAAGGCCCTGCCTCCAAATACTATCACATTGAGAATTCAGTCTTTAAAATATTAAGTTAAGGTGGAGGGTAGATACAAACATTCAGTCTGCAGCACTACTTTGAGGATTAATGTTGGCAAAATCTGTCCAGGCAACTGCTCTTGACACAGTTTCTCAATAAAATTGTAAAAAGGGTAAAATCTGTATTGCCTCTGGAGTCAACTTTGTGGCTGTTGTTCAGTAGCTAAGTCATGTCGGACTCTTTGCAGCCCCATGGATGATAGCATGCCAGGCTCTTCTGTCTTCCACTATATCCTAGAGTTTGCTCAAATTCATGTCCATTGAATCAGTGATGCTATTTAATCATCTCAGTCTCTGCCACCCCCTTCTCCTTTTGCCTTCAATCTTTCTGAGCATCAGGGTCTTTTCCAATGAGTTATCTCTTTGCGTCAGGCGGCCAAAGTATTGAAGCTTCAGCTTCAGCAATAGTCCTTCCAATGAATATTCATAGTTGATTTCCTTTAGGATTGACTGATTTGATCTCCTTGCAGTCCAAGAGACTCTTAAGACTCTTCTATAGCATCACAATTCAAAAGCATCAATTCTTCAGTGCTCAACCTTCTTTTTGGACCAATTCGTACATCCACACATGACTCCTGAAAAAAACCATAACTTTAGCTTTATGGACCTTTTTTGACAAAGTGATGTCTCTGGCTTTTAATTCACTATCTAGGTTTGTCATAGATTTCCTTTCAAGGAGCAAGCGTCTTTTAATTTCATAGCTGCAACTTTACCTGTATTCAAATCTTAGTTCCAGATTTTATTACCTCTGTGATCCTGGATTGAGTTCATAAAACTTGTACAAACTTCTGCATTCTTACCTTTATATATATATATATATATATATATATATATATATATGGGAGAGGGCAATACTTCAGTGTACTGCCAGAACCAGATAAGATCATGGATATGAAAGCACCTGACATTGCACTGGGAGGTTCAGAAAGTTTGAGATGTTATATTGTTCTCAGTTGTGTTCTTGTTTCTAGCACCTGGCAGGGCCACCTCAGACAGATGCATAAAGGGATTACTCTTGAAGTAGACTAAGCAGGGTGGTTTTGGTGGTGCTGAACTCTCTTACAAGTCTTTATGTTGAGAAATGAACTTTGGCATTCCAGATGAGAGAGTTCAATGACTATTCAGGATTTCATCATTTGAGTGCCAGGCACATAGTAGGTTCAGTATTTTTTTTATGTAATGAATGAATGGCAAGTGGTAGAGACACTTAGTTGTTTCCTTTAACTATTTAGTTCGTTTCCATTGTGTTTGGGTCAAAGCCACAGCAGTCTGTTGGTAGAAATAAAAATGGCCCACTAAATTGGGAGTGTGCAAGGGCATTGCTTAAAACAAGGCAGGTGCTTTCTTGAACTATATTGGATGCTTGAAATAGTTGTGCAACCTTGGGCAAATCAGATCAGTTTTCTAGCCTTAGTTTTCTTATCTACTAAATGACAGGTTCGGGCCAGAAGATTTCTATTATTCCTTTGAGTTCTAATGATCTGTGATCCAAAATTGACTGTTCCCTTGCAAATGGATTTCCTATTGACCTAATGGGAAAAATACAATTGCCTCATCTCTCAACCATGAGCCCAGCAATGTCCGTTAGAATTGGAAGATAAGTCTTCATTGTAAATGGATATTATATGTGTTGGGGACTGATCAATGCCTTTTCTTTGTGTGTGAAGTGTTATTTCGATAAATGCCTATCTTATGAATTTTAATCATGTGGATTGTCAGAACTCTTCAAACTCTAAAGACCGAACTATTGTTATTACTCATTGACTGATTTAGAACCAGGTCAAAGAAACAAGTCCCAAACGTTGACAGCTGAAATATTTATGATGCAACTAGTGTTGCTTCCAAGTAATGCACACTGTATTCAGGAAAAAACACATCATGGCAATCCAGGCCTTAAATTGATGAACATGTTTCCCTTTTAGCCATGCAAATCATTCATCAGAGAGCAACCAGTATGAATTTGATATTCCTTGGAGACGAAGTTGGGATGAGAGCAAGCCTTGCTGATCTGCTTTGTCAACTTTCAGAAAAGGAATAAGCACCACATCCCGTTGTAGCCCCAGTCCTATTTTCATTAGTCTATTATGCCTACCATCCTTTTTAAAGGACAATATACATACTTGGAGTGTATCATATAGAGAGCTATTTTATATGATTGATATAGGAGTTTTTTAAAATATTCAATTAAAAATTGTATGCACTCTCTTTGGAAATATAACCAAGGATAACACATTAGGGATTCTTGTACAGGCATAAGTGGTAATATGGTATGGAAAACATTCTTTATAAAATTGCTGGCAAAACTGTGTATCTGTGTGCCTTCTACTTCTTCACACTTTTCCTTTACAAATGCCCATTGAATGGTTCCAAATGGTTGGAGTCAAAGAAGCTCTGAATTTTAAAACATCTTGTAAATGTTCCTTTAAGCTTGGCCTAAGAGATCCAGAAAGTCTTAATAGAAATTGCTAGCAGGATGGGGTGTCAATATACCAGGTTGTTGTTTGTGTTGTTGAGTAGATGAGTCATGTTGGAATCTTTTGTGACCCCATGGACTGTAGGCCACCAGACTCCTCTGTCCATGGGATTTCCCAAGCAAGAATACTAGAGTGGGTTGCCATTTCCTTCTCCAGGGGATCTTCCCGACCCAGGGATTGAACGTGCATCTCCTGAATTGGCAGGCAGCTTCATTACCACTAAGCCACCAGGAAAGCCTTAATACCAAGTAGGAGAAGTCATTTGGGTTTAATTGCCCTAGATAATGAAGAGCAAAGAGATACATTTTCTTTTAAGCTTTAACAAAAGAGTAAAATCCAGCAGTCAGTGAGCAAGCACTTGCTAAGCACCTGCTTTGAGCAAGGCCTTGGGGAAAGCACCTGGAGAGAAAACAAGTTAGCTGAAATTTGGTATTCTTAAGTATCAAGCCTTCTAACACTGGTCTCACATCCTCTCATCAAAACCCTCTAAAATCTTGCCACTCAAAGTGGCATATCACTCAAAGTGTGGTTCATATCAGCGTGGGACCTTGTTAGAAAAACAGAATCTTCAGCCCCACCCTACATCTACTGAATCAGAATCTACATTTAAACAAAATTCACCTGTGACTTACATGCACATAAAACCTTAAGAAGAACTGCTGTAGACCAGTGAGTCTGAGAAATCATCACTTTGTCAATCAAAGAGTATTTATAAGGGGCATCCTGAAGTATCTCCGGTGCATCTGGTATTGCCGGAACAGACTTTATAGTTGTTTAACATTGCCTAGTCACTTGGGAGACAGATTTTCTCTACAAGTTTGACAACGAGGACATTTTTGTTGATCATATGAAATCATATATGATACAGTTGGATAGGCTCTTACTAAACACAGACTCCCTCCTGATAGAGACAAGGGAAACATCAATGACTCATGGCTAGTAGGTAGGAGAGCTGGGGTTGGAGCTGAGGTTTCTGAACCCACTGTCTAGTGCTTACTCACCTCCACTTCATTGAGAAATGACACAGAGGCCCAAGGGCATGTCTGGATGACTCACTTACAAATCAGTCGCTATTCAATGGATCATATCAGTAAAAAAAAAAAAAAAGACTAAATATAATTTACCATTGGATGATCCATTGCTGAGAGCCAAATTCTCAAGGGGAAAAAGTGGAATCATAGTAATACAGTCACTGGTACCATAATTAATGCCATGGCATGAGTAGAAAGAAAATGGAGACTGGCCATGTTTAATCATCAAATAAATGACCTAGTTATCATTACAATCTAAAGTTATTTGTCTCCTGACAAGCCCAGGAAATAAGTGTGTCAGAGAGAGGCCTACCTACCTGTAACCTAGGCTATAGGGATTGAGGGGGTCTACCTAGAGTTCTTCTTATGCTAGAAGGTCCACCCTCAAGTTCTGTCCTTCAAGGGTCACCTAATATACCACCTCTTTCACTCAGTGAATGGAAACGAGAACAGAATGAGACAAAGTGGAGCAGTACACTCACTCTCATATCGACCTGGGAGCTCCTAAAGACAGAACACACATCTAACTTATATCTGCTTCCCCAAAACAGCCAGTCCCTAGTAGGCCCTCAATCCCTATTTGCTTGGTGGAAACTCAAGGGGTGCTCATTTATATACCGCAGGTCACTTCAGCAGTCAGTCTTCAGCAAGAATGACTGCAGCAGCCTCAGAGAGCCCCAAATCTACCAGCAGCCATCACCAGATGCATAGACCTACCCCTGGATACCCCCAAAGTCCTTATCTGTTCTCACTTGCAGTTGGTGTGGTCAGTCAGCTTAGTCAAGGGACCAGGAGAGAGTTGGCATGGAATCCTGAGCAAGAAGAAGGGTTGGGCCAGATTGGTTTGTCACTTCTCATGGGCCTAGAATAGGTCATTGTGAATGAACAAATCACTTTGGTAGTTTTAGCCATTATTTAGTTTCTGCTAAAATTCAGAGTCAGCTGCTTACAGGAATCAAGAGATTTGATTCCCATCTCCTGGTTAATCCATTAGCCCAAATGTTCTGCTTTTCACGTTGTTTTCTGTCTTGTATACATAGCCTTAAATACACAGTAATGATTCTTGGGGGACACATGTTATCATCTCATATTTATCATTTGGTTTGATTTTCCAAACTCCTAGGTCCCTTTGTGCCTTACATGAGATATCATTTGACCACATCACCTAAATCCATTTTCCTTCACTTTCAGCTAACTTAGTGTCATCCTTTCTGCCTTATTCTTTACAATAATTCCCTAGTCTCTGGCATCTCCACATTTGCCTTTTGTGGAAGTGATTATGTTTCCAAGAACTCTTACTCTTATCCGCCCCCTAGTTACAGAAGAAAGCCATCCCTTTGCAGCAGAGCTCCTTCTCACCTTGCATTGCAGCCCAACCGCACTTCATCTGGAATGCTGACCAGTGTACCAGCACTGCCCCTCCTGAGGGGTTCCAGAACCCAGGATCGGGAGCTGGGGCGGAGGAAGACCTGTGTTTTTGACTGAACATGCCTGGGGTAGAATATCCGTCATGCTGAGCAGTGAGAGGGATGAAGGGGTCAAATGTCACAGATTCTCACTGTCCTTACCAAGTTTTAGTTGATTTTCTTGAATAAAGGTTTTTTGTTGTTTTTTTTTAATGTGCTGAATGCCCTTAAGATAATTTTCAGAGACTTTACATGACTAGGTTTTTAAAAACAATTTTCACAAGTTATGCTTCTTTCACTGAGGAACAGGTCTTCAGAACTTCTCATATCACCATTCCAAAAGTGGAAACCCCTCTGTAATTCTTATCTTTCTCCCATACCAGATGGTGAGCTCCTTTGGAATAGGGGCTGTATCCAAATAATAATGCTGCCTGCGTCTACTCGGTGTCAGGAACTATGCTTGGTGCTCTGTGAATATTATTTCTAATCCCCTCAACAGTGAGTTGGTTATTATCATCCCTCCACAGGTGAGGAAACTGAAGCTGAAGACTGTAAATGACTTGCCTGAAATCTCGCCATTAGTAAGTGTCAGAGCCAAGAACCCAAATCCTGTCTCTCTCTAAAGACTGTCTTCCTTCTTTCCATGGTGCCGTTGTGCTCTAGTGTCTGCACAGTGCTTGGAATACAAGTGCTGGCTGAATGAATTAAAAAAACTACAAATGAATGGATAAATAAGTAAATGGTTAGGCCTGAAAAGCCCAAGAGCGTCTATCAGCACATAGCTATCCTCACTCCCTTCACATTTTGCTTTCAGGCTGATGACAGCATCTTCACAGCAACCTTTCTGACTTTGCTAATTAGTTCCTTTGCTTAATGGCAATCATAATATACAAAAACAGCTTTAATCCTAAATTTATTAAACCAATGGATATTATATAGTCATGTTCAGGAAGCATAGTACTAAGCTGCCTGGAATTTGCAAAAAGTCTTCCTTTGAGTTTATTTCTGTGACAGACCATAGTCGTATTATTTTTTGTGTTATTTGATTTTTGTATTGTTAGTCATCTTGAAACCTTTTAGATAGGTGATCTTTAATGCTGTATTATTCAGAAACTCAGATCAGGTATGTCATTCACAGTATGATTGTACCTGAGTCTATTTCTGACAAATGCAATGATCTATTGAATACCTTAAAAGTTGAATCAGTATCTTCATTCCTAAAGTAAGCTTTATTTTCCCTAAGTTCCATTTTTTATTTCTCTCCTCCTCTTTCTTTTTTTGAATTAAAGTTTCATTACCCAAGTAACATATGAATTTATTCTTCTTGTGGAATTTCTATAGATACATATTTGTGTGTATGTTTGTAAGACACATGAAAAAAAGACCTAAAGAGATATATCTGAGCTTAATATAGCAATGATCTCTAGGGATGAGAGTGGGAGGGTGAAGAAGGGACTCTGCTGGTCAAAGAGGACACTAGGCTCATCTGCAATGTTTTAATATTTTACAGAGAGAATGTTTCCACTTTCTTTTTGTTCCCTTCATTCTCTGTCATTCTTAGTACAACATGTGAGAATGTGTAAATCCCAACGTGAGATAAATTCAGCCAAAATCTCCTACTGAGCCTCCCCAATGTCCAGAGGAACCACTCATCCCTTGTTAATTGTTCTCTACTGAATTGGAGAAATGGGGTATCATTATTTTTGTCTGTGACTTTTTCATCTTCATTGTACATTTTCTATTAGCTTGGTCTGCTGCAGTTTATGGCAGTTTTATTGCTTAGAGTATTTGCCTGTAAACACTAGCTTGATCACGAAGAAGAAGCTAAGAGAATTGAAGAAGTACTTCTAAAAGCTTATTTTGTTACCAATAGCAGGATGCTGACTTGCTTACAGATTCAACCTGAGGGAACTTGAGGAAGACAGATTGAGATACAGCATAATCCAGGCATTCACTTTGACCATCTTCCCAACTGATGCTAGTTGATTCCATGTAGTCACAGAAGGATGCAGGTTGTTGCTTAGGTCAATGCAAGGTGGCAGAGCAAGGACTTCAGGGTGTCACTCCTGATACAAATCCTAGTTTCATCTCTAGCTGAAGGGTTCATAGGTCAAGTCACAGTCCTTAATCAGTTTTAGTTTCTTTCTCCCTTCCCCCTCCTCCTCCTACTCCTCCCTCACTTGCTCTGCTTTCTCCTCCATTTCCTCCTTCTCCTCCTCCTTCGAGAATTAAGTGAAATAACATGTGAAAGAACATAGTTTCATGAATGCTGGAGAACAGAAAGATAGCCTTTGATTGACTGCCGGATTTCTTTCCCTGTGCTAAGATGAAAACAAAACAGAAACAAAACTACAAAAAAAAAAAAAAAAAAAACCACCAACAACAAAACATAGCACCAACAAACAACTCTTCTTTTCATACTAACGTGCTTTCCATTTCTCTTTCTAAAAATGTGCAGAGCAGTCCCTCACCCATGCCCATCTCCCCTGGCATTGTTGGTGACATTTATAGATAAGATCCCTTAGACTAAACAGAAATTTGATGAAGGAAGAAAAATAATAAAGCACCAAATACTGTTCTGATTGAGGCTTGGGGTTGTCACAGACCCAGGCACCACTTCTGAAGCAGTTTCTGAAAAAGCTTTTAAGGTGAAAGACTTCCAATATCTATAGGAGGAATGAGACTCTGGACCCTTGAGGAGCCATAACCACAGGCCATGCTGAATGCTTCCATCCTTAGATGGGGACTCTCACGGAGAAATAGCAACTGGCAGGAGATGTCACTGGCATTTCTTATTTCCATTTGATAAGCTTGGTGTAAAGGATATCCAACAAGTCTCAGAAAGAAGAAAAAACTAACTAAAAATGTCTTGATCAATCTGTTACATTCATCAAACATTTCTTTGGTTAGGGCAGCTGGAAGACAGAGAGGTGAGCATCACATTTGACGGGCACCTTGAGAGACACTCAGCTCTGCTCAGGTTGAGATATTGCTCCAGGCTATAAGAGGCCTGGGACCAGAGAAGCCTCCTATAGGAAAAAGGGAGAGGTTTTTCTGAGTAGATCCCACCAATTTGGGGCCTGCAGTCATTCCTAAGTCTGTCCCTGAGTAAAGGGGAACTGTGTCTTTTTAGTGATCTGATCTCACCCAGTTTTGCTGGGTACCATTAGCTTCCTCTAAAGAAGACTTGACTATCATTAAAGTCAGCCTGTTGCCTCTGATCCTGCTCTAGACGGACTGAGTCACACCTTCCTTACCTCCAGGTTCTTAAGAGACCACCCAGTTTCAGTCGCAGACTCTCATTCCTTGGCCTCTCCTTGTAGACAAAGCCCAAGGAGCCTCAATGTAATTGTCTAGGAAAATTCCAGAATGGAGAGTTCACATAACAGTTGATCCTAATTATTCTTAGATGTTAAGAAAAAAAAAGTTGACTATAAAATGAGTTGCTTTTCTAGACTTTCTAAACAGAGGCTCTTCCTGAAGACTTGACAGTGGGGTATTCCTTAGAGTTTATGATTTACAGAATGGGGCTTTGCAGGGAAGTTCAAATATAAGGGCTCTTTTTTACCCTGTGACTGTGATCTGGGCAGAGGTTGCTCAAGATACCTGACCAAGGTCCAGTACTTAGGATTCTCCTGCTTGACTCAGATATTCTGGCTTTCTGAGACATAGGCAGCAACCAAGCTGAGCAGAAACTGTAAACTTGGAATCAGGACCCACATCTTTAACCCGTTGCTCGTCTCTGGTAGGGTCAGAGAGCCCAGTCTCCCACAGATAGACTCTAAGAGGAGAAAGGGGCCTTAGAAATAATGTCCAACACCTTTGCTTTTAAAGAAAACAAGCCCAGAGACATCAGTTGGCCTTCCTAATGCCTCCTTTCCCAGATTGCACCTTAGGGTATCTTAATATTTTCAGCTACCAGCCGCCTCCACACATATGACAGGTGCTCAACAAACGTTGCATGAACGAATATACATTGTGGTGGGAACTCAGTGGCAGAGCTAAAATGAGCACACAAGACTGACTTTTCTACCCCATCACTCATCAAGTCATCACTTAGCACAAGTTAATCATCACATTCGAGCAGAGTCATTTGGAGCCAAAGGCAGACTCACAAAACATGGCCCCCTGCTTGCACTCAATCTGGACATCTTTTCCTCTCATTGCTCTGCTGACCTCTGGATTGAGGGCTGCAGCTTACAGGACCAGCAGAGGATACCCAATGATTTGGGGAATGGCGTGAAGCCAGTGTCCCCTCTGGATACCAGGAGGAAAGGAACCAACAGCACTGTCCTGCCAGAGCCATACTAGGCTAAACATGGACTAACAGTGTGGAGGCAAGAGGGGTCCTGAGCCATCAGCAACCCCCTTGGCTATGGTTTGCCCTGGCAAGTTCCATGATGGAGGAGGGCACGCAGCCTCCAGATTGCTTCTGCTGCCATTCTGGGCTTGTAATTGCAAAGCTAAGGGGGCAAGTGTGTCAGTATAAAGTTAAAGTCTGGCCAGCATTCCATTTCTGCAGACTTTTTCTAAATAACAGGCTGCAGGGCTAGCATTTCTCCTCTCTGTGGTTATTATCTGTTTCTTTTTGCAAAGCAAGACATTCCTGTGAAGGGCGCTGAGACCGTAAGGCGGGTCATAAAGGGTGACAAAGCAGAAAGAGAGCCGCCTGCAGTCTCCTCTGATGGCGACTCACTCTGCCTGGTTATTCATCCGCACAGGGAAGTCGCGGGCCTCACTCTTAAATGGCTTCATTCATGGTGATTGACTTCAGAGATTTGCCTGTGCCTTTTGCAGAATGTTAAGCAGGAAAGGATTTTTCCCTCGTTTGAACCAGCTATGTTAGGAAGCTCTGGTTTCACAGGCTTGGAGTGGGTGGCTTGAAGGAAAGAAAATCAGTCCTTGGTAGGAATGTGTTCCTAAAATGAGAATAACTACTGAATAAATACAGTAATGAACCTAGGAGCAGCTCCATCGGGGGGAAATTCTTGCCTCTGGGCACTCAACTATTCTTCTGATCAATTCTAAGCAACATCTAAACCCTTAAAATACCAGTAAAAATGTGTTTTGTTAATATATCTTCACTTATGTCTACTGACTATCTTTGGTCCCTGTATTACAGAAGTTGGGGAAGGTCTGAATTTAAACATTGTTGTTAAATAATGTGATGCCTTGGATACTTTTCCAGTGCAGTGCCATCCTTCTAGGCAAACTATCACCACCTTAATTCAAGCCTTCTCTCCCCAGTGCTACCCTTGCATTAGTTTCCCAAAATGGATCTGTCTCCACTCTTCCCCGTTCCTTTATCCCAAAATATCTTCACTGATGCTAATCCCAAGACTTTTTTCCTATGGACCACTTTTCTTGATGATGCTGAACCTTCAGAAGCTCCCCCACTGCCTCTCAAACAAAACCCAAACTCCTTTGCAGTCTAGGTAAAGTGTTTTGCTTTTTATCTTACTAATACTTTATACTTTCCACTCCAGCCAAGCAAGTTCACTCCTCATTTTTAACCAACTTTCACACTTTTTAACTCTTCAACCTTTACTTATTATGATTGTGGCTTGTGAGTATAAGGTAAGAGAAGAAAACCAGGAAGCATGTACCCCCAATTGTGAAGCTTTTAAGTCTCTTCTGTTGATTTTCACAAATAGAATTACAGCTGTATTTGTGGCAAATAAATACATAAAATAAGCATGTCCTTAAGCATACAGATTAAAAGCCCAGTTGCTAGGGTAGGGCACTCTCAATATTAAACATGGTATTTGGCTAGATTCCAATAAATGGGACCCTTATACTTAGCAGCTGCAAGAATAGAACACAGCAGTTCCATTGCTTATGCATGTAAAGTACAAGTGATAGGCCAGTACTGGAGAAGAATTTCTTACTGGTATCCTACCTGGGCTTTATGTTTGAGTTGGAAATTGTCTAGTTGGTGATCACAGGATGTAGGCTAGTGGCTGTTTAATCATAAAATAAAAAGCCTTTCCTTGGAATGAAAATACTCTGTCACCAGCTATGTGGTCTTGGGCAAATCAGGTCTTTCCCTATCAGTCTCTTTATCTGGTGAACTAAGGGATTAGAACAGAGTGTCTCTCTTTTCAACTCTTGTTCTTGTGGATGAAATTCTATGAGTCTGTGAATATTTGTTCTTCATAGCATCTGTAGGACTTGTAAGTATAAGTTTGCCTCTTGAACAGATTCAGGAATTTTGAGGAAAAGAAGGAGAAATATTTCAAAAGTTGATTCACAAAGCAAAGGAAGAATGCTAACATTGATTGACCTGATTGAATATTTTAAATGCACCAAACATCTATAAGACAAGAGTAATTCTTGCCTTATGAACAAATATTTGTTGATGCATACTACTATGCAAGGCCTTCCCTGATGACTCTAATGTAAAGAATCTGCCTGCACTGTGGGAGACCCGGGTTTGATCCCTGAGTCAGGAAGATCCCCTGGAGAATCCCACTCCAGGATTCTTGCCTAGAGAATCCCATGGATGACAGAGCCTGCAAGTTATTGTCCATGGGGTCGCAAAGAGTCAGATATGACTGAGCAACTAACACTTTCACTATGCAAATTTATTATGCAAACTACAAGACAGGTGTTCAGTCAGATATTGGAGGTGCAACATGAAGTTTATAGTCTAATGCCATTTTACATATGGATAAACTGATTTTTAGATAAGCAAAGTAATTGGCACAGGTCAGGTAGGTGTTGGTGAGTGAAATCAGAAGTTGAACCCTCATTCCTCTGACTGCAGCAGTCAGAGGAATTCCTGGGAATTGAGACAGAAGGACCAAAATGAGCAGTGTCTGGAGCCTGAGCCTGGATCTGAAATCTTGATATTCTTCCTCTTGGCTCCACTAAAGTGAGTTCTTTGTGCTTCCTGACACTATCCCCAGCATTTGATAGCCTCTGAAAATCTCTTTTTTCCCTTAATAATTTTTATTGAACCATCTTCTGTTAATACACACAAATCTCTTAGAAAACTGCTTCTGGAAAACTCAAAGCCAAACCTCTGAAACCTGGACCTTGGGTGCCATAATTCAAGAAGCTAAAAGAGGACTTAGTCTTATGTCACATCACAGATCAAGTACTTGAGAAATAGCTAAAAAGATGGCTCTCCTGTGAATTGGAGTTCCATTCCCTAATCCCATTCCCCAATGCACCCAGCTTCTTATTGGATTGGCCTATGGGCATTCAGACCCCTGGCAGAGATTGTGAAGAGCGAGTTCTGTACTCCTCCCACCCTGCCTCTCCTGACCTGCAGCCTTTGGGTCTCAACACAGTGATTCTGACTGGGAATTCTGCTCATTCCAACCCAACGGACTGAAGCAGTAACACACCATCCTGCAGTCACTCCTTGCCTACTGTCTTTTGTAGAGATGGAGAGGGTGGTGATCTGAAGGATCCAAGGGATCAGGGTGAGGCCTGGGGGAGGTCAATTACATGAGTTTAGACTTCATCTTAGGCTAAAAGGGTAAAAAGAGCTTTTGAGAAAAGCTCAAAAACCAGGTTAGGTGACCAAATAGAGCTTCAGCACAAGGAACTAGACTAGGGATAAAGAATGTGCTTTGGGGGCAGAGTGGAAAGATAACGGCTGGAAAGTCAGCTCAGCGCACTAACCATGTGCTTTGGGTCACTGGGCATCAGTGTCTATGTCAACTGAATGGAGATAATAACACTTCCTTTGGAAGATAGTCGCTAACAAAAGTCAAGTTTGCAGTAAAAGGTTCCTGCTATTATTTTGCTATATTTGTGTTATATTTTCCCTCATGAATCAGGTAAGATTTCAGACCCAGCATGTCAGCACCACAGCATTCTGGATAGTCACTTGTTAGTGAGGGAAGAGGAAGTTTAACTGTGAATAGAAACATGTGATTTTGTTTTATGTGTTATGTACATGTGTGTGAGGTACGTATGTGTGCATGTGTGAGTGTGCACATATTCTGTGTGAACATGCAGGTGTGGGCCTGTCCCTGGGCCTGGAGACACACCTCTATGTGGCATTCTTTGACGTGACTGAGGGATTTGACAACCTCCCTTCTCACGCAGCCTGCCTTGGATGTGGCAGTTTGAGAATCCCAATTATAGACTCTTGTCTCAAAACAGCCTGGAAAACAGAAAGACAAGCCGCACAAACACTGTCTCATTAGTTCAGTAAAACCTTACTAATTTACCCTAATTGTGGGGAAGGATCGTTTGCATGCGGGAAATGTCCAAAAGGGGGTTGCTTTAATAAATAGACAGGACTTATTTGTAATTAGTGGTGCCACTCGCACACAGACAATCAATGTGCTTGGTCCTTAAAAACACTTTGTTCTCGTAAGTGGATTGCACATTCCCACTGCCATCTTGAAGCTGCTAATGCAAGGGGTGACCTGGGAGCAAGGGTCTTTTATTTTCCTTCTTATTTCCAAGTAAACAACAATCTAGCAGATGGCTGAGGGGATTGTACTAGGGCCACTTGCAGGAAGAAGCTAAAGACAAAGGAGAAAAGGAAAGATATACCCATCTGAATGCAGAGTTCCAAAGAATAGCAAGGGGAGATAAGAAAGCCTTCTTCAGTGATCAATGCAAAGAAATAGAGCAAAACAATAGAAGGGAAAAGACTAGAGATCTCTTCAAGAAAATTAGAGATACCAAGGGAACATTTGATCTCTGGTTCCACTGCAATCAATGGGGTCACAAAGAGTCGGACACAACTGAGCAACTGAACTGAAGGGAACGTTTCATGCAAAGATGGGCACAATAAAGGACAGAAATGGTACGGACCTAACAGAAGAAGAAGATATTAAGAAGAAGTGGCAAGAATACACAGAAGACCTATACAAAAAAAGATCTTAATGACCCAAATAATGACAATGGTGTGATCACTCACCTTGAGCCAGACATCCTGGAATGTGAAGTCAAATGGGCCTTAGGAAGCATCACTATGAACAAAGCTAATGGGGGTGATGGAATTCCAGTTAAGCTGTTTCAAATCCTAAAAGATTATGCTGTGAAAGTGCTGCACTCAATATGCCAGGAAATTTTGAAAACTTAGCAGTGGCCACAGGAAAGGAAAAAGTCAATTTTCATTCCAATCCCAAAAAAAAGGCAATGCCAAAGAATGTTCAAACTACCGCACAATTGTACTCATTTCACATGCTAGCAAACTAATGCTCAAAATTCTCCAAACCAGGCTTCAATAGTACCTGAGCCATGAACTTCAAACTGGATTTAGAAAAGGCAGAGGAACTAGAGATCAAACTGCAAACATCCATTGGATCATAGAAAAAGCAAGAGAGTTCCAGAAAAACATCTGCTTTTTTTGACTCACCAAAGCCTTTGACTGTGTGGATAACAACAAACTGTGGAAAATTCTGAAAGAGATGGGAATACCAGACCACCTTAGCTGCATCCTGAGAAATCTGTATGCAGGTCAAGAAGCAATAGTTAGAACCAGACATGGAGCAACAAACTGGTTCCAAATTGGGAAAGGAGTATGTCAAGGCTATAATTGTCAACCAGCTTAGTTAGCTTATATGCAGAGTACATCATGCAAAATGCCAAGCTGGATAAAGCAATAACTAGACTCAAGATTGCCAGGAGAAATATCAATAACCTCAGATATGCAGATGACACCACCCTTACGGTAGCAAGTGAAGAGGAACTAAAGAATCTCTCATGAAAGTGAAAGGTGAGAGTGAAAAAGCTGGCTTAAAACTCAGCATTCAAAAAATGAAGATCATGGCATCCGGTCTCATCTCTTCATGGCAAATAGTTGGGGAAACAATGAAAATAGTGACAAACTTTATTTTCTTGGGCTTCAAAATCACTGCAGATGGTGACTGTAGCCATGAAAAGGAATAAGGAAAAGACATTTGTTCCTTGGAAGCAAAACTATGACAAATCTAAATAACATTTTAAAAAGCAGAGACATTACTTTGCCAACAAAGGTTTGTCTAGTCTTTATGCTAAAAAAAAAAAAAAAAAAAAAGCTTTGGTGTTTCTAGTAGTCATGTATGGATATGAGACTTGGACCATAAAGGAAGCTGAGTACAAAAGAATTGATGCTCTTAAACTGTGGTGTTGGAGAAAACCCTTGAGAGTCCCTTGGACTGCAAGAAGATCAAACCAGTTAATCCTAAAGGAAATCAGTTCTGAAAATTCATTGGAAGGACTGATGCTGAAGCTGAAGCTCTAATACTTTAGCCACCTGATGTGAAGAACTGACTCATTGGAAAAGACCCTGATGCTGGGCAAAATTTAAGGCAGGAAGAGAAGGGGACGACAGAGGTTGGATGGTATCATCGACTCAATGGACATGAGTTTGAGCAAGCTCTGGGAGTTGGTGATAGTCAGGGAAGCCTGGTGTGCTGCAGTCCATGGTGTTGCAAAGAGTTGGACACAACTGAACAACTCAACTGAACTGAACTGACTTGCAGAGAGAGAGACAACAAAGGCAGAGCTTGAGAGTTTTGGCAAGAGTTAGGACTCAAAAGACCTGAATTCTAATCTCAGCTCGGTCCCCAGATGGTCAAGTGACTTTATCTCTCTGGATCTCAGTTTCCATCTCTCAAATGAATGAGTTTACCTCTCAGTGCTATTAAATCATGGCATTTCAGGGCTGCAAGAGATCGTAGAGATCATCTGATTCAACCCCTAGGTTTCCTTGTGACAACAGTAAGGAGTTCTTCCCACACTGATTTTCTGAAGGTTTCTGAACTACAATTATGAAGATTAAATATACATTTAATGATATATGTGCCTGAAATAAAGGCTCAGGAAAGAGGATGGGACTGAAAGAACTTGACTGGAGTCAGTGTTCAAGCTGAGAATAGATGAGCAGCCAACAGGGCACACAGAGAATGAGCAACCAGAGAATCCAGAAGTAGGCATTGGGGTTGAGAAGTGGGCATGAGACTCTAGAGCTCAGCAAGCAAAGAGGTCACCAGCACAGCAGGCAGGTGGGGATTCCCCTAGGGTTGAAGGACCCAGAGAAGAACCTTAGCAAAGAAAAGCGAAACTCGGCAAAAATATTGGGCTGCAGCCCCAGAGTACCAAAGAGGAGGATGAGGCTTGATGGAGGCCGCAGCCCCAGAGTACCAAAGAAGAGAATGAGGCTTGATGGAGAGTCATTGGCCCTGCCAATAGTGGTAATTACAAGGCTGGAAGTCCAAAGGTATCTTCTCTGATTAAAGGAGATCAAGGAAGCTCTGGGCTTGTTTCCTACCCTCTGGAAACCTGTAGAATAATGAATGGAAGGACTGGCTGATTGAAAGGAATGCCATGTGGTGGAGGACAGCCAGGAAGAAATGGTTCAAAGCAGCAGGAAATGCAGTGCTGGTGGCCCACACGAACCATCAAATCAGAGCTGGAGCTGAAGATCTGAAAGTCATCCCCACTGAAAGCAGCACTGACCCCGTGAGAATGGGCAAGCTCTCTGCAGAAAGCAGAGAGAGAAAGGAAAAGTCAAAGACAATCTGAGAGAACGCCCTTATTCTGGCCAGATAAGCAAATTGAAAGGTGACCTATCCTCTTACCTTACTTGAGGCTAATAGTGAAGTATGTATTGAGAACAGGCGGGAGAAAGGACAAGTGGCATTTTAGAAGACACAAGAATAAATGGACTTTCCTCCTTGAGTTGCATATTATCAGGTCCACCTGTCTGTGCCTCTTCTTCACTTACATCACTATTCACTCATGAGATGGCATCTCCATTGTCTCTAGAATGCAAACGATGACTGAATGAGTCCCTGGCTTTCTTTTCCTTTAGAGAATATGGCTTGAGATGTAGAAGCAGGAATAAATCAGCCTCTTGATATGGATGTTTGTATATTTCCTTCTCCCAGGGCAATTCCATTCCAGAGAAGATATCAGCAAGTCCTGCTTTTTTCTTGATTCAGTTTTCTAAACGAGTATTCTCATGCTCAAAATTGGTGACCTTGAAGCAGTCAGCTGGGGCAGCAATCTCAGAAATGTCTGCCTGTCTCCCAAATGCTTGTCTTCTCAGACTGAAATTCCTGGAACTAAAAATTATCTCATCTACTCATCCCAGAACTAGTCTGGGAGCAATGAAATGACCTTACTCAGGGTCATTAGTACATATAAAGATTAGATTTGTTGTTGTTTAGTTGCTAAGTCATATTCAACTCTTTTGCAACCCCATGGACTGTAGCCCCCCAGGCTTCTCTGTCCATGGACTTTCCCAGGCAAGAATACTGGAGTGGGCTGCCATTTCCTTCTCCAGGGGATCTCCCTGACCCAGGGATCAAACCTGAGTCTTCTGCAATGAAGGCAGATTCTTTACCATCTGAGTCATCAGGGAAAGACTTTAATGGTTGAGTCTCGGTAAAACATATGATCTGCTAAGAGGATAAAGAACTGCCTTAGACCAGGAAGTTATGAATTCCAGGCAATTAGAAGTGTTGGTTGGAGACTTAAGGGGCAGTTCTTCCTGCTCAGGATTGAACACAGAGCATAGGTGGAAATGGAGTCCACACACAGGATCAGATGTGCTGCTGATGGGGACAGTGGACACACAGACAAGATCAAAGTGTGTCTTGAATGGGGGGGCAGGAAGTTCTGCCTCCCCATCAATATTCAGGCCAATTCTTTCCTGAAAATTCTATTTTAATTTCATAATATAGAAGGTCTGTAAATTGGGCAGTCCTCTCAGCTCCATGCAGACTCTGCAAAGGAATAGAGAAACCATCAGTGATGGGTGGACTTGGCTTCAGAGTTGTTAGTCATCTGTCAGACTGAGGTCCCTGAGCCTAGCAGAGACCTCATGCTTACTGAAGGCAGTCTTGAGAACTGGCTGGGAACAGTTCAGCTCAAAGCCTTAGATTCTTCATTCCGCCTCAAATCCTAAGGAGTCTCAGTGCAAAGAGGTTCTGAACAAAGGAATGGAGAGTGAAGAGGTGTGGGAGAGGGGCTGCAGACGTCGGGGTTCCCAGAGAAACCTGGGAAGACCCAGGCCAATTTGGCGGAATGATGTGTTTATTCCCTTGACCTTTTCTGTAGAAGGTGCCCTGGCTTTCCCTGAATTGCATCCCTGGGGAGAGTAGGGGATAACTTGTCCCAAGGTCATGCTCATCAGTGATAGGGGTGGAGAAATGTCACCCTGTCCCTTGTTGGCTCTGCAATTATTCAAATGCTTTGCTTATAATACAATCACAGCTCTCAGCTCTGACTATTGGCATCATCAACATCATCTATTAATGGATTCTGAGCTCCTCTGGGTACAGGGCATTGAACAAGATGCTAAACGGTGCCAAATTCAGAAATGAAAGCCACAAAAGAGCAGAAAGTGGACCAAACCAGGCATCATTCTGAGTAGCAAGATTTAAAAAAGCCTGAATCTATTCATGTGTGCTAATCTTAAAGGGCCAGAGCCTTATAAATTTCAGAAAAGTATTAATTATTCCACACTCCTTTTTATCATTCTTGTCTCCATTATTTTCAGCTGTCTACTTTTAACTAGAAGTATCTAAACTTCTATTAGTATTCTTTTATCCCTTTTGTTAAATAAACTTCCCTTTGTCATCTCTCAGTCTCTCCCCATGTGGCTGTCTGGAGGAGGAGAACTAGCTAAAATCTAACAGTTAGAACAAAATAAATAGGTAAAGGAGGACTTGCCTCCAAATTGTCCAGAGCTTGCTGTGTTTGCACAGTGGCGCCTTTCTGCTTGGCATTTCTACCTGACCATACCTTAGGAGCCGGGCACAGAGTGAGGAGACACACCATGCTGAAAGCACCCATCACCGCGGCATGAAAAATGCTCAACCCACTGCAGAGCTCCAAACATCTGTTCTGCCTTCTTTCATGCATGTGCTTTTAAGCTGATGGTGGGAGACAGCCTGCCAGAAACGTCTGAGTTTCTACCAAAGTCATATTGTAGGTTAGAAGGCAGACGGCATTGTTGTATTGAAAACCTGTTCATTAGAACCTCCAAAATGAACAGATATGAAAGGTTCAAATGAACCCTTCAGGGTTTCTCCATCTAACCAGGGCTGAAGCTCTGCCTCTCATTAATCTTTAATGAATAACAAAGAAAATGCATCGCTGGCTAATTATTGTGTAGGGTGGCAGATGCTGAGCGAGGAAAGATCCCCAGAGACCCATCATTAAAGGGACGCTGTCAAAAAGAAAGTCTTATTTTGAAACGGATTCCCCTGACCTGTAACATTATCTATTTCTTGTTCAACTTGAATTACGCTTTTCTCTCAACACTTGGGCTTCCCTGGTGGCTCAGATGGTAAAGCGTCTGCCTGCAATGCGGGAGACCCAGGTTCAATCCCTGGGTCGGGAAGATCCCCTGGAGAAGGGAATGGCAACCCACTCCAGTACTCTTGCCTGGAAAATTCCATGGACAGAGGAGCCTGGTAGGCTACAGTCCATGGGGTTGCAAAGAGTCAGACACGACTGAGTGACTTCACTTTCACTTTCTCAACGCTTTACCATTGTCTCAGTCTCAGGGATTTGCACTTTGAGCGGGAGCAGTCAGGTGGTGGAAACTGAAGGACCTCTGTGCTGCCTTTCCTTGTGTCATGATGCCCACTTGGAGTGCCTTTCCCCTGCTTCTATTTCCTTCAAACCTCTTAATTTTGTCCCATGCTGAGCTAGGCTCTCCCTGACTTTGAATTTTCTTAAGCAGTCTCGATGTGTGAATTCTGGAATATAATCCCCTTTAGGGCAGAAGCTATGTCTCAACTCTATCCAGTACTTACACATGCCCGGTGTATAATATGCTCAATAACTGAATTCGGTGAAATTGATTGTACGTGCCTTGGGCTTGTCTATCTCTTGTTCCACGCTACTTCTTTAGCCTTCAGCTGAAAACTTCCTTGAGGGTAGGATTCCTTTGTTACTCCCCCTTTGCCCTACTGCTAAAACACTTGCTACAGGTTTATGTATGTAACAGTATCTCCACATGTTGGGTGACCATGTTAGTTGTTTTTCAAAGTCAGATTTTTTTTATCTACTCAGTAAAAACTGGGCTTCCCTGGTGGTTCAGATGGTAAAGAATCTGCCTGCAATGAGGGAGACCTGGGTTCCATCCCTGGTTTGGGAAGATCCCTGCAGGAGGGCATGGCAACCCACTCCAGTATTCTTGTCTGGAGAATCCCCAAGGACAGAGGAGCCTGGTGGGCTACAGTCCATGAGGATCGCAAAGAGTCAGACAAGACTGAGTGACTAAGTACAGTATAGTATAAACTATAAAGTGTCCCATTGGAGTAAATAGTTACGTGCTCTCTATCTAAGATGAGGCTAGGCTAATCTGACTAGACTTCCTTTCATCGATAATTTTATTTTTAGGTTTAAATGCAAGGGTCTCAATACTATATTTTTAGGATTCTATTTACATGGAGTCAATCAGAAAATTTTTTGAATTTGAAAATATTAATGTCAGTTAAATTCTAAATAAATTGCTGAAGTGGTTTGGAACATTTAGAAAAGAAGGTGGTGATTCTAAGAGTCAACACAGCCTCATGTAAAGCAAGTCCTAGAAAACACCTTCTTCAGAAGGGGTATGAGATTAGGAGGATAAGGGGATGTGACAGAGTATCTTGATTTAAGCACCCCACTTGACAGGGTTTCCCTTAATATTCTGGTTGATGAGTCTGTAACAAATTGAACACTTATATCCAAAGAGGCATAGTGAGTGAGCCCTGTCCATCTGAAAGGTGTCTCTAAGAGAAATGAGAAAGGGCTTTGTCTTGACCTCCAACTCTTCCATGGTTTTAATGCATGACTGAAATGGTGACAGAGAAGGAATCAGCATAGAAGCTACATGATCTTTACCTCATTTCATGGATGGGGTGGGGGTGGGGGTAGGGGTGGGGGCTGGCCTACTGATGACACCAAGCTTGGTTGGAGGACTAGTACTACAGATTCTAAATTTTGGAAACCAAATCAGTTGCTGCAGGAAATATGATGGTCCTGCACTCAGATTCAAAACAGTCTGCTGCTTTGAGTCATCTGGCTTGGAAACAGTTTTCAGGAAGGGGATTAGAGAGGGGTGGGAGTGGAGAGAGATTCCGATTGATTAAAGTTGACATACAGCTACGGTCTCCTGCAGCTGCCTGAGAAGACAACACCCTAAGGGGCCGCAGTGAGTGTAGAACCAAAGCCCAGGGAGGGTTGACCAGCATTGTCTACGTCAGCCAAACCAGTGCATCCTAGTATCCAGGGATCAACCACATTGAGGCAAGTAGCAGATATCGAAACAATAGAAATCAATTATAACATATAATTTCAAAGCTCTCTCCTATTCATTCCACCATGTAGTCCTTCCGGCTATTCTGTGAGGAAGTCAGTGAAATAAACGAACCTTGAGCAGAAAGGTGGGGTGAATTGGCCGACCACCCAGTCAGTGCAAAAGCTAGATCTCAAGCCAGGATCCCTGGACTCAAGCTAGTTAGTGCTCTTCCTCGGAGCCATGCTGCTTGTCCAGGTCAGCTCCCGGCCCCAGCCCTCATTCAGCAGCTGCTCCCAGCTGGCGCAGAGCAGCTGCATAACAGGCAAGGGCCCTGGCTCTCGGCAGAGCTGGAGCTGCAGTGCACTGGTGAGTGGCTCTGCCGGGTTGTCACTCAACGCCCCTCCGCCAAGCCTGCCCTCCTTCCCACACTGCTCCCTTGTGAAGTGAGGGGTATAAAACACAACCAAATGCAAACCCGTGGTTCTCTGCCAGCCTAGCCCTCAGAGCTGCCCCTATTCCCAGAAACAACACCTGATTATCATTCATTACTTCTACTTCTTAGTATTAAAGCCCTTTTAATATGGCATTGGAGACCATCGGGGAGTTTTAAATTTCATGTCAAATCAGGATTTATGGGCCAGTTCTGAAATGTTACCTCTGGGCTCGATAATTGCAATTCCCTTTTAATCGCTCTCTTAGACACCTCTGTTAAAAGACTTCAGTTATATCCACGCAGTGGTCCCCAGGATTCGGCCAGTCTGAATACCCAACCTGTGTCACCTCCTTTTGGAATCCTGCATGTGGGGTCCAATTTGAAGATACCGTGTCTAAAAAGCAGTCCCACCAGCAACCTGGGAGGGTTCTTAGGAATCTCCCGTCACAGGTAGTCATGAATTTAGTGACTGTGCCCCCAGATATCCCTCCCCCACCATTCTCCAATGTGTGTGTGTGTGTGTTAGTCACTCTGTCGTGTCCAACTCTTTGCGACCCTATGGACTGTAGCCCACCAGTCTCCTCTGTCCATGAAATTCTCCAGCAAGAATACTTGAATTGCCATTCCCTTCTCCGGGGGATCTTCCCAATCCAGGGATAGAACCTGGGTCTTCCAGATTGCAGGTGGATTCTTTACCATCTGAGCCACCAAGGAAGTGAGAATAGGAGGCAAGAAATGAATGCATTAAGATGTACATGTTCCATGATGCTTGTTGTAAAGGCTGTACAATTCTAGAAACAGGCAAATGATATTGGGAATTTTTCCATGGGAAATCGCTTAAGGGAATATGATTGGAAGGAGGGTCAGAGAGGAGAGCAATCCTTCAACTGAGCCCTAGAGAGCCCGATGATGTTTGGGGAAAAGTACAAGTAGATGCTATCTGAGAGGGTGTGCAGGGTTGGAAAGGAACCCCCACCACCAAGGACAGAATGAGGGTACAGGAGGAGTAACCGCCTGTGAAGGGCAGCCGTGTCACAGAGAGGAGAGAAGAGCTGCAGTGACAGCAGGCTTTTACCCTCTTCCCAAACACCCAGCTGGCCCAGGGCGTAGTGAAGGGGCTAGGACAGAATGCCTGGGGCGGGGGCCGCTAAGGGAGCCACCTCTGAGCTGTCACTAGTGCTCTGTATCTGGTAACAGCAGTATTTGTATGGGAGAAATGCCCAGCTTGGTGTCCAGAGCTCGAAGCCACCAGCTGCTGAAAGGAGGTTTAATTGTGGGCCAGAAACATCTGCTCCTGTTTGACAGCGGGCTGGGTGGGAGACAGAGTTCAGACTAGGGAAAGGGGAGTTCATCAGAGGCTTGGGAAGCAAAAAGAAAGCCCAGGACTCAGGGCCTCGAACACTGATGCTCCAGGTCCTGACCTGCATAGAGGCAGCCAAGAGGGAATGAGACTCCCAGACCTTGGTGAAGAGGTACCCCAGGCCCTCCATCAGCAGCTCTTCACCGGCTATACAGAGATTGCCTACTTTGGCAGGCACAACCTGTGAGAAGGCAGTTAGTGATCTGGACCAAAGCACCAAGAGCCTTCATCACTTGAGTGTGACCTAACAAGGCAATGGGGTAAGGTGCATCTCCAAACAGAGTGCAGTCACCTCATGGGCAAAATGATTCATTGAGGGTACTATTAACATAGCAACTTACATATGTTGCTCATTTAAAAATAAGATATTAAATTTTACTAATATTTGGTATTAGATTGAGAGGAGTATCTGTAAATGCTCAAAAGACTTTTATAAAAGAGGAAAGAGGTAATAAGATCTTTTTAAACTAGATGATGTACTTGACACTAAAGGATACAGTGACATATGATTAAATTCAATATGGGACTTTAGCCCCTGGGCCACCCCAGGCAGCTTCCCACAAACCACAAGCATACATAGAGCCAAGTCATAGTTGAAGACCAAAGGGTCCCAGTTACTTTCACTCAGTTCAGTAAGAGGCTACAAGGATTAGGTGTCAGATACTGGCCCTAGGATTCTAGCATTTGTGATCTTTTTCTGTCTAAAAGGCTGGGTTCCATTTCCTTCTGCTTTTCATGCCTCAATTTTCTCACCTGCAAAATGGGGAGAGTTGTGTATTATTCCCGTCCTAAAAGAACTGATGTTCATTTTCCCCTGAATGAAAATGCCAGGGACAGAGGAGCCTCCCAACGCAGATTTTTCCCACCTCCCCCCACCTCCCCACACCCATGCCTCTCATGCCCCTGCCAAGGGACGGCTCTAGAAACAGGAGACCTTAATCAGTGAGGCTCCACACGTACTAATGCCAAGCAGACATCATGACAGCCAGTCCCCACATACTGAGGCCCTTTCTGTTTCTGGAGTCTACAGGGGATGGAGAAGAGAGCACCAGCCTGCGAATCATGAGACCAAGCTCTGATATTTCCTCCAAGCAAGCCCTGCAACCCTTTATTCCAGTCTACCTGGCTGTGGGACAGAGGATAAGGGCACCTATGTGCAGGTTAGGCGGGGCAGAATAGGGGTGGGGTGCTGTAAGAATCAGATGAGAGGCTGTGTGGAAACATGGAGCCCCTCCGGGGGGAGCCAGTGTGCTGAGGCAGCAGTCCCATGGCTGTCCCAAGAGGCACTCACCCTGTGAACCTGAGGATTCTGGACTGTGGGGTCCATCTTCACCCTGAGACCATCTCACCCTTAAATCTCCTGCTACACACAGTGATTTCTGTGCTCTGCGCACAAGGGACCCTCAAGAAACTATCTCAACCATCTCAGCTCTGAAGTTGTGGGATCTCTCAGTGTCTGAGGCCAGCCTCCCCTATTTCCTACAGTAGCCCTGATTGCACCCTGCTTCTGTGGGAAGCCAAGGCATAGAGAGACAGCCAGGGACTTGAAGTTTGACAGACCTGAGTTTGAATCTCAACTGGTTAAACATTGCTTACTAAATCAAGAAGAAGATAATTCACCTGCTGGAATCTCATTTTCCTCATCTGTACAATGGGCTACCAACTCCTACCTCTCACAACCCCTAAGAGATTAAATTAGATATCTGTGAAGGGTTCCTTCAGGTCCAGGGAGTGATATGCATTATAACAATTATAATAATCTAATAGCAATGTAACAATTATTACCATCAGTGCCAGATGACACCACTGGCAGGTGTCCAAAGCCAGAGAGGCTAGCAGACCACAGATCCCTTCCACATCCTTCAGGATCCCGCAAGAGCAGTACCTGCCATCCAGCCCCTGTTCTGTGAGCATGAAGATCCAGAGATGAGTGGCCACCACCTGCTCAGTGCAGAGGCCAGTAGCCCTTTGAACCAAAGGCTCAAGGCTGTTTCAAATGATGTCTCTGAACCTCCTGCAAGGTGTTGGCAGAGCTTTGGAATCATCCACGGCATTCACACGAGCCAGGAGATCCTGTGCTGAACTTTGTCTTCCCAGCCTTTGTCCCTGTCTGCTCCTCCATCCTTTGAGGATGCCTTAAACTGGGAGGAGAAAAGGGCTCAGCTCTCCTTCTGAGATCCACGAGAAGCATGCTAAACACTTGAATAGGCTCCAGCTTCAATGATCTGTCAGTACAAGGCTTAGCAAATAGATGGGTCTTACAGCCTCATCCCCAGAAGCCAGTTTTTATTGACTCTTTGGAGGTCTCTGCTTGCTTTGGTTTTAACAAAACTGCACTGCAGGCTTACTAGCGACTGTGGTGACGTTTATAATACACTGGGTATCCAGGCAGCCTTTTCTAAGATACTTTATATACATCTCTTGAGAGGCAGGTAAGGAAGATGGGCTATTCCTGTCTTAGAGGTGACTGTTCCCCAAGCCCTCACTGATTAAACAGATCATTGAAGGGGAAAAGGGGAACCTGCCCTTTCCAGAAAATTGCAGCTTCTAGTATATAGGGCCAGGGCCAGTGGAAAAAGATTCTGAGTGTTCAGGGCTTTCTTATTATAAATATTCAAAGTCTAAGATGAACTGAGAGAGGGGAGGAAAGCCTGGCCCCACGCCTGGGGATTCCTGCCCACCCCATCCTGAGCCCAGATTTTTCTGGCTCTGCTTCCCATGTACTCTACTTCTAGTGCAGACTCAGCACCCCTTCAGAGTTCCAGGTCATTCTTTGGAGCTGACCCTTTAATGTCATGTGAAAATTGGTGGTGGAAATTTCAGCCCAGAAATTGGCTCCCAGGTGAACATACCATTGGCACAGTCTCAGCCTCTCAAGCGGTTCTGTCTGCTACGTTCTGGAAAGCTCCCACATGGCTGACACAGTAGAATCCTGAAGTTCAAATTCCATTAGTTTCCTCAAGCATGGCTTAAAAGTATGAGCATTACCCAGGCGGATCTAATAGGCCCATGATTCCTGGGTTATTAGCAAGCACTTCGTAGCATCATTGTGAAGTGGAGCCTCCCCGAAGGTGAAGGTGATATTGTTCATCTGGGAGGCAGAGGTAAATGTGTAGGAAAATGTCTGGTGTTCTTTCTGGCCCCAAGGAAAACTGGACTCCTTTGAGAGAAATTAGTTGTTTTTCTCAGTTTGTGGGCTCCTGTCCATGGTGGGGGTTGTTACATGGAAAGATGATGCCGTCTATAATCCACAGTTGGTAAAAATATTTTAAAGTTTGTTTCACCACTTAGTGGGGATGATATTTTTTTCTTTTCCATTATGACTTTTCATAGGATACCACATATAGCTCCCCGTTCTATACAGTAGGACTTTGTTGTTTATGCATTCCTTATGTAACAGTTTACATCTTCTAAACCCAACCTCTCACTCCACCCCTCCGCCTTCCCCTTGGCAATCACAAGTCTGTTCTCTATGTCTGTGAGTCTGTTTCAGTTTCATAGATAGGTTCATTTGTGCCATATTTTAGATTTCATATTTAAGTGATGTTGTATGGTATTTGCCTTTCTCTTTCTGGCTTACTTCACTTAAGTATGATAATCTTTAGTTGCATCCATCTTGCTACAGATGGCATTGTTTCATTCTTTTTTTATGGCTGAGTAGTATTCATATAAATATATGTGTGTGTGTATACATATATGTGTGTGTGTGTGTGTGTAGGTGTATATATATATATGTATATATACACACACCACCTTTTCTTTACCCATTCCTCTGTGGATGGACATTTAGATTGCTTTCATGCCTTAGCTATGGTCAATAGTGCTGCTGGGAATGTAGAGATCCGTGTATCTTTTTGGATTAAAGTTTTGTCTGGATAAATACACAGGCGTGGGATTCCTGGATCATATGGTAATTCTATTTTTAGTTATCTGAGGAACCGCCGTATCATTATCCATAGTGGCTACACCAACTTACATTCTAGTGGAGATCATTTTGAACTATCCACATATATTAGTTTGCTAGGACTGCCACAAGAAAGTACAAGCTATAATAAACTAGAAGGGTTAAGCAACAAACCTTTATTGTCTCACAGCTCTGGGAGTCATTACCAGGGTTGGCACCTTCTGAGGGCTGTGAAGGAGAATCTGCCCCACACCCCTTTCCTAATTCCTGGTGATTTGCTGGCCATCTTTGGAATTCCTTGGCTTCTAGATGCATCATCTCAAACCTCTATCTTCTTCTTCATGTGGCAGTCTGCCATGTCTGTCTTAGTGTCCAAATTTCCCTTAATTATAACAACATGGTCATGTCGGGTTAGGGCCCACCTTCCTGATCTCATTTTAAGTTGATTGCCTTTCTAACGACTCTACTTCCAAGTGAGGTCACATTCTGAGGCGCTGAAGGCTAGGACTTCAACACAGCTTTTTGGAGGTATGCAATTCAACACAGAACACCCCCTTTCTGACCATTCCTTCTAGGACCAGAATAGATCATCCAAAAATAACAGATGTCACTTCCTCCAAGAAACTTTTCTTAAAATGCCCCAGGCAGAGTCAGGCACATCCTTACCCTTGCTCCCCTATACTAGTCACCTGGCGCAACCTGGAAGTTGGATTCCTTAGTCAATGAAAAACAGCCCAATAGAGAAAACATATAAAAGGAATTCTAGATAGAGGGAACGCCCTGAGTATATGCACAGGGACAGGAAAGAGCCCTGCCATTTGCAGGGAACCAGAGGTGGGTCTTGAGGCTGATGGAGAGCAGGGTCATGTTTGAGTTTAAAGAAACTGTTTCAGACACAAGGTATAGAGTAGACCCCTCCTCTGTCTGCAGAGTAGAGGTGAATAGTTCAGGCCACAGTCCTTCTCTGCCCTGTGAGAGGATTAGACACGGGGATTTCCAAGATTCATGCCATATTTATATCTTCCAATCCCACAATAGCATCATCATCTACTATACTTGCCGCGATACAGTACAGGGGCTGCAGCAGGGCCACTTAGCCTCTCTGCCACGGGGCCCAGGACACGATCGATCAATGCCTCTGGCAGTTGCCTCCACGTCCCTGAATGACCACTTTGAAGAGGGCAGCACAGGAGCAGAGTGTGAAATGGGGCATCATCTTTAATAGGGACAAATCTGTGGGCTGTCCTGACCTCACCTGGCCAGGCCCCTCCATCGTTTTCCAGCTGACCACTGTCCCAGCTTCAGAATTTGCTTACAGGGCCGCAGTTTTATGGCCAGGTCTACCCTACCGTATAAGGTTTCAGCACAGAGGCCTGGCTTGGCCAGAGATTTATGACTGAAATGGAGCCTCTGGGCTTGGACGTCAGCATTTTGCTTGGCGCAGAGGCTTGAGATCGTATTGAACCAATCAATACGGTAACACATTAAATGGCATTTACGCTGGCTCTCTAGGGAGCAGGATGGGAGACTGGCTCTCATTTGAGCCCAGGCGAAGAGGATAGCTTCCAGGCCTGGGAAACCCTGGGCCTTGAAGTGGGACACAGGATGAAAGCCCGCCCCCAACCCCACTCAGGACTCAGGACTCAAGCTGGAGCAGACTGGGCTGGAGGAGGAATCCTCCAGAAAATGGCCACATTTCAGGTTTACGTGTTGTCTTTATATTTCTTCGTCTGGCTCTGGGGAGGATGTATTAAAAAAAAAAAAAAGAACTGTATTGAGTTGGCTTGAGACAAAGGACTGTGTTTTACAAAGAACAGATGGTGCTAAAAAGTTATTGGACAGAGAGGAAGTTAGGAAAACAGATTCAAGATTCCCACTGGCTGCTGGTGGGTGATGTACCCAAATCTCCTTACAGAAAAAGTTCCTAAGACAGAATGATCACCTAGGCCTCTACTCAGAGAAAATCCACCACCCAGCCTGCCAGAGACACTGTCTGGTAAATCTGTAGAATGGGGAACCCCGTTGGGATCCCCTCTTGTACTTCCTTCTGTGATTTTAAGTTATTTCTGAAAATCTGACACCAACCAAACTCTCTTTTCACTTCCCCTGCTCAGCATCCAGCCAGGTCCCTCCACACAGTCCCCTGATAAGGGAAGTTCATCAGATGCTGAAGGAGGTAGTGACTTACATAAGACCCAATCCAATATTCATAGAAACAGAAAGGGGAGTATCAGGATCCTAAAGCTCACTCCTTCTGATTTGAAGTTTTCTCTCAATTGATTTTTTGCTTAAATAATCAGTGTTCCCTCTTTTAAAATAAGAAAAGCTCTAGTGAATTCTCTTTGTATTTTTAAATATGTGCTTGCGTGCTAAGTCGCTTCAGTTGCGTCCGACTCTGTGAGACCCCCGTGGACTATCAGGCTCTTCTGTCCGTGGCTCCTCTGTCGTGGGATTCTCCTGGCAAGAATACTGGAGTAGGTTGTTATACCCTTCTCCAAGGGATCTTCCCAACCCAGGAATCAAACTTGCATCCCTTAAGTCTCCTGCCTTGGCAGGTGAGTTCTCTACCACTAGCGCCACCTGGGAAGCCCATTTTTCAATACATACTAGAGCTAAAAGAAATGTTCTTAGACAATAAGCTTGAGACCAATAGTTGCTTGAGAATCCATTTACATCCTTATACATTTTAGCCAGCAGTTTATAAGCACATGCTAATCCACCAGGTTCTTGCTGTAGGGCCCAGGCTTTTGCTTCCAGTGTTGGCTTGTTGCTTGGGCATTCTACAGTGTCTTTCTGTATAAATCGCATTCCTGACACCACATCCACGATTTTCAGTTTCAGTTTTTCTAAAATGGAAATAATTTTCAAGTCCTTGTGAATCATTCTACAGGTTTTCAGGATTTTTAAAGGTCTTTTTCTTAATCTTTTCTGTTGCCCTATTCACATCTAGTTAAACAAGAATTATTTTTAATGACTTACCTCTAATAGTCTTCAAAAAATAATTCCAATTTTTCTTGCTCATGTTGCATCAACTTAGTGAGTACAACTGGCATAAACAGAGTTGGGAATAAGCTAAACTAACTCAAGTGATAGGAGTGGAAGGTCTAGGAGCACGAGAGAGTAACCTTGAACATTCAGTGACCTTGAACACTCAGAGCACAGGGTGTGCCTTTGAAAAGAAAATGTAGAGATCATGCTAATCCAGCAAGCAGACTGGTCACAGGGAGGTCATTTAAGAACATTTCTTCTACTAACATTTTTTCTTATAAATGTGGCTATCCTCAGTCTAATAGTCTCCACCTCACATCCAGTGATCTAGGGGCGATGTCTGCAGAGGTCCGTTCTCAGTCTCTTCTTTGTGTGTGGCCTGGTGTAGAATTAAGAAAAGCTCTCCTCCAGGGAACTGGCTGGATGTTTGCCTGCCACAGTCCCATGTATTCCCACATGGTTGTGACAATGTGGAGTTTGAGGGGACAGCACTGGAAGAAGCCAAATACTTCTTGGATACAGCCTTTTCTGAGCACTGCTGTACTTCAAATACTAGCCACTTCTGACCCACTAAAAAATTCTTTTAATAAACAAGTTATTTACCTTTAACATAAATTTACACCCATGTGCGATATAGTAGGAAGTGCAACAGTTTTGAAGATAAATCATCTTGGGTTCATATCACCTTTTACCATTTACTACATGGGCAACTTTATAAGCTCTCTGAGCCTCAATTTTCTCTCTTATAAAATGGAGATGATTATATCTGTCTCATGCATTTATTGTGAAAATTAAATGAAATAAAGTAAAATAGCTGCCTTAAATCCTTTCTGGAATGAAACAGAATATAAATGAAGACACACACACATACAAATAAATGAGATGTATATCAAGGACCTGGCACAATGTTCCTTGGGGTGTTTGCATTTGTGCATCAGCTCTGCATGGGAGACTGGAAAGAATCCCCAGAGTTTTGGTGTTCTGGAGTGGGAGGCTCCCCCCTAATCCCTGAAATCCCATCATATTCAGTCAATTTCCTATTTCACCCTCTTGTAAAGTCCTTCCTTGTAAGGTCATCTGCCATAGCGGGTGTAAGAGAGAGAAGAAACACTAACCTAATAGTAACAGTATTAGCTAATGCTTCCTGAGTGTCAGCTAAGTACTATGCATGTCTGAATCCACATGGTCTTCACCACACCTCTTATAGGGTCTTTTACTCTCCCTCCTTCTTAATGATGGAACTTGGGCACAGAGAGATTAGGTAGGTAGCCGGCCAGAAGTCACAGTCAGTAAGAGGTAGAGTTGAGATTATTAAATGGGAAGTCTGCCTCCAAGGTTTGTGCTCTTAATCAATGTACTTCTCCTGAAGGAAGGAAAGAAAAAAGGAAGGGAGGGAGTAAATGAGAAAGGAATGAGGGAAGGAAAGGAGGGAGGGAGAGAGGGAAGGAGATAAAATTAGAAGCTGAAGAGAGGCCAGGAAGAAGAGCCAAAAACCATTCAACCTTTTTCTTTGCTCAAGAGCATGACAGAAGAATTAGGGGAAAGGCAGCTTGGGAACATTTTCCTAGCCCCCACCTAGGGAAAGCTGGGCTGCCTTCCAGATCCCTGTCACCCACACAGCATCTCTGATAGAAACCAAAACTGCTTTCCGACCAGCAGTGCTAAGGTCTCTACCGAGTCCGCTGTGGCCCCAGTGAGCCCATCCCTGTCTCAGCACCTCACTGCTCCCACAGTTCCCTCCAGGAGAGCCAGAAGCCACCCTCAGCCTCAGGGCATCTCTTTCTACCACGGGCTGGTGGGAACCACATCCTGAATCAACTGGAAACCTAGTTTCCATCCAGATCCAATCCTCTCCAGGGCACACACATCTAAATTCTGGGAAATCTTGAAGGGCAAGGAATAACAAAGCCGGGGCTACTTGGGTAATAGACCCCCAACACATACAAGCTGTAATTATTATTACAGAAAATTAACTAGCAACAAAGGACTTTACAGTAAAATTTACATTGATCTGGCATTTTCTCCCCTGCTATCTCCCATAAAAATGCTTTAAATGCAGGCTGATTTAATAGAAACAATAAAAAATAGTGCTGAATGGTTTATATTTGCTATAGAATTACTACAAAGTCTATTTTTAAAAAACCTGGGAAGTTATGTGTACTTCTTTCCTTTAGGATAAGATTAGGGAGAGAAGTACAATTGACTTATTTTTTTTTTTTATCGATCTCGATGAGCTGCCACAGGCTCAATCCTTTATTTCTAATGAACCTTCACACCTTCACACCCACATCCTGACACTTGTCAAAAGAGAGTCTTAGCAAGGGGATATGTGAAGGAATGTCAGCTGTGTGGCCTGAGCTTTGACAGTCTTATGCTCAGTAATAATAGTAATCATGTGACTAAGCTCCATGTGAAAAGGACGTTGCTGGTTGTCTAATTTGTGTGGTTTCCATCATCCTCAATTAATCCATGAATTTAGCTATCCTGGCAAGAGGGTAGTCACCACCTGAACGGGTTGGCACTTGTAGCCACTACAGAATGTGGGATGACCATATCTTTTAGCTTCGAATCCCCAGCTGTATTCATCAGGGCCAGAAATTGAAACAAAGGCCCAGGAAGACATGGTTTCTAATCTCAAGAAGCTTAAAAGGACAATTTAGGAAGGTGTTCATAAAGAACTATGGAGTCACATGACACTAGGTTTAAAACTCAACTAGAAGCAGAGCACAGAGTAGACCCTCAATAAATGTTAACTGTTGCTGCTGATCACATTATTAGTGCAGTTATTAATATTACTAGAATTGTTGCCCTTGTTAATATTCATTAACAAGCTTCAAGGCTGACCTGGGTTCTAGAGGGTGTTCATGCATGAGGTGGGACCTCTCCTAGTTAAGCACTCAGGTCCCCTCCATGTCTCAGTTACTGTAACTCTGATGCCTTCTTTGGGTTCTAGGTCCTTGAACAAAAGCTAGTTTGATGGTTTTCCATGGCCCTGCCTCTTTAAAGATGGGGCCTATGTGTGGGCAAAGGGGGAGCCAAGAGCTAAACAGTGAAAAAATTCCAAACTTCCTTCAACCCCCCAAATCTCCCAATCTTTAGATTCCTCCAAAGGGAAGGTATCATTACCACTTGAATGGATGAGAGCTAACAATAATGAATTGACTTGAACTTTCAGATTAACTCAACTTCACTACTATAGGGAAGGAGCAAATTAGCCAAGATGGCATGGTCATGCTTTCTTGCCCCACGGCCTCTCACTCTTGCCCCATGTTTTGTAAGTAATGATTGTGTAACAGGTGAGATCACTTATAGCACTGTGCATGTGTGTCACAAGATACTCGCGCTTGGTCACAGGCTACTTTGTGCAGTATACCTGTATAAGCTTCACCATGAAAGCCCTGGCTGCTGCTGCATCAGGGCTACACTGGAGCAATATCATGGGTATGTTATATGAGGTTATGCTATGGCTCTGTTATGGCTGCTGCTATGGCTACTGTGTCAACCAGGAGAGAGGCTGTGTTATGGCTGCCATGCCAGTCAGGAGAAAATAAATGTTTCTGCAGTTCCTGTGGCTCCTTGAGTTTCCTTCCAGCCTCTTAGCTCATGTCTTGCCTACCCTGGGTTCTCAAACAGTGCAAACTGCAATATAAATTTTGGCCAAGAATGTCAGAATCTTCTCATTTAACAGAAATCTGTTGGTACATTTGTTCTCTTATTCAACAAATACTTGTTAAGTGTCTAAAATGTATCAGGCCCGGAAGACAAAATGATGAATGATCCATCACCCTGTATAAGGAGGTTGAGGTTGGGGAGAGTTGGGGAGTGTGGCAAGACACAGAGGACCTCCTTCCTATAGAAATTAGTGAAAGACATTGACTCCCACCAGACAGAACCACCTGTTTTCTGTATACACAGTCTGTATGGGCTCTGCTCATGTGCTCATACCAGCCTCTCTTTCTACATCACCCTCTTCCCAATTCCTGCCCCTTCTTCACAACCCATCCTCAAGTTATACCTCTCCTGATCACTGGATTTAAGACATCACTTTGCTCTCTATGATTCAACAGCACATAGTGCCCATGCTGCTCATGCAGCTCCTCTATACTGCTGTTCACTGCTCATACTCACTATACTGCTCATACTTTTACTCTTCCTTACCAGTCTGTAAGCTCCTCAAGTACAAAGCTACATTTTCAACTCTAAGGATCCTCAGAGCATTTAATATGTTATCTAGTGTTCAATAACGCACCAAAAAATACCCGAGAAGTGGAATTCAATTCAACAAATCCTAACCAACATCTAGACATAAGGCATCTTTTCACATGCTACAGAAAGATGCGAAGCTAAATAGAGGATTTTACTCCAAAGAGAGATGGGGTCTTTAGAGACCTCTGGGCAGAATATTGATCTGCTATCATAGTCCAATCCTAACGTATTTTGTTGTAGGGTTGTTTCGCCATAGTTTCTTTTTTTTCCAACATAATTTCTTTTAACTAAAAATTTTTCCTCATTTCAACAGAAGGTGGCTTCTATTCATAACTTGCTAATGCCTTTCTTACCTTCTTTTACCTACTTTACTCTCCCACTTGAATCTTATAAATGAATTGAGATGCAGATAGTTTCATGGACCAGTGCCATTCTATGAAAAAAAGGTCTGGTCTTCTGTAAGAATAGTTCCCATTTACGGAGCCCCTGATAAGGATGTTTCTTGTGTACATCTTTCTCAGAAATTCTCACAGCAATCTAGAAAGCTAAGCATTATGACTTCCACCTTAAAAATAAGGAAATAGGAGGTGAGAGAAATTATATCATTTGCCTATGGCTGCTTAGTAGATCATGGAGTTGAGAAGTGAATGTAGGCCTCCTGATATTGAAGCAGCTAAAACCGTCTCAGAAAGGTATTCCATTGACCAGCATGTAGGTTTGATGGCTCACTTTTGTGAGCCAGCCCTACATCAACATCATGCCTATTGGGATATCATGTAGCAGGAAGTAATACACATTTCTCCATCTTGTCAGGTGCCACTCATGGCCCTCAAGTGCTGTCCAAAAGTGTCCCTTCATTCTAGACTTAAAATAACTTTCTGCCTTCATCCTTTTGAGACATGCTGCCAACCCTTCAATCTCATCAGCAGTTTGTCTCACATCAGAAGTGCCAGTCTCCTTTAAACTTGGAGAGACTGACCCGGTATGGGGCAGTAGGAACCTTAGAGTTTCTGTTTCCATGTCATATCTTCTTATGACTTTTTTGTTTTTTCGTGTGCGTTTTCTGACAAGGTATTTCACTGTCTGACTGGCTTGTCTATCCTCAAAACCCAGACTGGTGATTCCCTGTAGCAATGCTAAGTCAACACATCCTTCTTTATCTTTATGACTCTAGCAATATGAAATGTGACTGAATATACAGACTGATTCATGGATCACATTGTCTCCTATTCTTGCAGTTGCGGAGCAATAATATATTTGGTTTTAATCTTTGGTCTTCAGGTAACCAAATGGGTGACCTTGAACCGGTCTCTTCATTTCTCTGAGGGGGTAGAACTGAGTCTCTCTGGAGAAATAAGTCTGGGTTATTTGACAAATCATTCTTCCACCTTCTGTAGAATATTATTGGCCCACTGAAGCTTTCAGGGTTTTGGTAAAGTGTTTTGTCATTAGGACTTGGGTGATCTGCTAGAGAAGTATTGGTATCAGACCAGTATGAGACCTTGGAGAATTCTTAACATTTTGATAATGAAGAAACTAAAACCCAAGTGGGTTCTGGGACTTACCATACCCATGCAAGTCTAGGACCATAATCTGGGACTCAGTTCCCATCCTGTTGGCCTTTGAATATACAACTTCCAGCCTCCAGGTCAGAAATGGACCTTGATATTCACAAAACAACCCTCCTGCCTTCTTCAGTAGACTCTGATTTATTATGATGCAGCCACTCAGCAAAAAAAATGTGTAGTCAGTTGTTTTGTCAGCAAATTTACACAAAGTTGGAGATACTTTCTGTGATTGAGAATACAAATATTTAAAATCTCAGGCATTTGGAGTAAAGTGCCTTGTTCAAAGTCATCAGGCAAATGGTGGACAGAGCCAGAACTGGAAGTGAAGAGCTCCAGAGAGACAACTGGAAGATAATGGATGGTGACAGGCCATTCAGACCATTCTTCTGGCTTCCTGAAGTCCAGATGGACTCCCCACAGTGTCATGTTGATTGATCGAAGCACCAGTGCTGAGATGACTGCAAATCCCCAGCACGTGGATATAGCGCATGTTTGTCTCTAGGAGGCTCTAGGTTAGAACATCACCTTCCCCCTTGAAAGCACAAGTAGAGTGGCCACCAGCTAAAGAGGAAAATAGGACCCTAAGGAGCAAGTTTCGTGACCATTGGGATGTCAGCCAAGAAAATGGAGGCAGAGAGAATAGAGAGTGTGTGGTATTTTTCCCCCAATAGGGTTTTTGCTGTCTCTTAAACAAATCTGACCCTAGGTATAAGCTTGCCCTTTTTCAGTCCCAACTTCCCTGGTTATAAAATCATGTTTGGCAACTGCTCTGAAAGTTATTAAAGTTGCAGCAGTAAACTATGGGAAGCCAGAGAATTTCAGACAAAAGTTATTGCATCAGTAACTCAGAAACTAATTCCTAAAACTCTTGACACATTTATCCAGAGGGCTAGTGCCAATACAGAAATGGAAATCATCATCAAGGGCCACTGTGTACCTGGAATTAAAATCCATCATTCCTCAGAGCAGAGAGCTATGATTGTGGAAGAATATGAATAGTTATGCCTTTTCACCACCATCTTCTCTCAGAAAGAGTCCTTTATTTTTCAGAAGAACAAGAAAAATTCTGCTCTCTTTGTCTGTTTTTTCCTTAAGAACCCCTCATTTACATTTTCTTTTGAATTTTTTTTTTCTTTGACAGTTCCACATTTAAATGGAAAGCCCTCCTTTTCCTACTGGTTTTATTTTGGATAGAAATTCTATTGGGTACAGTAACAGAGAACAAACTTCACAACAGCAATAGTCCCTTTTACAATATCTATTGTGGGGAAACTTAATACAATTTTTTTAAATGGTGGAGGCACTGGCTCCAGTGCTCAGAATTAACTACAGAAGAGCATAGAAAGGGAACAGCACTGTCTTCTTCATCCAGTAAACCTCATTGCATGCCCAGCAACATGGCAAGAACCAGAGACACACAATCCCCATCCAGAAACACCCCCCTGAAAGACCATAGATTGCTTTAGGTGATGCCTTCCTCACCAAAAGTTAATGAATGGAAAAGATTTGATGGGATCCCATGTTAACAAACAAATGGAGAAATGAGCCCTCTAATTCAGTGTTAGAGGACTGACAATATCCTCAGAGTTTTAAATGCATATATGCTTTGACCCAGGTTCTAAGAATTTGTCCTAAGATAAATTCACAGGGCTAGCCTCAGCATGATCATAAAGAGGAAAAACCAGGAGCAATGCACAAATTGTTAAAATGCAGTCTTTGACCTCATCATGTAATTTATATTGATTGTCTTGTGACAAACCATTGAGGGAGCATGTGTGTGTATGACCTTATTTGTGTAAAACTATAGCTACAGCGCTGCTTATAGAGGTGTTTACCATGGTAGTCTCTAGATGAGTTTCCAGGTGACTTTTACTTTCCTTTACCAACTTTTCTGAATTTTTAATATTTTTATACTTGAAATTTGGGAGGGTTCTTTAAAATTTTTTTAAACAAAAAGCTAGTCTTTCCCTAAGTTCCTTAGCACTCGTATTACCATACCTAAGCCCAACCTGGTGTTCAGACAGTATGAAACATTGTGATGAGTTAAGGTGAATCCACATGTCAAAATTCATCAAATTGTACACTTTGGGATGTGCAATTTATTGTACATTATACCTCAATAAAAATTTTTTTTCTTTAAAAGGAAAGAAAATATGAAATAGTCCAGGTAATTTCCATTCTCCACAAAGTTATCAAAATAATTATATATTTTAAAAAACCTGAATCAATGTTGGAAAGTAAATTTGATGTTCCAATCAGTGACAGGAGGCTATTCCAAGAGGTTAATAGCCTGAGTGAGGTGTAAAAATGTTCATTTAGCTTATTCTCTATTCTCTGACTGTGTCGGTGTCCTTGATTATAGACAGATGGAGAGCTCACATTTGACCTGCTTCTGTCTTCTCCTGTTTGCACCTTTTTGCAGAGTCCACGTCAATCTTAGGTAGCTTTTACCCCAAAATACATGCTTCAATGCACTTTAATTTTCCTGCAGTCAATAAATAGCACTTGCTAGCTTTCCTTAAGCAACTATATAGCAAACCCAAGGATTCTGAGATTTGAGGATCAGATAAAATTCCAAAAACCAAACATTCTTTCCAGAGATAATTATGAATACACTGATAAATTCTTTGAAGACTATTCCTTCACTCTGCTGGCAGATTTTCTCAGGTGTACATATTTTTTCCTGTATGAAATAGTCCAAAGGTCTGGAGTTGCCTAAAAAGTAAGACAGAAGAAACACCAGTGGCCACAGTAGGTTTAAGAATTGGGTCTCTGAGTTAGTTGGACAAGAAGGAAATAAATGTGTGTGTGTGTGTTACTGTCAGACTGACCATCCTCAGAACCAATTAGGGTTCCACCTCTTCATATCGAATGGAGAACATGGGCCCTGAGGTCAGGGTAGGCGTGGGGCCTCTCTGCAGGTTAGATCTGCTTCTCATCACTGTTTTTCTGTGTTTTTCCCCTCTGCTTTCCAATGCAACCAGTTGGACTGTGCTGCAGGGAAGAATTGGGCGCCCAGAAAACCCGTTCCGAGTGGCCCTGGAATATGTCTCAAATGGAAACCGAAGCTTATCTGCAGTGGACTTCTTTGCCCTAAAGAACTGCAGTGAAGGTATCTGAATCTGGCTTGCCCCCTCCACTCCTTGGTAGCTTGTTGTCTTAAGTAGGTCAGTAATCTGCCACCATAATTAGCTGGAAATGTGCACACTGATACAGAAGTGTCTCCAGTGCTTTGGGTCTGATTCTGAATATTGCCAAGTGGTTCACAGCCCTGCTGATCAGTTTTCAAAGATTGAGTTATAATATTATATCTACTTAACTTGAAGTTATATCAAATAGAATATAGTCTTTGTTGGAAAACACATTAGCTTAACTTCCCTGGAGTCCAAATGCTTTCAGCTATGGTTTTGTTTTATTTTGTAGACATTTTCAAAGTTTACAAATGAATAGAATAGTGAAATAGGCTCCCATGTACCCTCAACCCAGTTTCAAAAATTATCAACATTCTGCCATTTTTTTTCACATGTATCTCCATCCCACTAACTTGATAATTATTAGTACTTTACTTTTTCCCCCCCTGAGGTAAAATTTACAATTAAGTATTTTTAATTATTTGATTTAAGCTGTTATTAAGGGACAATGTGGGAAATGGTTATATGTGAAAATTCTTGCTTATGTTGTAAAAATCATTAAGGCATGCGTCATTGAATTCCTTTTGCATAACTCCACATTGTGAATTTATTTCAAGGTTTATTACCATGAGAAGACATCTCTCTCCTGAAGGATAATTTGTCAGTTTTTTTTTTTTTCCTTTTTGTCTTTGTTGCCAGGAAACTCTGAGCTAAATGCAATACTCAATCATGGTAAATTATATCTGTGTAGTTATTTGATAAACTTATTTTCCCTTCCCTCTACAGAGTTTTTGATTTTCTATTCCTATTTTCAAGATCATATTTTATATATATTTTTCATTAGACATTGCTCCAAGTGTGATTGGTATCCAGGAGAAGACTGATCATTGATACAGATATGAGGCTGATCTTTCCTTGATTCTTCAGAAGACCTAGGGTCGTCACTATAAATATCCTTTATTATTTTTCCACATGTAAAGGGTATATAAGATGGACTTGAACTATGCAAACTTTAGGAAACAAATTGCTTTCATAGCCACTATTCTCCTGCCCTGCCTGCTGCTTCCTAGAGGTTCACTCACTGGTGCTATGGAACCTGTGGTCTGGAGGCCCAGGAATGAAGTATGGACAGAAAGGGAGTCTGTGGCACTCCCCGGCCTCACCTCTCCATCTAGAATGTCCATCAGCAACTATGAAGCCTCATAACACATAGCCATCAGTCACATGTTGAGGCCCAGTTTTGAATATGAAGCTGTATACAAAAGGGACTCCTTTAGGTAGGGACCCTGCTGACCACCCAGTTCGTTACCTTGCTGTTGCTCTTCATTCATTGCTGGCCTTGCAAGAACTTTCACAAAGTGGTTTTCTTTCTTTTTTTTTTTAATCAAAACTGGTTTATGTGTCAGAAAAAGAAAAATCTATCACAACATGATAGATTTAACTTCAGTTCAAATTGAAAAGGTGCCTAGCCTGTGATGTGAGACGCTGTACAAGAAACATGTGGTTTGGGGGAAAGCCAGGAGCTTGTACAAATGTTTCCACACTCAACGAACTTGGGGATTTGTGAACGTCTCTGGACATCATCAGTCCTCACAGATGTCAAGGGTCCACGTACTGTCCAAAAGAGATCATGTATTGAAATGGAGCCAGTTATCAGGAATGTGTCAGGAAGAAGGTATGAGAATTGGCCTAATCTCATTTCAGCAGCATCAGAAGAGAGTAAGAGGCTATAAAACTCCAAGTATTAGGTCCAGCACAAATACTCCTGCAAAAATTCTTTGCACCTTTGAAAGATCTCAACCAGTTGTGCACATTTTTCCTTCCTTACTCCTGCAACTTCCTTTCACCTACAGTATTCTCCCTCTGTAGTTTATCTTGCATTTGTAGCAATCCATTGCACAGTTTATAGGATGTGTTTCTTTTCTGCTTCTCTACCTTTACAAAACCAAGAGAGTTGACCTCTCTAACTTTTGCTAATGGTCCAGAAAGTGTTTCTTCTGGCAGGACACTCTCTTAAGGAGGGAGAAAACAAATCTGTCTCTCATTCCTTAGGGAAAGTAGAACTTTCAAGATACCCAGGAAGGTTCTCATGGCCCAGCTACCTTTCTTCAGAGGCTCCAAGTCCAAGAACAGATGGTTTTCATGGGGAAGCAGGTGTCCTCTGTGCTCCTTCTCAGGTTTGGAATCCTGTGACCACCAAGAGGTATGAAAGGACCACTGTGGACATGTGAGGCAGAGAACAGAGTGATCCCAGTGTTTCCTGAGAACTTCTAACTCTTCCTGCTATAATGGAACAAATTCAAGTGCACATCAGGTGATATGGACAAGTTGAAAGCATAAGAAGTATCCTAAAGCTACCCTCATATATTTAAAGAGAAGGAGTTGTTTTGGAGGCATACCCAAGGCCTATTTGATGTAGACAAACATCTGTGTTTTCTGAGATCATTACGTTAGTTAGGTCATGAAAGGGAGGAGCTAAGAGAAGTAGTACATTTGAGGAGGCTGATCAGGCTGATGACATGCTAGCCAGGGATGTTAATAGGTTTGTGGGATATCTAGCCTACTTTCTGCCTGGGTTCAATCCCTGGGTTGGGAAGATCTCCTGGAGAAGGGAATGGCTACCCACTCCAGTATTCTTGTCTGAAGAATCCCATGGACAGAGGAGCCTGGTGGTGGCCTATAGTCCATGGAATCATAAAGAGTCGGACAAGACTTTCACTTTCAGCTTTTCAGCTTGTAGGGTATCTGGTCTGCTTTCAATAGACTTCTACAACCCTTCCTTGTCCCACAAGAAAGGAAGTTCCATTTTAACTAAACTGGAAATGGGGTCGTTGGGACAATTCTGCTCGCAAAAGAGAATAGATCTATCCTTGCATCAAAGCAGAGGTCGTGACTCCCTCTGAATCCTGACACCTGTTATCATAGAATGTAACAGTTATTAGCTTATCAGTTAGTGAGCAATGAAAGCTCTCATCTATGGAGCATTAGGCATGTGCACAGGTAGAGGGCTCATCCCTTTACACATGTCAGTTATCTCCTGCGAGCTTTATAATAACACTAAAAAATAGGCACTATTATCCTCATTTTACATATGGGGAAACTGAACCTCACAGATGTTTCTAAAGTTGCCATCATTGTACAGTTAGGGAAAGGTAGAGCCACACTCAATCCTAAATCAGTCTGACCACCAAGCCAGTATTTCTATCCATGACATTCTACTGCCTTAATGGAATGTGTAGAGACTGGAGTTTTATTTACCTTAGAATTATCTTTGACTCTTCTTCTTATCCCTACATCCAGATGATCAAGCCTTGAGCTCTAGGCTTGTGGCTGCCTCACATTCTATCTTGCTGTCTAGTTGCCACTGTTACTGCTTCTCGAATTTACCCTTCTGACTTTGTTTCCTCAGGCGCATGCTTTATTCAGGCCTTCATATATGTATTCTGGGACTTTAGCAATAGCCAGCTAGTCTCCCTGATACCATTATCCATCCTTCACACATTACCAGAAAAATCTCCTCCAAAGTCCCGTTGCTTGTGGCATTTTCATGAGGTTCCAATAACTTCTTATTGTCTACCACATCAGAAATATGAAGGTTGGGCTGGACCACTTCACTCATTTCTTGGGGCCAGAAAAGTGATGGCTGCAGATCACCCAGCTGGTTGATGGTAGAGCTGGGATTAACATCAGGACCACCCTGACTCTGACCTTGGTACTTTCACCACTTCTCAGTCCTGCCTGGGAAGCCACAGTGCCTCTGCCTGATATCCAGTCGTTTACAATCTGGCCCTTCTGTACCTGCCCAACATTATGCCCTCTGTTTCCCCACATCTCTCCTCTAGCAGACTGGTGTTCTGTACACTAGCCAATAATGCTTACTTGATCCCAGGCCTTATGTTTTGAACACTGATTCGTCATTTGAGATCCAGCTTGGGGCCCAAACCCTCCAGAACATCACTCACAGTTAAAGAAATTATTCTTGGAAGACTTTGCTCTCTGCATCTAAATTTAGTAGCTATTTTATAATTATTTCTCCATTAGTCATTTTGGGGCCCTAACGAGGTTCAGAACCTTGTCTTATATTGCTTTTATTTCTCCAGGGCACAGTTAACACCATGCTAAACATATAAGAAACACGATGTAAATATTTGTTGACTGATCAGCTAATCAATCAATTGATAAATGCTGCTCCTGCTTTTATAGCTTTGAGCTATTACCCTATTACTCCCAAAAGAAACTAGCAGTGAGTGGAAATTACTTGGAAGAGGTTTTTTCCCCTCATCTTGAAAAAGCAGTGTATGTATTCAGTACTGAGGGCAGGGATATCAACCCCTACATGCCCAGGCTCCCAGGGAACCTTTAACCCTTTCATAATGACCTTTCTTCAGCAGACAACTAAAGCATAGGATTATGCAGTACACTCACTGGGACCCCTCAGGTTCAGAGGAACCTACTGAAAAATATGTCAGAATAGCAGGACTAGCATCTTGAAAAGGACTTGAAAATGGTCAGTGTGCTCATAAAATTACATACTGTGAACACCCACCTAGCACCTCCTATGTGCCTGGTCCTGTTCTGTGCACATTCATAACACTGTGAGGTGTGCATTATTATTATCATCTCTAGGCACAGAGACTGAAATCATGTACCCAGAGTCTCACAACTGGTTTTGGAATGGAGGCCATCTGACTCCAGCATCCATGCTGTTAGCTGCCACACACCAGTGCTACCTGTGGAAGGACCCCAGAAAGCATCTAATCTGCCTCCCTTACCGCATGGAAACTGAATGCACAAATACTCAAAAATTTACCTTGAACTTTAACATACTAAATTACTGATTAGCCCAATGTGCTTTCTACCTCCATCTCATGGTCGTCAAGTTCTCAGTTTTTCTAAGAAACCAGTTCAGAATTTCCCTTTCCCTGCCCAGACGGGTCAAAGGCAGTTTAAGAGGACCAGCACACCCTTATCAATAGTGGGTCCCCATCTGTGAAAATCAAGGATGTAAGCCAAAACACATTTTATTGCAGGTTACCATAGTTCTTTCATGAACCTACAAGAATCAGAACTGAAATTTCCCAGATCAGAGCCACATTCAGCTCACTAACAGACCTCTTACCAAGAAGTACTTGTGGTCCCTTACTCTATCAAGACATTGTCATACACATTACCTCTTCTAATCCATTCAGAGAGGGTGTCAGAATCCTCACTCACACTAACCATGGTGCTGAGGGTGATTTCACTGACTTCTGTACTTCAGGAAGGGGGAGGAATCCAATGCAGTCAGACCATTGCAGACACCTTAAAACACGTGTCCCGAAAGAGTGGGAGATGACAGCTATCTTAACCTCTTCGTCCCTAAAATGAGGACGTGTAAACTAGATCCACAGTCTTCAAACATTTTTTAGAGGCTTAACTCTTAATTCAAGCAAAGTGAAAGTGAAGTCGCTCAGTCGTGTCCAACTCTTTGCGACCCCATGGACAATAGCCTACCACGATCCTCCGTCCATGGGATTTTCCAGGCAAGAGTGGGTTGCTGTTTCCTTCTCCAGGGGATCTTCCCAACCTAGGGATCAAACTCAGGTCCCCCACATTGTAGGCAGACACTTTACTGTCTGAGCCACCAGGGAAGTCCAATTCAAACAAAGTCTTATATAAAAATCCAGTATGTAAAATCACACAAGTACAGCTGCCCTAGAGGAAGTGAAGGTGAGTCTTAGACAAACCTTCCAATTGGGTTTTCATGAAGTACAGCTTGAGAGTTGCTGGACAGTCTGGTTTTTAACTCTCCTATTAACCCCAGCTTTTTGATTCTATTATACTGTACTTATTTAAAATGTAATAGCAAAATGGAATTACATTAACCAAATCTTCTTTAAATGATTAAGACTAAGCCCAAGGCTATTGTACTTTGAATATGGGCCATTTCTCCAGACAGACTTTTGTCACTGTGGGTCCTGGCTTTCAGATGCTAAGTATGGAGCTGGTATGATTGTTTCCAATGAAACACGCATGGCATCGCCTGGCCCTCTCTCCCTTCTCTTTCTTCTTACTTTATCAAAGACAGTGATGGGCACTGGAGGATATCCTCCTTAGACAAAGAGGGGACAAGACGAAATGCAAGAAGCTACACAAACAGATTCCAACATTTGGTCAGCCGTGTGGAACCAATTAGCCTTCAGAGTAAGATCCAAAATCCAGCTGGGTAAAATGAAGGATAACCTCATGGGCTCCTGGCAGCCTGGCCCAAACTGGGCATTTTCTGTTCCAAAAGCAAGCAGCACCCCAGCACCCTCCTTAGTCTGTGCTTGTATTAGTAAAAGGAAATTACTGTGGAATGCTATCTTCGGACTGCCAGCAGAAAGCTCTCTGTGTAGCAGACTCATTCATCCAACCGTCTGTGCATTCACCCATTCATACGACAGGTATTTACTGAGCAGTACTAAACTAAATGCATAGTGACCCTGATATAAACTTGTTTCTGTCTTAAGATTGAGTTTTGATGTGATGGCTTTAAGATCTCTATTCTACTTGGGACAAACACTGCTCCCCAAAAGGCATCCCTGACTTACATTTAGTTTACCCAAGGTATTGAATAGGTGCTCCATATGTAGAGATGTCTTCCTCCAAACTAGTTACAATGCACCTTTCTCAGAAAGAATGCAGAATGAATGCTGAACCAGCAGTCAGGGAATTTAAGTCATGTTTCTACCTCTTCCTTGGTGGCTCAGACAGTAAAGAATCTGCCTGCAATGCAGGAGAATTGGGTTCAATCCCATGGTTGGGAAGGTCCCTTGGAGAAGGGAATGGCAACCCACTCCGCTATTCTTGCCTGGAGAATTCCATGAACCAAGGAGCCTGGCAGGCTACAGTCAATGGGGTTGCAAAGAGTCAGACACGATTGAGCGGCTAACACTTTCATTTCTTTCTCTTCCACCTCTTTAGGCTTCCCAGGTGCCACTAGTGCTAAAACATCCACCTCTTACTTGCCGTAAACTACTTCCAGAGCTTCCAGGTGGCACTAGTGGTAAAGAATCCACCTGCCAAGCTTGAGAAACATTTTTGACTCCTGGGCTTCTCTGGTGGCTCAGACAGTAAAGAATCTGCCTACAGTGCAGGAGACCCAGGTTCAATCCCTGGGTTGAGAAGATCCCTTGGAGAAGGGAATGGCAACCCACTCCAGTATTGTTGCCTGGAGAATTCCATGGACAGAGGAGCCTGGCAGGCTACAGTCCATGGGGTCGCAAAGAGTAGGACACAGCTGAGCAACTAACACTTTTACTTTCAATCCCTGAGTCAGGAAGATCCCCTGAAGGATGAAATGGCAACCCACTCCAGTATTCTTGTTTGGAGCATTCCACAGACAGAGAAGCCTGGCTATAGTCCATACGGTTGCAAAGAGTTAGGCATGACAGAACTACTAAACAACAACAAGCAATGCAACACCATGGGTCAAAAGAGTTATCAGGTCTCCCCCAGAATTGGCACACTGTTTTTTAATTTAAAATAGTAATAACAATATGTCAACGGCTGTCCCCAAATTGACCTTAATCGTGACGGTCAAAGGAGAGGATGGCTGTGGAAGTGTGTTTGTGGATGTTGCCCTGAGCTCCCTGACTTCTCTGGCCTCAAGTCTTTGTTTTTTTTGTTTGTTTGTTTGTTTTTGTTTTTATTTTATTTTTTTTTATTAGTTGGAGGCTAATTACTTCACAACATTTCAGTGGGTTTTGTCATACATTGACATGAATCAGCCATAGAGTTACACGTATTCCCCATCCCGATCCCCCCTCCCACCTCCCTCTCCACCCGATTCCTCTGGGTCCTCCCAGTGCACCAGGCCCGAGCACTTGTCTCATGCATCCAACGTGGGCTGGTGATCTGTTTCACCATAGATAATAAACATGCTGTTCTTTCAAAACATCCCACCCTCACCTTCTCCCACAGAGTTCAAAAGTCTGTTCTGTACTTCTGTGTCTCTTTTTCTTTTTTGCATGTAGGGTTATCGTTACCATCTTTCTAAATTCCATATATATGTGTTAGTATGCTGTAATGTTCTTTATCTTTCTGGCTTACTTCACTCTGTATAATGGGCTCCAGTTTCATCCATCTCATTAGAACTGATTCAAATGAATTCTTTTTAACAGCTGAGTAATATTCCATGGTGTATATGTAACACAGCTTCCTTATCCATTCATCTGCTGATGGGCATCTAGGTTGCTTCCTTGTCCTGGCTATTATAAACAGTGCTGTGATGAACATTGGGGTGCACGTGTCTCTTTCAGATCTGGTTTCCTCGGTGTGTATGCCCAGAAGTGGTATTGCTGGGTCATATGGCAGTTCTATCTCCAGTTTTTTAAGAAATCTCCACACTGTTCTCCATAGTGGCTGTACTAGTTTGCATTCCCACCAACAGTGTAAGAGGGTTCCCTTTTCTCCACACCCTCTCCAGCATTTATTGCTTGTAGACTTTTGGATAGCAGCCATCCTGACTGGCGTGTAATGGTACCTCATTGTGGTTTTGATTTGCATCTCTCTGATAATGAGTGATGTTGAGCATCTTTTCATGTGTTTGTTAGCCATCTGTATGTCTTCTTTGGAGAAATGTCTGTTTAGTTCTTTTGTCCTCAAGTCTTTGAAAATGAAGCTAGTACCTCTCTGCCGCTCAGTTTCTCATGGTGAAACTACCATTCACAGAAATAAATTGACTCTTCTGGTGCCTCTTGCAAACATTTCATGTTAATGACAACAACGTGACAAGTGGGTGATGGGAGCTGCAGCATCGCCAACCTGATGCTAGCATCCAGGTGGCCACCACCTGGGTTGGTCTCTTCAAGGGACTGAATCAATCATGCGGTGGTGGATCTATTGCTTGGAAGTGAAAACCAGAGCGGAACCCAAGCCACAGCCTGATGTCCTCACTTAGTTCTCACTGCGACTTCCAGGTGGAAGGTGAACCTCGTTTCCCAAACATTCCCCTTCTTAACTCCCAATCTCTAAAACTTGCCTGCAATTTACCTGTGGACTGTGCTCTTTAAAAGATAGGCATTAGAATGACTAAAATTTCATTTAACCACTGAGATCTACTCACATTTCCCTGAGCGCCTTACCACATTTAAGCTTTTTTTTTTAGTTATGCCCCCTCCATTCCTAATATCTACTTCTCCCAGTCCTCCACGTCTTTCAGATTTCTGCTCAAATACTGTCTTCTCCCCAAAATCTCAGCCCAGAATTGTGTTTCTATATATTTCTGTTTTAAAACAGCCTACTTCTTTCTAGGGTTATTTATGTGTCTTGCTCAATAGATGCTAGGTTCTATTTTTAAAAAGACTGTGTCTTTTTTAAAAAATCTCTATATCCCAATTAGCAACTAACAGTGTTTCTCCCATGGTAAGTAGTGAATAAAGGTTTTTTTGTTACAATGTAGGAGAGAGATTAACAGGCTTTGGAATCAGAATGAGTGTGGAATTCCAGTTCCATCATTTACCAACCTTTTGATCTCAGAAGAGGTTTTTTTTTTCCCATCCGTGAGTTTTGTTTTCCTCATAAGTAAGTGGGACTAATAATGTATAATTATGGGTTTTGGGAAAATTATGGGTTTTGTGTATAGACCCCCTAGCACAGTGCTTGGCACAATAAATACCATCTCCCTCTCTCTCCCATGTCCCCTGTCTGAGGTGAATGTCCCCATTCAGGAACCAGGGCTAAATAATTCTGTAGGACTAGCCTGTGGTGAGTTATATGTTGGCAGGGTCCTACCCACCTTTCATTTATGTTGTTGCTATTTGTTTTCATTTAAAATATTATCTTTTTAATCATATATTTTATTTAATTGTCTGTTTATAGCATTTAATTTTCAGTAGTAAGTGTTTATCAGCTAGCTCGAAAGATTTCTGAAAATGTAACAATCAGCTCTTGCCAGTGAATATGAGCTGGCTGTAACCCACCACTGCACCCTTCCTTTCCCAGATTGTTTTTCCTAAATCCCAGGCATTATATTATCTTATCCATAGACATTTCAGCATATATCTCTAAAAGATAAAGACTCTTTAAAAATCTATAATATCCTTATCACATATAATATTAATAATAATCCCTTAATATTCCCTAATAATTTTCTAATTGGCATGTAAATTGAATCTACATTTCACTTTCACTTTGGGCCTTGTCTGAACAGTTGGGCCAAGGGAGAGTTTACCCCATTTCCAACAGAGATCCTGACAACCCAGATCTACATTTTGATTTCCAAGGCAGCTACTTCTGTATGCTTTTATCTCTAATAAAGTCAGTTTTTTTTCTTTTGTGACTCAGTGCACAGAATTCATGGTATCCCCAAAGGAAAAGGACTGTTTAATCCCATGGGGATGGCTAAAGTCCAGGGAAGACCCTAAAAGTACGTTGACCTGCCTATCACACTGCCTCATCAAGCCAACTAAGCGTGGGGTCTAAAACAGCCAGGCCCCAGATGGTGGAACCAGGAAAGGACTCTGTCCACCCCTCTTTTCCCTTCTGATGCATAGCTGCTGTTGGCAGAGACTTTTATACTCTGGAGTGGCTTACTCATAATCACTAATAAAGCCAATTAGAAATGCCCCCACAAAGTGCTTAGGAACAAGAATGATTGCTTGGGTGACTGTTTTAAATATTCAACCACTGAAAAATCACCTGGAAATGGGGGCAGACACAAAAGGTTTTAAAATATAAATAAATAAGGAACCAGTGTGCTGAGGTCATTGTACTCCCAAAAGAAAATTACTTTCAAATTACAACTACATAAAAGAAATAATTGAAAAGATTAATCACACTAAAATAATTGGTCTATTTTACAAGTAATTTGGAGCAATATTCAGTCATTGACATCAATGTCTAGTAGTAAAATAGCAATGAATTCCATTCTCTGACTAATGTATTTATTTTATTAATGGTACTAAATGGTGTTGTTACTGCTTATAAATATTTCATCATTTTTAATTCATTAAAATGTTCAAGGAACTTCCAAAAGTATTTATTAGTTTAAATCATTCTTAGTATTCAATATGCGATTGCCACTCTGCTTGGGTAATTAAAAAAATTATTGTTTTGGGTAATGGGAGTCTCTTTGAATGTGGAGGATTAAACCCCAGTTATTAATGAGACTATTGCTCCAGATGGTGATGAATGAGGGGCTTGGTGAAACTGTGTTCCCTCTTTGGATCTCTAAGGTCCCTCTATAGCCATTCTGTAAAACCTGGCCCTGGAGCTCTGAGGCAAACAGGGTGGACCCAGATAAATTAATTCCAGAGATAATAAGAGGAGTGTCAGTTTGGACACTGGTTTCAATCCACCACCTCTCCCACCCCCGTTTCATCTTCCTGAAAGAGCTGACAGCAAAATTCTTGTATTCCAACCTTGCCTCCTGTTTCTTTCATTCTTTGATAGAGGCCATAACAGGTGAAATGAACAAAAAGATGCAACAGAAAGAACGGATACCACATAATGAATAGTGGAAGGAGGATAGGACTTGGATGAGGAAAACATGGATTTGGGTCCTGAGTTGTTTGGGTGCCACGTGTCCATTATACCCTGCAGTCCTAGATCATTCATGTGTGAAACGAAGATGATGGATGGTACCTGCCCCAGGGTCCCTGTGGGGTTTGAATATGTTCGTCTGTATGCCTACGTAAAACAGTGCCTGGAACCTAGTGGGAAACCAAACATGGTTAGTTATACTCTAAGTCCAAAGAGTGTGTCATGGTAGTGTTGTGCCAATGGCCTCAGCAACTCTTAATTAACTATGCTATTACACAAACAGTTGGTATGAGTCATCAAGGAAAATCAGCCATAGTGAATTGCACAACTCAGAGGCTCAGTGAAGTCTAAGGACATCCACTAGAGGAGGGACAAGATAACTGCCCAAAAGGTCTGAGATCAGCCTCACTGCACTGCCTCCAGAACGTCATCCACACAGGAAATGGCTAAAGTCATTTGGCTATAGGCAAATTGGGAGGGGCCAGGATCCAATAAGTGGCTTGGGGTGAAGTAGGGCCAATGCTTCTCGCACTTGGATGCTTGTGTAGTGATGTTTTGGGAGTGTCCAAACCCACAGATCAACATGGTATGTCTTTCCAGATTGGAGTCAGGGGACATTTTCTATTGAAATTAGCAGGCTATATGTTGGGTTCCAGTGCAAACTGTGCACAATCAATAAAATACCTTCTGTTTATAGCGATCCCCCAGATTCTGGAAGGTGACTTCATCCTTCTCTGCCATTGGGAGAACATCAGAGGACATGTTGGTGAAGCACCATTTCAGGGGGACAGAGGGATATGGGTCAGAGAAGTACAGCCAGGCCTGGGGTCTAGCAGGCTCCAAAGGGAAGGTATCCTCTCAGTGCAGCCATGGAGGACGAGCAGGATGGCAGGCAGAACTCCGGTGACACCAGAAACCAGCAGCGGGGCCCTAAGCTACCAAATGAGGCAGAGAAAGGCTGAGTTCCTAAAATTTAGGTACCTGGTCAGGGACAGACTAACCAAATATTAGACTGCAAAGTCCCCTGTGCATTGACCTAAAGCTTCTTAAATTTCCTGAAGGACAGAATTAATCTCAGAGTTGGTTTGGTTTGGTTTGGTTTGAAAGAGGATACAGGAAGGGGATTCTAAACCTTTATCTGAAGACCTGGGAAACATTTTACTTCCTCTCTCCTGAGAACCCTGCACAGGGCTCCTCACTGCAGGGACTCAGCAACTTCCAGGGTGGTGTGGGCTGAAGAAGCCGTTTGCTTTGCTTGCTGAGGGGCATAGACTCAGAGCACTGGAACCTAAGTGGCTGGGACATGAGGCTTTTTCTCTCTTCCCTCATGGTTATTTTGCCATTTTTGCCATTCTGTGTCTTCAAGTCATGCTGTGAGCATGGTTTTTGTGGAACTTTAGTTTGCCTTTCTTGTTGTGATTTGTTTGGGGAAGAAACACTGAGAGACTAGTTGCTCTGTAGCTGCCTGGAAAGCCCTGCAGTGTAGAGTTTGCAAACCATAGGACAGACGGTCTCTGGGATCCCTCGTTTTCTCAGCCCCATCATTCTGGGATTCTCTCAGCAGTGTGTGGGTGAATGCAAAGTCTTTTGGCTTTTGCGTCTTCATTTAGCTCTTAGCCAGAATTTTATATCTAGAAAATGCTTAACGAACACTGACTAATTACCCCTCATTAATCATTCATGCAGCTGGTACAGCAGGGTCTTACCATTTCCTTTAAGAACACGGGTGTAATAGCCTATCTGGATCCCAGCTCCCACTCAGGGGGATGATGGGGTCATCATGGCGGCTCTGGGATCCTCCTGAGCTCACTGGGGGAGTGGACCGGAAGGTGGGCATGGGCTCTGTGATGCTACAACCATGCTGGGATGCCCTTCTGTTCTAATGAACAGGAAGGACGAGCCATATCGCCAGCCAATGGCAGCTGAGAGGCAATAAGCTTTAATTAGAGGCTTCTTCCAGGAAATTCACATGAACATAATAAGTCTGTTGTCTTAAAAGGCCCAGAGAGGTTAAATGCCTCGCCTTTCTTTTGCTTTTATAAGCTGATCCTTTAAATCGTTTGTGAAATGTAAATATAGTGAGAACATTGACTGTGACGAGCTCCCCATTGCTCCAGGGACAGGTAGCCTGAGTCTGGGGTCAGGAGGCAGCCTGTCTGTAGGTTTATGGCTCAGAAGCACAGAACAGGGCAGGAGAATGAGCTGTCACAGCTGGGTGCAGCAGAAGAAGGGAGAAGGTCACTTGGGTCTCTGGGAGGGCTGGGAATGAAGCAAGCTCCCTGCGCCATAGGCCCCAGAGGTCAAGGTGAGCCTGTGAGAAAGTCCAAAGCCTCTGTCCTATGAACTTGGGCCCATGAGTTTATAAAGCTAGGGTGAGAAATGCCCAGAATTAGATTATATGGATAAGAATGGAAAGTATTCCTTGTAATGGAAATTACAAGGAGAGAATGTTTTTCTGCTTATCTTACCATCTCAGGAATGATATTTTTCTTTCCTGTTAGTATGCAAATGCAGATTTTTGCTCACTGGCTGTCATGTGCTCTCATGTCATACACAGGGCATGTATGTACACTAATGTTAGAGGCCTGATGTCGAGCCAGTCTCTGCTGTCCTCCTGATGTGGTGATTTTCCCATTCCTTTCTCTCATCCCTTACGTGTGGCATGTGCAATGCCAAAGCTTCCATTCCATTCAGAGTCCTACCTTTTGTTTACTCTGTGATAAGAAATAGGTAAAGGCAGACAGATCATTTCCCTTCTCAGTTTGTTTGGGCATCCTGCGGACAGCCGGTCCCTACATCTCCCCACCCTCGGCCTCTCTTCCTTCTGTCTCCCCCAGGCTCTGAGTGTCTTCCTCTTTTTGTCTGTATGTTAACCCAGTCTCTTCTCAACTTTCTTCCTTTCCTTGTGAGAAGAAGAAAATCGGGCCATGGAATCGCTGTGGCCACTTCAGTTTTCAGTGAGCCTGCTCCACTTTCACTCCAGGCACAGACCTCTGGCTCTGCACCCACAGATAGAAGCTGAGACAGGCAGGTTGGATACGCTGGGATGGACCTGGGGCGTGCATATGTAGAGTCTTCCTGTCTTTTCCTCCTTATTCTAAGCAGAGATTTTCTCCTCTCCTCCTTTTTCCCTTCCCCCATGTTTCCTCCTTTCCCTTCATGAACCTGTCACCTCTCATTCAGGACCTCACCCACCTGCAATGCATATGCTCTCTCTCGCTCTCTCTCTCTCTCTCACACACACACACACACACACACACACAAAGAGAGAGAGAGAGAAAGGCACAGACATGCTCAGGAATAGGGAGAGGTTTTGAGGGACATTTGGATGTGGGATTTCTAAAGAGTGCCTTAGGGACAAGGTCACCATCTTTAGTTGAGTGAGGTCTTATCTAAGATGGAAGTCTTTCTTGGTGTTGATCACATGGCAAAGGCAAGGATCTAGGTAGATAAAAGGATCTGGTATTTTTCTCCAAGGGTCAGGAAATGAAATGGGAGTGAGCTCTTGGGTTCTGGAGCTGAGGTTGCACTCACTGCATGGGAAGACGGTAGAAGCCAGGAAGGAAAAGTCTCTGGGCTTAGGAGAACTCTCTTCTGGGGTCAGCAAAACCCATAGTCTAAGCTCATGGGGCATTCCTGAAGTTTTTGTCCCTTGTCTTTCCCAGTCTTCAGTAGAGTCACATTGAACATTCCAGCTTACCTTGGTTGTAGTCCAAGAGTTTTGTATGGGCACCGTCTAAGGTCTTAAAGGGTTTAAATGTCACTCCTGAGACGGGATTGAAGATGGTAGTAGTGATCTATAGGAATCTCCAGGGAAATGACTAATCTTCAAAAAAGAAGGAGGAAAGGAGGGAAGAAAAGAGGAAGGGAGGGAGCCAAGTCTTGAGATCTAGCCACTCCCCTCACTGTGAAGTTCTCTTTCTGGACCAAAGTTGAAGATTCTGATCTTCATTGATTAAGGAATGTGGGATCTCCCTACCTGGGATATGTACAGATGCATCAGTTGGGCTTCCCATCTTCCCACCATCTCATAACTGAACTCCACAATAGAAACCCAGCCTTCCAAAACCAAGGTTGGAGACCTTGTTAAAGAACCCAAACTCTTTAGGCTTTTCTAGATTTAAAAAAATCTTTATTTGCTCTTCCATGTTTCTGTATTATCTGGTACATCTTCACCAGAGGCTCTGATGACATATGAGGTTCTCCAATCTCTAATTGTTGGTTGTTGCTTTTCAGAGACAAAAAATAGAAAAGGAGTCACACAGTCACAGTCTCTATTATGGGCTCTTTTGTCAGCTGTAGAACTTCTCCCACACCCCACCCCAGCCTTTGGTTCCAATGCAGACAACTCCATTCATGTGGTGTGAGCTCTGTCCACAGAGCTCAGCAAGGCTTTGTAGGACTCATGTGGATCATCCACAGTCTTTCTGACTTTTGCTTCTGTTATTTTCCCCTCCTGCTAAGTTGCAAGTCTGCCACCTCATCTCTGTATCCCTGGCACTTGGTTCAAAGCCTGCAGTGCAATAGGGGCTCTTTGAGTTTTTGCAGAGTGTTAAATGAGTGAATGAGCAAATGAGTCAAGAGGGAGCAGTGTGGAAAGTGTCTGTGAATGCAAAGCAGAGTGGAAAATTGAGATCAGCAGCTGGAAAGTGTAAACAAGGCAAATGTATCAATGTTGCAGATGATTTCAGATGTCCCCTTAGTCATTTAGGTGGACCTTTTACTTTGTAAGTGTAGGCAGACAAACACACCCATAGCATAAGCTTAAATTCCAGATTCTCCCCTGCCAGTATAATAATAATAATCATTAATATTATTATTTTTATTGTTATCATTATTGCAAGAGTGGGCCCTCCAGTATACACCATCTAGAAACCCCTTCTGGAGTCCTGTACGCCACAAGGACTAGACAGGCTGTTGATCCACGATGTACTCACCTCCACGTTATCTACTCGAAGTGGGACTTTGAGGTGGCTCTGAGGATGTTACAGAGGAATCAAAGAGCAGAGGTGCTTGTAGTGGCTGTATCTATCAACTCGTTGCCTTCTACGGCTTCAGTGAACTCTACAGTTCTTCACTTTTGCAAACCACAAGTTTGATATCATTTAGCTCTGGAAAGGACCTAAATTAATCCCCCCTCCCAACTGCCCCCAGTTTTACAGGGTAGCATACTGGAACCCAAAGAAGTTAGGGCTCTAAAATTACCAAGTCATGGTTTTTTACGTCCTATCCCATTTTTTTTCCTTCAGTCTCTTCCTACTACTTCTCAGCATGGAAAGAATAGAAATTGGCTTTAACATCTATATATTTCTGTTCCCCACTGCCCACAGAGCCTCATGCCAGATCCTCACCATCCAGCACAAGAGCCTGGCACAGACCAGATGTTCAATAAGAGGTTTTAATTGAAATAAATGGAATGCACCATATCCTGATAAACTATTAATGGGTGATAAGCCTACTGGAACCTTCTGTCTCAGCTTGTATCTTCAGAGAGAAGACCAGCTCACGCTCAGCCCAGGAAAAGGGCACACCTAAGAGGAAAGCTATGGCAGGGAAGAAAATCCAAACCAGATGTGAGAAGCAGCCCATTGGAAAGGATTTTAAATATCACATAGAGGATGTAAATTTTACAGTCTATATGCAAAACTTACAAATTAAACTTCACTTGGCTCCCATTTCTGTGGATGGCAAATAGCTTAATCTAGAGTCAACTCTAAGAGTCAGCTCTGAACTAGAATTTTCTTTGTCCCTTTTGGCTAGTTCAGACTCCTCCCCTCTGCCCTTCCCATTCCTCTGGGGAGCAAGTAACAATGGGAAGGCCCTGTGCCAGTTGGTAATGAAAGAACCATGTACTCTGGCCTTTGCTAAGAGACTCAACACTCCCTGTTGGTCTTTGGTCATTGAGCCAGGTTCCTGAGTGTGACTGAGGGAGGGAGTCCTGGCTTGCAGGTCCGTGTGGATCACTCCAGCTCTATCCACAAGCCTCTCCAGCTCTGTCCACACCCACTTAGCCACCTCTGGGCTCCTCGACGGAGACACTGAGGCTCCTGACACCCTTCTGTGCTGCTCTGGGTTCAGGGGCCCTTTCTGCCCTCAGCCTCCCAGCTGCCCCATCCCTCTCTCCTGACCCTTCCGAAGCAGCCTGGGGCACACAGGTCTTCCCGTTTGCAAATCCCCTCAAGCTTCCTGGTCTCTGTCTCTTTCCCAGCCCTCACCAGGCCAAGCCTTTCCCCGGACAGGAAATGCATAGCCCCTGCTGCGCTAGCAGAGCCCCATCATTTGTTCTCCTTTTCTAATTGTCTATGGGGTCTATTCCACACCATTGTATGTTCTATCTCCCTCTGTGATTTTTATGTATGGGGTTTAAGGCCTGTGTTTGGGGAGTCTTATCCATTCTTGGTTCCAGATACTCAAGACTCAATTTTTTGACTCCAAGGTCTAGTTTGCTCTTGAAAAAGTCCTGATCTTACTGTTGAAAATCTGTTATTTTCAAGTGTATGTGGCCTCCCCCATTCAAGGCAATGCCTGGAGAAAGCAATAACAACTCTCTAAATGGAAGTGAGGGAATGTGTCTGCAAAGCTCAGGAGAAAGAAACCTCAGAGGATGTCCCAAAATATCATCATAATTTGAATCATAATTATCCTAATCATGATAATGCGTGCATGCTAAGTTGCTGTCATGTCCAACTCCTTGCAATGCTATGGACTATCCTGCCAGGTTCCTCTGCCCATGAGATTCTCCAGGCAAGAATACTGGAGTGGGTTGCCATGCTCTTTTCAGGGGTTCTTCTCGACCCAGCAAAGGAACCCATGTCTCTTATGTCTCCTACATTGGCTGGCAGATTCTTTACCACTAATGCCACCTGGGAAGCCCAATCATGATAATATCGTATTATCACAGATCCTGACTCCAGTTGTCCAGCTGTGCCTCCAGCTAAATAATCCCCAGAGAGAGCTTTCAATTTCCCCTTTTCAATGATCTTCCTGAAAAGAGTTCCCACAACTATTCTGATGGGAGACAAAGACCTCTAAACATTTCAAAGTTCTAAGATGGTGCAGCCAACATCCATTCCTTCTGGATGTGGACTGTCGCCCTGAGTCAGGATCAGAGCCCCACAGTACTCTGTGTGCATCTCTGTGGTCCACCCCAGAATCTCCCCTCACAAAAGATCTCAACCTAAAACAAACCCAGTCTGGCTTCTGTGATGGTCAGATTCATTCTTTGAAAGCACCTCTTCATCTGTTTCCTCCTCAAGATTCCTATAACCTGTAGAGTCAAGTTCAGAGACTTTGAATTCTCTCTTCTCTGCCCCAAGCTTCTCCATCTGACTGAACTCTGACTTAATCCCACTCCAACCCACCAGATCAACAACCTGTCCTCTGAACAAGCCAGGGATGGTCATTCTGTGGGTCCTAGCCCAATGTATTCATCAAGAACCATCAGAACTCTCATATCATCTCATCTCATCATCCCCCAGCAGCTGAGAACTTCCTGCAAGATCGTCGTTTAAACTGCTCTAACTGCACTTACTAGCCTTAGGCATCCACTGCTCACGGCTTCTCATAGAAAGTGATTTCACTTTTATAACTAGTCTGTTTGAGGTAATAGAGTGTATACAAACTCTTGATTCTTCCCTGAGAATGTGTCCTTGCCCATCTAGATGGCACACTCTCTGAGGACCATGCCCCGTTGTGAAGAAGATTTTGGAACACACAGAGCACTCACCGAACTCAGCCCCTCTAAGCATTGCCTACTTCTCATCATAAAATGAGAATCATTTTAATGCCAACTCTGCAGGGATGGGCTTAGACTCACTGAGACAACCTGTGTAAGAAAATGGCACAGGAAATTTTCAAAAAATTCTCTTCCTTCTTTGTTTTTAGAGTTCTATATATTTCTTCCTCCTTCTTGCCCCTACTCACCAAAATGGATCCTACCAGCTCACACGATGGCCTGATACATGAAGCATAATAAATCCTCAATAAAAATGTGTTTCATAGATGAACAATAACTAGATAAATGAATTAATGAGAACAAGCAACATGTTAGTTAGTTAGTTAGTTAAGTCACTCAGTCGTGTCCAACTCTTTGCGACCCTGAGGACTGTAACCCACCAGGCTCTTCCATCTGTGGGGTTCTCCAGGCAAGAATACTGGAGTGGGTTGCCATTTCCTTCTCCAGGGAATCTTCCCGACCCAGGGATCGAACCCAGGCCTCCCGCATTGCAGGCAGACGCTGTAACCTCTGAGCCATCAGGGAAGCCCAGCGACATGATAGGGTCACTCTATTACCCACACTTGCTCCCTGTTCCACCTTTGATCTCTACCAGGGCAGCTTCACTCAGCCTCTGGGAGGCCTTCTAACCACCACTTTGAGCTCCAGCTCTCCTTCATTCATTTTGCTAAGGAAGAGCTTGGCAAGGATCCCTCAGCAGGCTTCAGTTTCCTTGACAATGAAAACCTGGGCACTTCTGAGGAATGATCATTGGCTATTTTTTAAAGGACAGTGTGTCCTTCAGAAAGAACTGGCAGAATTTCTTAGTGTAGGTGTGCTAGGGGCTTCCAGCTTTCCTAAGCAGTGACATGAGGCCCACAGCAAGTCAACCTCGTTGTCTGGAACCTTCCCCAGGTCAACACCTGTCCTTTGTCTCAGAGAAATCACCATAGCTCTTCACACCACTTCGTTCCCCTTTCCCGAAGCCATGAGACAATGTGATCATTACCCAAGCTGAGCACTTCTGTTCTAGGTCTGAGGATGCCAAATGTTGGCTGTGGAGGTGGGCTAGCTCTTAGATACAGGAGTCTGGATAGAAGCCTCCCTTTAATTAATCTCTCATCATGAAAGTCTTCAATTCAATGTAGAACATTAACTCAGTCATATTTAGATTCTTCCCATTTTGAATATATGTTTATGGCCCATAATAATGAAGGACTATGAGACTGGATGACATTTTTAAGGTCTTAGATTTATTTTAGCGAGATCAGAGAGTTTTGTAATCTCACTCCCAAGATGGGAGGAAGAAAGAAGTCTTGTAGGGGTGAGGGTGTCAGTTCACAGCAGCAGTACCCCAGTTTCCAGCTAAGGTATTATATTCTCCCAATGCTTTTTACAGGTTGCAATCTGGTCTCTTCTATACATTTCTTAATAAGCTTTCTGAAGAGATGACTGAGTCTGAATTGTTGACTCAAACGGTACAGCTTTCCAAATATCCTGCTTTCACAGTAGGGATGATGAATTTAAGTTATTTATTTCTCTTTTTAAAATGTGTCCATCATTGAGTGTAAAGATTAAAAGACACAATTCCTTCAGCAAAATACCCTGAGTAACCTGTGCATAGGCCACATGAACTACAGCCTAGACAAGCAACAAACCTATGTCTTAGATTCAGGGTAACAGTGGTTCAGGGAGCTCATAGACCTGGCAGACATGTCCCAGTAGAAGTGAAGCTTTTCTGAGGAGGACAGGTGACTTCCACCTACACTTGACTTCTGAGTCAAGAGACCAGCCTCTTCGGGGCTGAGTGGTATCAGCTCAGAAATGCACCACTCCATGGAAAAGGTCATGCCTCCCAGTTCCCTGGATATGTTGTTTTCCAAAAAGTAGCCCAGCAGCAATGGATAAAGTCCCCAGGAATGAGGAAGCCAAAGTGGGGTCTGTGTTCCCAGGAAACAGACATTCCCAGAGCCATTGATTCATTACGTTAGTACACAGCCCAAGTTATGCCTGAGAAGAGATCCCTGAAACCTCACACTCATAGGGAAAGGCTCTAGACAGTCAGGATGAAAGGGAAACAGGCTCACCCACTTCCACTCAGGATCCCTAGAGAGGAGAAGAGGCAGGTGCAAAAGAAACAGAAGTGAGAGGTGGGGAAAAGATGGGGAAAAGGCGTGGATGTTAATGAAAGCATTCAGAGAAACACCTTAACCTTTTTCCACATAAAATGTCAGCAATGCGACAGAAATACTGGCTAGAAAGTTAGTTGTTGTGGTAACCCATGTAAATGGGAAACATTGGAAGAGAAATTATATATGCCTAATACTTCCAGTCAATGTGGTTTTATTACTATTTTAGGGGGTTTGGGGTGTAGGGGGTGGTTTCTGTTGACATCTGCTGTTTGCTGGCTCCCTGCTAGGTCCTGGGCAATATAAATATAAAAGCAATTAAGCCAAGTTTCTAAGCTTTAAAGAGCTCAGTCCAGTGAGTAAGACAGACATGAAAGGAAGTGATTACAATACAGTGCAGTGAATGCAGATAAAATTGTTTCACAGCGTCATGGAAATATGGAAACTAGAGTGACTAACTCAGGACTTATGTGAAGATAATTCAACAAAGCTATAGAGGGGAAGCTGCATATAGAAGAGCCCAGAAATTCTTCCCATCTTGAGACCCATCCATCTCCATGAAGCCTCCCTGGCCCTCCCTCTGCCAGTAGAATCGATCCATTCCTTTTGCCATGTACACACTCCTCCTGTGATAGTCTTTCCACACCTAATCACACAGTAAATGCTCTGCTTCCTCCTAATATACTGTGAGCTCTGTATATGCAAGGACCATGTTGTTTTCATGTTTGCACCTTGAGCACCTAGATTATTAATGTAGAATATTGTGTGTCAGGTTGTGGGTTCCTAATAGTGTTGGTCAGAAGCAAAGAAGGAAGGAAAGGAAACAAGAAGGGATGGAGGGAGTGAATTTCTTAAACTTTCAGCACTTACCTCCGTGTGTGTGTGTTAGTCACTTAGTCATGTCCGACTCTTTGTGACCCCATGGACTATGCCTGACTGTCCGTGAGATTCTCCAGGCAAGCATAATGGAGTGGGTTGCCATTTCCTTCTCCAGGGGATCTTCCTGACCCAGGGATCGAACCCGGGTCTGCCACACGCAGGCAGATTCTTCACTGTCTCTGCCACCAAGGAAGCCCATAGCCTCTGCGTTTTTCCTGTATTTGGCCTCCTTCCAGTACCTCCTTCTCCATGCCTGTCCCTCTTTCTCCCACACTAGTCTAATTCTCACCCTCCATCCATTCCTGCACCCCCTTCCATCCATACTCTCCCATTCTCTGTTTCTCCTCCATATCCCGCCACTTCCCACCTGCTTTTACCCCCCAAGCCTTTGTGTCCTTTCTCCATCTTTCTATCCCTAATTTCCCATTACTTTAGTGGGGTCAGGGGTCTGATATGGACCATGAATTGAGGGAAAGGGAAGAGCCTAGTGTAACTTGTTTCCAGTCTTCTTAGGCCTTAGGCCTTAGGAGAAGAACTGAGACCAAGTGCCTCCACAGCCTTCACTCTCTGGGTTGCTGACAGTGGATAGACCACAGTATCCAAGGATCATGTGGCCAATCCATTTTGAGTGTTCCCAGGCCAAAGCAAGAGTTAGAGCCCCTGCTCTGTTAAAGAAGAGCCCACCCGGTGAGCCCAAACTGTAGATCTCACAGGCGTCACCTCCTCACTTCACAGCAAGCCAGCCACCAGAGAGACTAAGTGACTGACCCAAGGCCACACAGCAAGTCATGACTTGCTGAAAACCAGAAACTGGTCTCTGGACAATGAGTGCATGTTCTTCCCACTACGATGCGTTGCCCACGCTGCCGGCAGTACATCCTGCATGCGAGGATTGAGGCTGCTCACACACACACACACACACACGCACACACAGGGAGTCGTTCTTCCTGCGGAGAAACGCGCCCAGTTATGGGAAGGAAGGTGACAGCTGTTTAATAGCAGCTCTGTGGGATGGTTCTGGACTTAGAATGTGGAATATTATCTCCCGCTAATGTGTTAGAGGAGACTCGGGGAAACAGAATGTAATTACCCAAACGGCTGTTTTTCCCGGATACCAAAACCAATTCTCCCGCCCTCGTGAATAATGCTGAGGGGTCTTTAACAATTAGTTTATGCCCCGTCTGAAAGCTGTCACCACTGCTAACAGCGTGGGGACCTGTTTTGCCAATCAAGGGTATGGATTGAAGGAGGCTCATCAGTTTCCTGAGGGCCCCGAGAGAGTCCCTCCAACAAGGAGGATGTGGGCGACTTTGCACTTCACTTCTGACAGCGTGGCCTCTGGGAGCCCCCTCAGATGTGGCTGTTCTTCTCCATTTCTCCTTGCTTCTCACTGAGCCCCTGGTAGCTTCTCTGGTTCCAGCCACCAGTGATAGGCTGTGTGGAGAGCAGGGATTCAGAGAAAACACTTTATTCTGGGAAGAACCAAGAATGAGTAGGCTTCCTACCACCCCTCTTTAAACAAACCTCATGCACAAGGATCTCAACCATAAAGCTCATAAATTAAGCATAATTAATTCATCCCATCAACCTAGAAATAACATCTCCTCTTCTAAATGCCTGTGGGCTTTTATTTTAACCACCATTATGGTACTTACGGTTTACCACAGTTCCTTATTATTTGTGCTCCTGTCATATCTGCCCTAAGATTGCTACTCTTTGAGGATAAGAATCCATGAATCACCTCTGTATTTCTGCAGCACCTGACACCTATCACAGAGCTATATACAGGGAGGATGCCCAATGAATAGAACCTAACAAAGACACTAACAAAACAGGTTTAATACATGGCTTTAGAGAAAGGTACCCACTGTGTGCAGGGTGAGCCCGGTGTAAAAGCTCTGGGTACTGTGTGCCCAGAGGGTAGACCTGTGGAAGGGGAGGGTTGACTGGCCGGCTCAGGACAGTGCACAGACTCCCCAGCAGCTCATTATCCAGAAAGAAGGGAAATGGAGCCCACTCAGGCTAAAATGGAGACTCGGAGCCAAAAGTCCCTCATGGCTGTGTGGCCTCTGCCTGGGAAGGTTTGTGGATGGCAGGAGGCCAGGGAACCTTGAACTAAGCTGGAAAAGTCACAACTCGTGGCTTATAAATCAGCCTTTCAGACTGTGGACGCCTACTTCCCTAGACATGAAACGGGAGTTGAAATGCACATCTTCTTCCCCACAGCAAAGAAGAAACATTTGGACAAATTCTGCAAATATATAAGCACCACCAAAAGGTCAAGCTGCAGAAACTCTGTATTAGGTAGAATTGTCTCTGAGACGGAGAGAGGAGGGCAGAAGGTGGTGAGATCACTCAACCAGACAGCCTGTTCGTGAGATTTGCAGTCTGGGGATGAGCTGGGTGGCACTGGTCACCTTCTGGTAGGTGAGCTGGCTGGTACAACCCACTAATGATACAGAGAGCCTATATGAATTGAGTGTCTGGAAGTCCAACTAGAGAGTGTATTGATCCCAAAGTCACCCTCAGGTGGAACAGCAATAAATTACCAGTCAGCTTTTATTATGTGAGAGACTTTCACATTCTGAGAGCTTGACTTTCTCCCTTTTTGTTATCCTAATGAAACACCAAGACTTGGCCCAACTGCAAGAAAGTACCAATGAAGAGGGAATAGGATTTCTTGGCTAACTGACTAAGCTCCTCGATGAGAAGGCTGGGATACCAGCCCTGCCAGGAACCTTGATGCCTGGGTGGGGAAGGGGTGCAATCTGAAAGCTACATCACACAGCCTCGGTGGGGCTTGAAGGGGATAGAGGGTAAGATGCAGGTGCAGAGGAGCACTGGGCAAGTCTAAATAATGTCCTCGTCAAGGCATAGGATCTGTCTGTAGTATAAACCCTGATTTGATGATCCAGGGAAGACACCAGTCCCAGTTGGTATGAGTGTTGATACTATAGGGCAAATTGGAAGGCTTCCTTTAAATCCAGATCATCTTTCTAGGTAAACTTAAAATATTTCTAATTGTTCATCCCTTAGGTGAAAAAGTTCTGTACTGGAACTATTTATTTATTAATCCCCCACATATGTATTAATCATCCAGGAATGTGTGTAGTAGGGAATCGTGGATCCTCACAGAGCTTGTATCATTGTCAAGAAGAAGGATAGATGACAACCAGTTATAACCAAATGAAGTGCCACCGTGGGGGAAGCTGTAGACACAGAGCAAGGAGCAGGGGACTCCAAACAGGAGAGGGGGCGTCGGCACCTGCCTCTCTCTGAGACCACACACCCACACCATTTATTTCATGGAGATGCAGATAAGAAGATGTACAGAGCGGCCGGCACCCGCAGGCAGAGTAAATCCACATTCAAGTGGGACTGGTGAACAATCGACTTTCTCGACGCTTGAGCAAACTTGAGATTGAAATGGTTCCTCCGGAGCCCTTAGAAGAATTTACTGTCAGCCAGACTGCTTCCTGAGGGCTCAGTGCTGGGAGACTTTGGTTCTTATTTGGAGACAAACAAGACGAAGAGCCCTGCATGGTCGGCTAAACCCCTAACGGTCCTCATGAGGCTCACATTTTTATCTGAGTAAGAGATCTTCATCTTTCCTTTTCACCTTAGACTAGAACATTTATTAAAAATCAGGAATTGAATTAGTCTATCAGTCATCATTCAGAGAATTAAATTTCCAAATAAATAGTGTGTTCTGAATACATTGCTTATTTCAAAGAACAAAGGCTATCATTGGATTTTTTCCTATACTTGCAGAAGTTGTTCATGACACATACACACACAACTTCAGTGATACCCTGACAACCTCAGTATCATACTGGTTAAGAACTTTGGTTCTGGAGTCTGATATTCTGAGCTCAAGTCTCCATCCTGCTATTTATTGGCATTGTGAACTTGATCAGTTCGTTTTATTCTCTTAGTCTCAACTTATCCATCTGCAAAATACTGACAATAATGGTACTTACCTCATAGAGATCCTCAGTGGAGTAAATAAGATATCTCATATTCTGAGTTTAGCACAGTGATTAGTACATAGGGAGGTTTAATAACTAGTAATTATTGTATTTTAAAGACCCAGGGTATGACCAAGCCAATGACATATCATTAAACATCTGAGAAATCAAGGGGATGTACCCTTGACCACCAAATGCAAATAGAGAGCTCTTTCTGCCCACCCACCAAGGAAACCCTGCTAAGTCAGCTTGCAGATTCTGCAAAGGGTAATTGTCAACATAAAGGAACATGTCAGGTTGAATCCCAGCCAGAACCTGGCACGTCACACGAGGTACCTTGAATATTCCAAGGGACAGAGAAAGCAGGGAGGTTGCCACCGTACTCACTTGTGACCAGAAGGGCAAAATGAGATCTGAATCTGGCCATGGTATGACCCTAAACTGCAAAGGCATCTGTCATGAGAGTTTGTCAAGACTGAGACTTCAGAAATAACTGATCTTCCTGGAAGCTAGAAGCAGTGCTGTGACATACCGTGTGAAGGGAAAGAGAGACCTCTACTCCCTGGAAGAACCACCGGAGAAGAACTGCATGAACTGGGCTTTGCCAGGGATAAAACTCAGACAGGGAGATATGGAGGGTGACCCAGGGGAGGGGACAGTGAGAATGACGGTGAGGGGGGGACAAAGCACGAATATCCACACTGTCACCATTAATCAGTGACTACCCACATTCAGTCCTGGCCAGGTTCCAAACCCTGCGCTGAGCACTTTAGATGGGTTATCTCATACTCCTCCCCATAAACCCACATGGTAGCTAACTGTCCCAATCTTAATACAGAGAACAGGAGATGCTGAGGCTTTAATTAGAACTAATACGTAAGAACAAAGTGACAGCCCCCGGCCTGACTAAATCTTTTCATTCAGTTCAGTGGGGAAATAGCCTGGGACTTGCTTAGGAAACTGACTGGTTGGGGGGGGGGGGGTGGGTGTCTGAAAGTCCTGACGGTGGGATGGAGAGTTTTTGAGGACAGGTAGACTTGGAGCAGTTGGGGGACTGGGAGTTACAAATAGTGGGAAAGGCTTCAGGCATTAGTAAGTTTCAGTTCCTATCCAGGAACTTGGAAGTTTCTTTACCCTCAGCTGAACTCAGGTCCCTCCTTCCCTGTCCAAGACAGCCCAGAATAAACAGCACCCAGCAGCTGCACGGGAGCCCATGCTATGTGCAGAGCCCAGATGGTGTGCTTGATTTTCTTTATTTATTTAGATGTCATTCTCAGTGTGATTGAGTGACTCCACCACCCCAGTGGGTCTGTTCAGTCTCCCATCCCAAAATCAGACAGGAGGAGTGGAGCAAGTGTGGGGTTTCTGAAGTATACTTATCATTTATTGATTGAGCCAACTCTGAGCAAGCAGCTTTTTCTAAATATAGAACCAGGGGCAGCAAAGTACAGGAGGGTAGAAGGGAGTACTCAGGCCCCTCAATGAATACGTTAGTGAAAATGTTAATTTTCTAGCATTTTTTTAACCTGGGAGTTTTTTCCCCAAATTAAATCTAATGTGGAGAAACAATAAGCACAGAGGTTAAGAGTGAGGATTAAGAGTCTACCTGCCTGAATTCAAATCTTGATGCCACCTTTGCTAGCTGTCTGCAATGAGTTACCTGGCCTCTCTGGGCCTCATTTGTTTCATCTACAAAAAGGCAGTTAATAATGCTACCTACTCTTAGGATCATAGGAGATAAAGTGGGTCAATGCTTGCAGAGCCTCAGCACAGAGCCTGGCAACTGTGAGTGCTCAGTAAAGGTCAGAGGCTATCAGTCCAGTCCATGGAACAGACAAAAGGAGGGCTGCCCGGGTTGCATGGGGACTGAGAGGTCTCTGGTTCTGCCCCTTGAACCTCCACCCACACTCACCACTCAGACTCCGGTGGTCCCCCTGGGCAGTGGTGGGCCAGCACGTGTTTAACAACTGCCTCTCCGGAGGGATGGGAGAAAGGGCCCTCATGTTAGTATTTGCCAGTTTCTGCAGTATAAACCATCTCAATCGTGGCTGATTTTAAAAATACCATCCTGAAGTCACTGTATGTGGACTTGAGAAGAGATGCAGGCACCTAATTGGCTCCAGCATACCACTGGCCCTAGTACTCTGAGGAGCCTAGTGAGGAACCCAGAGAATCTTGTTCCTTCCTAGCCCTGGCTTTGTATATTCTGCCTCAGGGTAACCCAGACTTTGGAGCTAAGCTTCCCCTAATGTTGGGTAAACATCACAGAATGGGTAGAGTATGAAGCAAGAAAGAAAAAAGTTTGGAGAATTCGAGGTCTTAATTTTATGCCTAATCCAAGAGGCAATATGTCTGATAGTTCAGTGACTCTTAATTAGATGAGATGAATCAGCAGAACTGCTTCCTGTGGCTTAAAGGCTTTCCCTTCGAGTGCAGCCATTCAATTACTGCCAGGGCCCATTGGGCAATGAGCCTCAGTGGAGGGGTGAGAGCGTGGCATAATGGTGAGCATTGCAGAGACCGCCAAGGATGCAGTGTGTGTGTGTGTGTGTGTGTGTGTGTAGGGGAGTGTGTGTGTGTGCAGAGGGAGCAAGGCCAGGATAGAGGCAGTGCATGTGTGTGTATGTGTGTAGAGGGGAGCAAGGCCAGGATAGACGCAGTGTGTGTGTGTGTGTGTGTGTGTGTGTGTGTGTGTGTGTGTAGAGGGGAGCACAGGCCAGGATGGGCTGGGAATCCTGAATTTACAAACTGAGGACTTAGCTTAGTAGAAGGTAACCTGCTGTGAATGTGAGACTCATGATACCCACCTTGCCTTCTTCACAGAAGTGTTGTAGGATCCAGTGAAATGATATCTGTGAAAACTCTAGATGGAAAGGATTAAGTCTTACTCATTACAATAGGGACAAAACACTCACGGATTGGATAAAGGCCTCCAAAACCAGATAGCTGCTAGAGCGGATATTGGACCCACACTCATGTCACCACCAAGAAAAGTGGGAGCTTTGTAAGGGTATTCACAGTCTGGAACCAGAACCCAACAGGCACCAAGATAGTGACTCTTCATCTCACTCCTCACAGGAGATGTGCAAGCCCCTTTGCCCCTGTGAGGCAGGGATAATTAAAGCCTCTGAGTTTAAGTTCTTCTATGTCTAAAATTGGGATGAGGAGGAGAAAGGGTAAAGAGAAGGTGAAGAGCTGGCCCGATGTCCCCTGCACCTCTGATGGGGTGCTGCTGTCTCCTTGCTCTGCTAAAAAGCTGCTTCTTAACCTCTGCTGGAACATGGCTCAGAAGGCTGCCTTAGCCGCCAACCCAGCCCGAGACCTTCAGCTGAGCCCTCATAGGCAACCACCACTGCCTCAGTCTCAAGTTCTGAAGAAAGGCATCTGAGTGGCCCAGATCCCACTCAGGTGGCGTCAAAGGTGAGCTTTTCAAACAAGGCCACCGAAATCACAGGTGTACGGCTAGCCTGTGGAGGGGCTACCCTTCAGTTCTGGTCAGGAAGGGGTCCCACAGCACAGAGAGAACCCAGTCAGATCAGGCAGACAGACTCCTTTAGAGCTGGCGCAGTAAGCAGCCTCTCTGCAACCTGCCTCCCTTGGACACGTTTCCAGTCTTTGTGTGACTCTTATACACTCAGAAATAAAATTCTGAAAAGATCTTGTGGCTGGCACATGAGACCACCTGAAGGTCACACAAAAGGTGCAAGCGTCAGCGGGAGGATGGTGGGACATGTGAGCTGAGGTGTAAGAAGCGCCTCCATCTCAGAGTCAAGTGCTAGTCACTCAGTCGTGTCCAACTCTGTGCGACCCATGGACTGTGGCCTGCCAGGCTCCTCTGTCCATGGAACTCTCTGGGCAAGAATACTGGAGTGGGTTGCCATTCCCTTCTCCAGGGAATCTTCCTGACCCAGGAATGAAACCCAGGTCTCCTGCGTTGCAGATGGATTCTTTACTGAATCAAAGCTCTTCTGTAAACAGGCACCAAACGGCTGTCCTTTGCTCAAAGTTTCAGCATTCGTCCGTTCCTCTCCCTCCCTTTGAGTCTCCCTCTCCTAATCAGGCAAAAAGCAGTGGAGATGTTTTCCTTGTGGAGTGTTTATGAAGAATTCCGCAGCATCTGTCTACATTAGGTTGACCCATATGAAATTGTGATGTCTGTGGGTCGAAAATGGTTCATTGTCGGCAATTGCAACCTAATAGGAAGCTTTCAATAAATACTTTCCCATGAGCCCCTCACTTCACCATGACCTCCTCCACCAGAAAATATTGAAAGCACAGCACTCTGCCTTCGGGTCATTTACAGCTCAACACAAATGTGTAATGGACGAAACACCTCTCCCCAGTGTGCAGACAGGCAGCTTTAGTGCAGACAGGCAGCTTTATTGCAAACAGCGCCTTGCAACTGTCCTGCCCTCTGCCCTCTCGAGACAGGGACTCGCCGAGCATGGTGCCAGGCCCAGACTTGGCAGCGCAATGGAAGCTCTGTTGGAAAATTCCAGAGATGAGTTCAAGCATGGTTTTCTCTCTCTCTCTCCTGGAAATTAGACCAATTGCATATGTAAATACCCCAAAAAAGGTTAAAAAATTGACAGTTGATTGATAGGGAAGAACAAGGCACCCAGCTCATAACCTTCTCTTGGAGCAGCTCTTGACCAGCCCAGCAGCTCTTCGCAGCCACCATGGCCCAGCTGGGCCTGGTGGAGGGGGCGGGGAGCACTGAGGAGAAGGAGTTTGCTGAGGCAGAATCTGGAAGATGCTGGCCCAGGGGCCAAGTCAGCTCCTAGTACCAGGGGACTCAGGGCTAGCCTCTTCCCTCTCTGGACCTCACGTCCACATCTTGCACCTCCTCACATGCAAGATGAGCGATCAGTCAGGTGTGCTCTCACTCCAGGTCAGCATCGTGATCTCTGAGACAGGGGTGCCCATAGCCAGATGCCCTGCAACAAGAGGTGGAGCCGGTGAGCCCTGTGCCAACAATGACAGTGAATGAGTGGTCCCTGCCGATTCACCCCCGCTCTCTTGACCCCTTCTCACCCTTCTCCCTTCCTAGAGACCCCTTCCTCCAGGCACTGTTGTGATCTGCCCACTTCCTACCCCCTTTTCCTCACTGCCCCCGAGATACCACCTCTGACCTCTCTTTCCCTTCCTCTTGCCCACCACAGTCTCAGTGCCTTGGAGTCACTATTCTACAGATGGAGCTGAAGGACCTGACTTGCTAATTGCTGATTAAGTAGTCAGGATCACGATCTCACATAACCCTTCCACTTCTCAGTTTTCCTACCTGATATGCTGTTTTCTGTACCTTCCCTTGAGCATATTTAAGACCACCACTGGACAGGCATGTGACTTTAGGGGGTGACGTAGGTGGCCTCCTGTAGCACTTCCTTCAGGACCTTGTGGTCCACCTCAGCTGGAGTCTGGCTCCTGGATCCCCCAAGTACCACTGCCCCCTGCATGGCCTTTGAAAGCATCTCTGCCTTTCCTCCTTACCTACATCCCATGACTGATAACAGTAATAAATCTGTACCCCCTTTGATACAGGTCTTTTTTCATAGGTCTTCACCCCAAAAGAATATATAATATCCCAAAAGAATGTGTTTCATCTATTTGTAATAATTCTATATATTAACTCCAAGAAAAGCCAAGATATAACTCAGTACCTCTAGTATAGGACTGCTCAGAGCCTTTCATTTGCTTAATGTGTTTTAGTTGCTCAGTTGTGTCTGACTCTTTGCAACCCCATGGACTGCAGCTCGCCAGTCTCCTCTATCCATGGGACTCTCCAGGAAAGAATACTGGAAGGGTTGCCATTCCTTCTCCAAGGGCTCTTCCCAACCCAGGGATCGAACCCAGGTCTCCTGCATTGCAGGCAGATTCTTAACCATCTGAGCCACAGTGCAATGTAAATCTCCAATTCGAACATAGAATATGTAACCTTCCTGTATTTATTGCCACAAAATTACCTTTTCATGAAACGCAAGAAGTAGCTCCCAGAACCAATATTTTCTGCAGAAAACGTTAGGGAGATACTGATATAGCAGAAGTTGTTTAGACTCAGGTGTGGACAAATCTGGCTCTGTGACTTTGGACAAGTCACTTAACTTCTCTGGGCTTGGGTTTCTTCATCTGCTCAACAAAGATAATAATACCTACTCATACATGTCAGTAGGATGACACGATATACAGTGTAGGCAGAGTGATTGGCACTGTGGCTGACCCTGAGCAGATGCCTGATGCGTGGTTTCTGCTGGTTTCTTGGTACCTCTCTGGGCTGAGTTTGCTCTGGAGCAGGTACTCAGGAGGTGCTCACTCAGAAGCACAAGACAACAGTGAAGTCTGGAAGGCTCTGCGAAGACACCAGAAACCCAGCAACCACCCTTTTGGGATGAACTGACTCAGATGCACACCTCTCAGGGCAGGGATCTTCCCACAATCCACCTTCCCATCTCAGTGCAGGGATCTTCCCACAATCTACCTCCCCATCTCAGTGCAGGGATCTTCCCACAATCCACCTTCCCATCTCAGTGCAGGGATCTTCCCACAATCCACCTCCCCCTCTCAGTGCAGGGATCTTCCCACAGTCTACCTCCCTGTCTCAGTGCAGGGATCTTCCCACAGTCCACCTCCCTGCCCAGTCCCTCACCAGAACCAGAGGTTACCAATGGACTACTGACTTCTTTCAAGCCACAACAAATGCCCACTGGCCCTTGTCCACTCTCACCCAGCACTCTGAATAAAATATAAAGAAGTCACTTGTATTTGCACAGATACTTCAAGGTCACAAAGAACTTTCCTTTATGACTTCTGTCTCATCACCTCAACCAGGTGCTCACACAGACTTCACCTACATTGCCCTGGAGTTGTGTTACAGGACAATTCTGATCCCAGCAATGCTGTAGGATACTTAGGACAGGAATTTATTTCTTTTACAGATATGAAAAGCAAGCTTGGAAAGAGTAAGCCAGTTGCCCAAGCCTTTGCCCTGAGATCAACAGTCTGTCAGCCTGGCCCAGTGTACATGTTCTTACTGATGCTCAGTCATCCTCCAGGGCCCAGGGGCCTGCCTACCTCCACCCCTGATGTGGGGTCCCCCTGTCTCAGTGGGCCTGACTGCCTAGCCAACTTCTTCTGACCAGCTGTCTCCAGTAGCCATGGTGACATGGATCCTGCATGCACTGGTTCTCCCCATCTGGCTAAAGCCTCACCCCCACCCCCACAGGCTTCACCACATCTTCAGGCCTTGAATATGTAATCCATGCCTCCATCCTTCCCCCTGTGATCACCTGATCCCTCTCCATGAGCTGACACCTGGCCAGCCTCTACGCTGGCCTGCAAGGTGTTCCTCAGGAGCCAGAAGTAATGAAAGGGGAGATCACCAGCCAGGGAACAGATTGCCACCAATTATTGCATTGGAGGGTTATAAACAGCCCCAGTGTGCTAGAACCCTGCTTTGTGGATGTGGAATTGTTTTGTGTATAAATGAAACTCTCTCTTCAGTCACTGCCCCTTACCCTGGTAAATGCCACGTCAATTGCCTCCATATAATGCACTCTGATTTCCCCACTGTGATTCATAATGGACTGTTAAGCCAGTGGCCCCATGAATCTTATCCTACGAGGCAGCGATCATAAGCAAGCAGTTTGAAATTACTTTCCCCGGATGAGGCCACAAACAGAGGCCAGAATTCAGGCTGAGGTCTGTTGTCAAAACATGAGTCAGAGCGGGGTCAAGAGTGAAGGGGAAGACTGTGTTGTGGGCCATGGAAACCACTGGTTTCCAGTAATTAGGGCCCATCAGGCCCCACAGAAGAAGGCAAGACTCCACTGTCTTTTCTAAGCCTATGGAGATGACGGCCCTGCAACGCATTTCATCAGGGAGGGAGTGATGGTAGTACAACCTCTGTTCATCAGGTTTACCCTAGGTCAGACACTGCTGAGAACTTTATGGACACTGGTTCACTTGCCCTTCTCCAGGACCCGATACAAAAATTTCTCTTACTATCCCCATTATACACATGAGAGACTGAATCTGGGTGAGATTAGACAGCCAATACATGGTGGAGTCAAGAATCAAACTCAGGCTGCCCAAATTCAGAGACCAGTTCAGGACACACTGCCTCATTCCTTCCATGGGATCTGAACAAGAACTAAGCCTCATAGTGATTTTATAATGACTTTACAGAATTATTACAAAGACTAAATTTCATAATATGGGTCAAAGTGCTTCAGAAACCATGATGTTGACCATATGAACCAATAATGCTTGCTGTTAGATGAAGAACCAGGGTGTGAAGATCTCTGGTCCTGTTGCCAACTGGCTTTGTGAATTGGTACCTCTGAGCTTCAGCTTTTCAACCATAGAATGATACCACTGATACATGGCCACCTTCTCACCTTGTTTCCTACCAACCTGATTGTCCAAGTTGTTGTAAAGCCCCAGGGAGCCAAGGCCCATGAGAATCCACAGTGCACCATATGAGTGAAAAGCATTAGTTATGACAGTGATTGGGCTGAGATGCCCTCTCTGGCAGGCTGCCAGTTCTTTACAAACACATTTCATTCATTCTCCTAAGCAGACCCATATGGGCCACCCTGGGGGACCATCTGGCTGGGTGGATATGCCAAGTCAGCCTGGGAGAAATGAGGAGACTGGCTTAGTGGGATGGGACGGGATCCTGTAACTCATGCTTTCCACCCATGCCCAACCTGGCACAGATGGTGTTGTCTCTGAGAGAAGAGAGTAGACTTCCTCACTCCCAAATTTCCCCAGTCCTTAGGGACCAGTTTGTCAGCCGATATCAAGTTAATGGGAAGGCCCCCAAGGTGACACAGCAAAGAAGCCCTGTAGCTGTTCCTCGTACCCAAACCCTTACCGCAGAGGTTCTCAAGATGTAGTTAGAGGACCTGAACCACCATAATTTGTATAATTAGAAATAAAAGTTATTGGGCTCTCCCCTAGACCTGCTGAATGAAAGATTTGGGGGATTTTAAGAATGATTTTGATGCTAAAATTTGAAAACCACTTTATTGGAGTAATTCGCAGTTTCAGGTGCAGAGCTCATCTGTGATCATGGAGGGCACTCTGTAGACATGGAGGGTTAGCTCCATGGCAGCCCAATTCCTAAGCAGTCATTATTCCCAGGGCTGGAGCCTGAAAGGTGATTGGAGTTAAAGTCTCCCCTCACAGCCCCATTACTGCCCCTTCCTTCCCCCTTGGTGCCCAAGTAGCCCCTGCATCTTAGGAGTGGATGGTACCATAATCCAGTTTTTTTATAATTAATTATTTTATAATATTTTAGATGTAAGAGAAGACAGGTTTCTCAAATTATTTTGCTTGGGGGCCCAGAATCTGGACCTAAATCACCTCTCTTCCCTCTAAGAAATGCACCAAGACCTTGGCTGCAGGCAGACCCCAGCAGCTCAGAGCATCAGGCCTGTCACTCCCTCCCCACCCCACCCTTTGCCATCCAAACCAAATGATTTTCTTTACTGGTCCTCTTTGGTATTTATTCCAAGTGCTAATGGAACTGCTCCCACCTCTCATTGCTAAGCATGGAAATCTGCTCTGACAGGTAGCTCTAGGTTAATTAATAACCAGGATGAGATCAGAAGCAAGTAGATACACTTTACGTTGAGCCTGGCATCCCCCAGCAAAAGTGTCTTATCTGACTTGGGAACCTCAGGCCTGAAGACGATGCTGTGTCTCATTTATATCTGCAGTCCCACATGGCATGTGGAGGGGGCTCTGTAACTGTTTTGATTGGAGGAAATCTGCCCTGGGTTCACCAGAGTGTTATCAGCAGAGCCTGGGCTAAAAGAACACAGCGTTCAGTGCTAAACTGGCAGGCAGTGACCCCGGGAGGGCTGGGATTTGCTGAAGTCAGTGCCTATAAGGATGTGGATATGACTCATGATGCAGATCAGGGAAAGCTTGAGACTGGCCTGCGGCAGAAATTACTACCAAAGATCTTGGCATTGGCTATGGCAGAGAATCCATTGCCATCCCCTGTCTGTATCATCAGAAACTTGTCCACCCATGAGGAGGCAGGAGGCAAGGGGAGGAGCCCAGGTTTTAGAGCCAAAAAGTGACTCTAAAGCTAAACTATTGAGTGGTCCTTGGCAAGTTATTAGATCCTTGAAAATTGTTTCTCATCTGGATTAAGGAGAGAGCAAAACATGCATTGCAGGGTTGCTGTGAGAATCAAGAAAGCTATCGTATATAAAACACCTTATGACATAGGGTCACTTTCTCTTCTCTCCAGACCCTCTGGGGACTCAATACTTTGAGGTAAGGATATAGGATTGTGGAGTCCTAAAGTATGAGTAAAATAGATTCCAAATTACTTACATAATGACTTTTGCAAAATTAAAAAAAAAATGGAATGATCTGGCTACGCCAACCATTGAAATTGGTGTTGGCCACTTCTCGTAAGCTTGTCATGAGTCTTTCCACATGTGGAAACACTAAGCCAAACAAAAGCTCCCCCATTGCAGGCACTCCCCATCCAGCATCTGGGTTCTGAGCTCAGTGAGTGGCATCATCAAGAATGAAGAAGGAGAAAGACTCTATACTACCTGATTCCATTTATCTAAAATGCAACCGAATCTAGAGTGACAAAATGCCGAACAGTACCAGGACCCAGGGCTAGAGGGAAAGGATGAACTGAGAAGGAGCATGAGGAATTTCTCAGGGGTGATGGAGAGAGTCTGTATTTTAATTATGGCAATGGCATCACGGGTGTATATCACTGTCATCATACTTTACCAATTTGTACACTTCAAAATGAATGTTGCTTATTATCCATAAAATATTCCTCAATAAAGTTGACAGAAGAAAAAGAAGGGGAGATGTCTTAGATCCTGCAAATTATTATGCAGATGATTCAGCAAATGTAAGCTATGTGCTTATTCTATTTTTAAAAAAGAAGAGTCAATACTTGAATAGGTATTTGTATACCACTGTTCATAGTAGCATCATTCATAGTAGCCAAAAATGTAGAAGCAACCCATGTCCATTCAGTAGATAAACAAATTGTGGTATGTGCATAAAGTGAATTATTTGAATAATGAGGCTGAATACCTTAAAGGAGAATAAAATTCTGACACATGGATGGCCCCTGAGGACATTATCCTATGTGAAATACGTAGGGTCCATCCGTAGACACTTATATGATTCCACTTAAATGAGATTCCACTTAAATGAAGTACTTAAACTATTCAAATTCATAGAGACAGAAAGTAGAGGAGTAGTTTTCAGAGGCTTAAGGAGGGGGCAATGGGGAGTTAGTTTTTAATGGATACAGAATTTCAGTTTTGCAAGACAAAAAGAGTTCTGGAGATGGATAGATGGTGGTGATGGTAAGACAACAATGTGAATGTATGTAATGCCACTGAACTGTACACTTAAAATGGTGATTTTATGTGTATTTTACAGCTGTTTAAAAGTTTTTTAAATATAAAGAGGGCGGGCGCACCAGCTGGCTGGCTTACTATGTCATACTGCCTGGTCAGTGTGTCCTGTACCAACATAGAAGCCTGCCTGAAAAACCAGGCTCCAACAGAGGGAGGGTATCAGAGCTTCAAAGGGATGGCCATGGCCCCTCTGTTCCAATAGAGTAAGCGATTGCACTCTTAGAAGATTCTAGAAGGTTCTAGGATGTTCTAGAAGGTATATTGGATTGGCAATCAAGAGATCATGATTCTAGTCCTTCTCTACCCCTTATAACCTATCTGACCTTGAACAAGCTTCCTCATCTCTAAAATGGAGGTGGACAGTAACATCTCATAGGGTTATAGACAAGATCGAATGAAATTATTTGTGTTATTGAGCTTCAAAAAATGAAGAATGCTGTGCAAATGGAGGTCTTTATTATTCTGAGTCACTGCTCTTCAAGAGAGCCAAGAGAAGCCAGGGGAGCAGGTGTAGACAAGTCTGACCATCAGGGCAGAAATTAGAAGTGAAATTATCCCACTGATTGTAAGGAAAGCATGTTGCAGAGTGAATGACCAGCTCTTAGGGACTGCCTCGCCAGGTCAGCTGCCTCTGATTCATTCATCTCCTCCCAGTTCAGAGACTGACAGATGGACACAGGAATTGCTTCCTAGTTCAGTGAGTGAAACGGACGTGGTGAATAGTTTACAGTTTACCCCTGAGCCAGTAAATCCAAACTCCTCTGCACTGTGTTTTGCTCGGAACACATTCAGTCTGGCAGAAGACAGGACATAAAATGTATCGGAGTTTAGTTGATTTGTTAATTTAGCTGTCAAAGGAAATCAGATGTCGGGATTTACTGCAGTGCAAAGTAGCAATTTGTGCCTGTGACAGCAGTGTGGGTCTAAATGGTGATTTAGTAGCCTTGCCAGAGCACCATGGACATCTCAGGCATGCAGTAGCCCTGAGACGTGCCAACAGCTTGGTGATCCAGCTGTGGGTAAAGTCCATCTCCCCATCCCTACCTACTGCAGGGCTCAGTGTACCAGCAGATTTTTAGGTGAGGGTCAGAGGTGTGGATGAGATATGGATTCCTGAAAATAAAGCATACACTCCATTCAAATGGTACCTTGCTAAGTATCATGTTTTCCTTTCTAAAAATGCATGGAATCCCTGCCCTGCCTGCCTCCTGGAGTGATTGTGAGAAACTAATAAGATAATGGCGATGAAAGTGTTTGAAGAGTTTCATGAATAAAAATGCAGGATGAACAGTCTCCTTAGAATGTAAGCCTTGGTCCAGGAAGAGGGGAGGATTGATTCTCTCATGCTTCTTTTAAGGTAAATTTACTTCCTTTCTTCTGATTACAGAAGATATATGCGTATTATAGATCACATAAATTCAGAAAGGTAGGAAAAAGAAAACTCAAAGCATTCAAAATCCTCCAGCTCAGAGGCACCTTTGGCTAGCATTTGATGTATTCCTTCTAGTTTTTCTCTTTGTGTGTATAAGTGGGTTTTGCCATGCTGTTCCAACATTCTTAGATACAGATGGAGTTTGTCTTTTTGTTTAGTTAATTTATCATGAAAATGTTCTCATGTTAGTAAAAGTGTTTAGAAACATCTCTTTGTGTGATACAGGTGTTCCAACTTTTATTACCACTCCCTATCATTGAATTTCTTGCATCTCTGTTTTTCCTTTTATGATATTATAATCCACTGTGAATGTCTTTGGGTATAAATATCTATATAACTCTCAATTTCCTTAAGGATGTTTCCTAGAAGGGGAACTATGGGGTTCTAGAGTCTGAACAAAATTGTTGAGATTCATATAACCAATTTCCAAGCATTTCTAGAAAAGCTCTATCAGTTCATATTCTCACCAGTGGTACATGAAAGTTCCTAACCCACTACATCCTGGCTAGTTACAAATATTATTTTAAAATCTTTGCTAATTCAATGCAGCCCAACTTTCTAGTCTAACCCTCAGTTGACTTAGGTGCTTCAAAGGTAGCACTATAAAAATAGCTAAATGAACATTTTGTTGTATTGGCTTTATAGATGCAGGTGAAGATGTTAACTGTAGCATTTAAGAGGACTGGGAAACAACTTCTCTTAGATCTCAATGTCAGAAAAAGCATTCTCCTAAGAACTTGCCTGGTAGCTCAGATGGTAAAGCATCTGCCTACAATGCGGGAGACTGGGTTCGATCCCTGGGTCGGGAAGATCCCCTGGAGAAGGAAATGGCAGCCCACTCCAGTATTCTTGCCTGGAAAATCCCATGGACTGAGGAACCTGGTAGGCTGCAGTCCATGGGGTCGCAAAGAGTCAGACACAACTGAGCGACTTCACTCATTCACTCAAAAACTCTTATAATTGATCCTGTTTCCCTTTTTGCTTTGGCCACTGAGAAACACAGAAACATACTTCAGCCAAATTTTAGTTATCATGTAGAAATCTTATGGCATGTTTGTACTAAAATATTACCCTTAGATCACCCTGATTTATTCATTTATGTGCTTTTATTGCAAGTAATTGCAAGTCACTTTTTTTTTTTTTTTTTTTTGGCAAGTCACTTTAAATCCTTTTTTGAACAACATAGAAGCAGTAGAGCTTTTCTTCTGTTATCTTCAAGGACTTGAGCTTCTTTATTCTCACTGAAGAGAGTAACTTTGCTTTCAGTAAAGTGCACTTTATAAGAAGTTCTGGTTAGTGGTCTTTACCTTCATTTCCTTTCTGAAACTCAGATTCACACATAGGTCTCCAGCACCACAGTCTTGGTAGAATTTAAATGTGCTGAACAAGTCCCACCCCACCACACCTACTACTCCCATCCCCTCCCCACTTCTACCTTCAGTTGGCGGGAGGCCTCAGAAGTTTGACATGAGTGTTGCAGGAAGAAGTCTGCTTAGCCTAAAGATGTCGGTACTCGGGCATGATCCTGAAGAGTCTTCTCTTTGCTTGAATCTACTTTCAACATAAGACATCTCACGCCAGCAGAACCGGTCCTTTCAACAACCTGGATGAGTCCCAGTCATCAGCACTGATGGTGTTGGTCCTCAGCCTGGAGCCTGCAATAGGCAAAGAGGCTGCTCTGTTGCACGCTGGCAGTGCTGCAGGGAGGTCCAGAAATGGCTCTGATGCTGCTCCACACTCCAGGATCAGACCACAGAGTTGTGCAGATCTGTGACTGAGCCAGCATCCTCCTCCCACCTGGCACCTGCCCTCTCCCCTTGGTGGTGCCAAGCATTTCAACCAAGAGCCATGAGGGGAAGCCAGCACAGAGCAGCCCCCTCTGAAGCCAGGGCCTCAAATCGCCCATCAAGAGGCAGGTGTGTGCCAAGCAAGGAAGAGGGGCTCTTGTCTACCCAAAAGTGCTCGGCTGACAAGGCAGACCAGTGACCGCCAGTCCAAGCTCAGAACAGAGCTCCTTGCCCATTCTCCTCATTGGGAAGATGGAGTCCCAGGTGGGAGGACTGGAAAGGGAGATGTTTCAGGCCAGCCTCTCTTTGACTGCTCTGCTAAATGCTGCTTAATCAATTACCCTGCAAAAAAAAAAAAAAAAAGAAAAGAAAAGAAAAAAATGGACATTCTTTTCTCATTTTGAAGAACAAGAAGAAGCTGAGGCTCAGAGAGGTTGGCCCACTCAAAGTCACTCAGAGAGTAAGTGGCTGAGCTGGGCTTGAATGTGGTCTGCTACCTCCAGAGCCTTTGCTCCCTCCATTCACTGTGTTTGGAGGCAGGAGAGGGTGGCAGCAGCTGAGAAGGTTGGGACCCACACGGAGAAATCCTTGTGTCTTCTCCACCACATCTCTTACCAGTGGGAGCAGGGCCAAAACCATGGTGTGACTGCCCACCTCTCCCCAGATACCATGACTCAGTCACGCTAGGGCTGGTGGGCTGCACAAACTGCCGGCACGCAGTGTAGGTGGTGAGGAAGAGGAAATAGACCCTTGGAGCAGAGGAGGAGAGGGGAAAAGGCACCCCTACATCTTCCAGCCAGTCTTAGCTTCACTAAGAATCCACAACACATTAAACCACTGTGGTGACTGCGGGGTAGGGAGGGCCTGTGCAGCCATCTGGACCACCTGTCGTGACAGGGAGCTGGGGGAGGGCAGCTGGGAGGAGCTTGTGATGGGGAAGTTAGCAGGGACCAGCGTCAGCTGGGTCACCAAGGCTCTCTCCCCAGAGGAGAGAGAGGACCCTCTGTGCTGGCCCCTTTAGAGCCCTGCCTTGCCAGAATGCTCGCTCACCTCCTGCACATCCTCCGCTAAGCATCTGGTGTCCTCCTGCACTCCCCAAGCTCCCTGATCCATCCCACAGCAACCACCCTGGGAGGCTTTGGAGGCCCTACAAGAAGAAGGCGTGCAGCTGATCTAGCTCACTGCCCCTAGGCGCTGTCCCAGCCAACACAGCCTGCTCCTCTCATCTGCCTTTGCAGATAAAGGTCCACTTTGCCAACAAAGGTTTGTCTAGTCAAAGCTTTGGTTTTTCCAGTAGTCATGTATGAATGTGAGAGTTGGACTACAAAGAAAGCTGAGGGCCGAAGAATTGATGCTTTTGAACTAGGTGTTGGAGAAGACTCTTGAGAATCCCTTGGACAATGAGGAGATCCAACCAGTCCATCCTAAAGGAAATCAGTCCTGAATATTCATTGGAAAGACTGATGTTGAAGCTGAAGCTCCAATACTTTGGCCACCTGATGTGAAGAATTGACTCAGTGGAAAAGACCCTGATACTAGGAATGATTGAGAGCAAGAGGAGAAGTAGGCAGCAGAGAATTAGATAGTTGGATGGCACCACTGACTCAATGGACCTGAGTTTGAGTAAACTCTGGGAGATAGTGATGGACAGGGAGGCCTGGCGTGCTGCAGTCCATGGGATCCCAGAGTTGGAGATGACTGAGCGACTGGACTAAACTCAACTGAAGTGCCCAGATGCTTAAACCTCAGTGGCATCTTGTACCTCTTCCTCCAACTTTCCATAATCCTATCCTGACAACTCTACCCCTGAAAGAGTTCTCACCAGTCCCTTCCTCTCCACCCCACAGCCCTGTCTTTCCCTAGGTCTCCCAGACTCCTGTTATGGCTCTGTGGTTACCACCATCTCTGCACCCCCCTGACCCCACCCCATGCCCTTCTCCACACCCTCTAGGACATAGTCTTAGTCCTGTCTCCTGCTCTAATCGGATCCTGTCCCTTCTGAAAGTGTTTCAGATATTCCTTGTCACCTCTGGTCTTTCACTCCCTCTTGTTTATTCCTGAGACTTCTAAAATTGCCTTTTCCACCCTAGTGGGTCTACCATATTGATTAAGGGCCTGGGCTTCAGAGTCAGGCAGACCTGTTAAAATTCTGGCTCTGCGAATCCTCTGTGACCTTGAGATGCACCATACAAATGTTTGGATTGCAGTTTGCTTTCAGTAAAATGTAGATAACAAACACTTCATATAGTTGCTATATGGTCTGAACAAGATAATGCATATAAAGTCTGAACTCTGATTTTTCATAAATTGCTTCTGGCTTGTTTTTCCAGCTTGTCCCAACCCCGTAGCTCATACTTGGGGTCACCCAGAACAACCTGCTGTTCCCTGAGCATGCTGTCCTCTTCCTGGGGTTCCCTTGTCCTTTCTCCTTATTTGATGAATCCCTACCCATTCTCTGAGAACAATTCAAGTGTCACCTCTTTCTAAAGCCTCCCATTACCCCATAATCAGACTCCTCTCCTCTCTGTGTCTGTCATTCATACGTTCAGTTATTCCTGGTAGCAAATACTCCAGAGTGTGGCTGCTTAACACAACAACTATTATATCTCACAGTTTTGTGGGACAAGAATTCATGCAGGGCTCAGCTAGGTAATATTTTGGGTACCACATAGCATTGATAGGGGCTTCCCCGGTGGCACAGAGGTTAAGAATCTGCTTACAATACAGGAGCCACAGGAAATGTGGGCTCGATCCTTGGATAAGAAAGATCCCCTGGAGGAGGGCACGGCAACCCACTCCAGTATTCCTGCCCGGAGAATCCCATCGACAGAGGAGACTAGCAGGCTACAGTCCGTAATATCACATAGAGTCAGATGTGACTTAGCATTGCACGGGACGGCATTGATAGAGGTCCACAATGATATTCAGCTGGCAGATGGACTGATGTGCAGGATCCAGGACAGCTTTGCTGCATGTCTGCTGTGTTGGCCAAGAGGTCAGGGAGGCTGGGCTCTGCTGGGACTGTCCCCAGAGTGCCTACATGTGACTTCTCCAGCCTAGTAGTCTAGGAGGAGTCCATCTTATGTGGAAGCTCCAAGGCCAGATGTATCCATGAGCAAGTAATCTAGCCTCAAAAATCACGTGGTGGCTTCTACCACATGCAGTTAGTCCAAGCATTCACAAACCTGCCTGGGTTCAAGAAGAGAAAACCGACATCCCCACCTCCCAAGAACCCTCTCAAGAGGATTCTTAAAGAATTTACAGACTAGTTTTAAAACTGTCACAGTACACATATTTTATCTATTTGATCTCTTATCAGATGATGACAATCATGATGGTAACTATTTGTCCACATATTTGCCCCAACATGGGGCTTCCCTGGTGCTTACTGGCTTCAGACAGTAAAGAATCTGCCTGCAATGTGGGAGACCTGGATTCAATCCCCGGGTCAGGAAGATCCCCTGGAAAAGGAAATGGCAACCCATTCCAGTATTCTTGCCTGGAAAATTCCATGGACAGAGGAACCTGGCAGCTACAGTCCATGGGGTCACAAAGAATCGGACATGACTAAGCAACTAACACTTTCACTTTCACTTGTCCCAACATACAGGATGGCCTTAAGAGGGTAGACTGTGTTTTCTGCATCATCTATTATTTATTGAATACCTACTATGTACCAGGCGCTAATGTTTACCTATAGTATTTCTAAACCTTGAAATAGCCCTGCAAGATGAATGCCGAAGCTCAAGGCAATAAAGCACTTTGTACAAGACCACGTGGTGAAGTCAGAATTCAAAGTTGGTTCATTTGTGTCCAAAATCACAAATTTGGTCCATCTGTCTCCAAAACTACAAATTTGGTCCATCTGTCTCCAGACCACATGCTTGGCAAATTACAGAGACCAGTGGAGATTGAGGACAGTCACACAATTTAAATGGACTTTCCATCAGGTCCATCTGAAATGGGTTGTCCTTGTACTCCAAGGCGTTCCCTAGCAGAACTGTTCTCTCTGGACCCTTCCTGAGCTGAGCGAGGACACTTGTGTCTGTGCCCCTGTGACTTGGCAGGTCTGCCTGAGACCTGTGAGCATGAATAGTCCTATAGGTGTCCTCACAGATCTCTTCCTTCAAATCTCATTTCTTTTCTCATCTATTTTCTTAAAACAAAATTGTAAACTCTGTTAGGTAGCAGCTTCACTCTCAAACTTATAGTACCTGGCAGAAAACCCCTGGGTGTTCAGGAAATACTCATAAAAGTGGAAATGGAGCCCTGTGTGCCTGGGAACCTTCTGGGCCTGCAGCAGCCCTCCACAGGACATGCCCCACATTTAATAGCAAGAGTGCAGGTTGAGAGGACTCCAGCTGACCTGGGAGTCTCCCCACAGGCTTTCCAAGTTGTCATTCACATATGTCACTGTTAGCAGGGGCCCCACTCCCCTCAACTCACACCCTCCTCCTACATATCGAACTCTTCTCTGCTATTCCCTGTTGTTGACTAAGACCCTGATCCACGGTAGTGGGGAGGGAACCCCCTGCAGCTCATCTGGTTCAGCCCCATCACTTCACAGATTAGTAGACTCTGAGACCATGAGGGCACAGACCTTGTCCAGCATCACTCGGCCAGTACATGGCAGCAACAGGCAGACCTGAGACCTCCTCCCTGCCAGACCAGTGTGTTCTTGCTGTATCCACTGCCTCACACACCAGCATATTCCACTGGAAGCCAAACAGAAGGGGATTTAAAAGGAGAGGAAAGAAGAAAAAGCTAAACTCCTCAGAGAGCCACTGCAACGGGTTTTTCTCATGAGGCCATACTGATGTCTTCTTGCCCTGCCATCCTGCCATCTCCATTAGGGCTTATTTTCAAGGCTGGCATAATCGATAGGCTGATAACCATACCTGGGAAGGCCAGCATAATCATCTTCTGTTTTTTTTTAAATTGTGGTAAAATAACATATAACATGAAACCCTTTTTAAGTGTACTGTTCAAGTAGTGTTAAAAATATTCAAGTTGTGCAACCAATTATCAGAGCTTTTTCATTCTTTTTCATATTGCAAAATTGAAACTCTGTACCCATGAAGCAATAATATCCCATTCTCTCCCTCTCACCATCCCCTGGAAACCAGTATGCTACTACTTGTGGAATTTGAATTCCTATGAATCTGGCTACTCCAGGTACCTCATGTAAGTGAAATCATACAGTGTTTGTCTTTTTGTTTCTGACTTGTTTCACTTGGTGTAATGTCCTTAGGGTTCATCCATGTTGTAGCATGTGTCAGAATTGCCTTCCTTTTTCAGGTTGAATAATATTCTATTGCTTGTATGTTTGATTTATCCATTCATCTGTTGATAAACATTTGGGCTGCTTTCATCTTTTGGCTATTGTGAATAACACTGCCATAAACATGTATATGTAAGTACATCTTCCAAACCTTGCTTTCAGTTATTTTGGATATATACCCAGATGTGAATATCTGAATCACATGGTAATTATATGTTTAATCTTTTGAGGAACCACATACTGTTTTCCATATCAGCTACACATTTTACATTCCTACTAACAGTGCACAGCTTTCCAATTTCTTCTCTACATCCTATCAACACTTGCTATCTTCCACTTTTTATAGTAACCATTCTAAATCACTTATCTTCTTATATATTTCAGTTATGTCCATTCAAAGAATCAAATGAATGATAATACACACACACAAAATGACTGATGCATAGTAGGTACCCATTGAATATCATTTCTTCATATTATTTTTTTTAACCTTCTTCCCTGTCATCCAGCTTTCCTATTTCACTAGACTTCTCTCAATTTTGTGGTTCTGAGAAGGTCAGACTCCAATGTAAGAATCTTAGAAAAGAATTAAAAACCAAAATATGTTGAGACTCTTGACTCCTAGCCACAGCAAGTGACATTGATCTTTTCATAGAAGACTCTCCCCTCCTTTCCAGATTTCTTTGCCTATCAAGCCGAGTAACCCAGAAACTCTTCACATTTCCTCCCGGAAAGCTTTACTTCATCTTGACTCCGACTAGAAGGAGCACATCCACCGAACATTCATAGCTTGGGGCCTGGTCCCAACCTCCCTCTTAGTTTTGAGCCTGGAATAGAAAATACTTTCTGACAGGCTCTCAGCCTCTCACTGTTTACTGTGAATCGGCCAACACTTCTTTCCTCCCTCCGTGTTTGGCGAGGTCCCAGCAGCCCATGCCTGTTGCAGCTTCATCAACACCCCCGCTTCCCCAGTTAGTGCTTCATTGTACATGTGAGTATGCAGCTATCATCCTGAATTGGTTTGGCAGCACTGAGCAAGGTCTTTAGACAGAGAAGGCCCCAATCACTGCAGTAAGCCTCTTACATGATTTGGTTTTTATATGGACAAACCCCAGCTATGTACACATGTAGCCATGGGAGTTGGGACTACATGAAGTTCTCCTCAGTGAAATGCCTTTCTCAGAACTACCAGTTTTAAATCGTGAATAAAACATAAATCCTGCTTCTGAAACCATTGTCCAAAGATACTTATTAAAGAGCATATGTATACATGTGTCCCCCCGTCCTGAATGCCTCTTCCGCCTCCCTCCCCACCCCAATTGATTCATGTCGATGTATGGCAAAAACCAGAACAATATTGTAAAGTAATTAGCCACCAATTAAAATAAATAAATTAATTTTTTTTTTAAAAAGAGCGTATGTACCTATTCTTTTAACAGACATATTGAGAGTCCACTCTACGCCGAGCACTGTTCAAGGAACTGGGAATTCAGCAGTGAAAACACAGACTAAGCTCTCCATCCCTGTAATGCTAGTGGAGGAGAAAGACTATCAACAAAACTAGTAGGGAAAGTGTATATTGCCCAGTCATAGGAGAAACAGTACAGCAAGGAAGAGAGACAGGAAATGTCTAGGGTGGCATCAGGGAAGAAAGTTTAGATAAGATCACCAGGTTAGCTTCTCACTGAGAAGGTAACAGTTTCATAAAGACAAAAGAGGAGAGGAGTGAGCCTCTTGAGACTTTGGTGAGAGCCTATTTGAATGTCAGGTAATAATAAATATGAAACTTGAATCATTTGCTAGCACAGTGGTTTACCAAGTACTTTTCCATAACTATCTCCTTTGATCCCAACAGTCTCTGATAGAAATGGGATTTTTGCCCAGCCCAGGGGATAAACTATAAATTCTGATATTCAAGTCCAATCTTGTTCCCCTTTGTCTGGACCCTGCCTTAGCCCCTGCCTGTTGCATCACACCCCTAAAAACATTTTACCAACATTTGAGGGGCTAGAGTCCAGTCCAGAGCCCCAACCAGTCTCACTCTCCATTCTTCCACATTCCCAAGACTGGAGTCTCTCTCTCTCTCTCTCCAGACTGCTGCTCATATTCTCTGTCTGGCACTCCACTGATTTGCAGTTCACCAGCCTCCCCCTTGTTTATTCCTGGGCTTCTAATAAGGCCTTTTCCACCTGGTGGGTCTAGCATATTGATTAAGAGTGTGGGCTTCATTCAGAGTCAGGTAGACTTAACATCTGTCTCTTTGACTGTGGGTCCCAGTTTCCTTCTCAGTGAAATGGAGCTAATAACTATCATAGAGTTGCTATAAGGTCTAAGTAAATCACTGCATTTAAATCCTGTAATATAGTCCCTAGAAAATGCTAAGCGCCCAGTAAACAGTAACGGTGGTTATTATTCTCACTGTGATTGATTTTCTGCATCAGCACTCAAGACTACCTTGTCTCTTCAAGCAGTCATCCTTTATACCATGGCTTCCATAGATGGAATGGAGGCAAGATGACCACCCATCTGTCTTCAGGAAGCCAAATCTACGCGACTTCCTTCCATGGAGGTGCCTCCCTGGCTCTGCTCCTCCAGTCTCAATGATCCTGGCTCGCCTTCGCTCTCCATTTCATGCAACCTTCTCCACATAATCTGCATAGTCCCTCCAGGGGGCTCAGTTGTAGCTGTGATTTGTTAATGATTAGTATTAATTCTCCAAGGTGCAACCGGGATTGTTCATTGTTTACTGAACAAGCAAGAGGAGAAAATGACATAGTTTATAGGGAGCTATGGTGCAGATTGGTTAAATGTCATCACTCTTCAGGGAGATTAATGGTAAATGTGCACAGAGGTCATTTATAACATTAAAAATAAAATTACTGCTGTGTCTTTTCAGTAAAGCAATGAAGATAAATGCTGCATAGAGAAACCTTGGGAAGAGGACTATGCAACAAAATCAAGGGATATTGAGGCCACAAAGAGATAAGAAAATTTTTAATTTCTTTGGAGAGTTCAACTGCAAAAATGAGACATACTGCATCCCACTGATGGCCCACAGGCATCCTTGTGGTTCTTCATAAGTTTATATGAAGACTGGCTTTGAGGAAATGGGATTTTGAAACAAACTCTCAGTGGTTCTGTCATGTCAACTGGCAGCCATGGTTTCAGCCGAGCACCATTCTCTCCCTCAGCCTCCCTTCCAGGCCACCAGCTTGTTCTGTCAGTGTCACCTCAGACACAAAATCCATCACTCACTTCTCTCCAGCTCCACCATCACCAGGCTCAGGCAAGGTGCCTTCATCACTTGCTTAGGCAGCTACAATGATCTATGAACTCGTTTTTCCACTTTTATTGCTCTCTCTAATCCATTCTCCCTAAATTGATCTTCCCGACCTGGGGATTGAACCTGAATCTCCTGCATTGCAGGCAGATTCTTTACCAACCGAACCACTAGTTCAGTTCAGTTTGGTCGCTCAGTCGTGTCCGACTCTTTGTGACCCCATGGACTGCAGTATGCCAGGTCTCTCTGTCCATCAACAACACCCGGAGTTTACTCAAACTCATGTCCATTGAGTTGGTGATACCATCCAACCATCTCATCCTCTGTCATCACCTTCTCCTCTCGCCTTCAATCTTTCCCAGCATCAGGGTCTTTTCCAGTGAGTCAACTCTTCGCATCAGGTGACCAGAGTACTGGAGTTTCAGCTTCAGCATCAGTCCTCCCAATGAATAGTCAGGAATGATCTCCTTTAGGATGCACTGGTTGGATCTCCTTGCAGTCCAAGGGACTCTCAAGAGTCTTCTCCAACACCACAGTTCAAAAGCATCAATTCTTTGGCGCTCAGCTTTCTTCATAGTCCAACTCTCATATCCATACATGACTACTGGAAAAACCATAGCCTTGACTAGATGGAACTTTGTTGCCAAAATAATGGCTCTGCTTTTTAATATGCTGTTTAGGATGCTCATAACTTTTCTCCCAAGGAGTAAGTGTCTTTTTATTTCATGGCTGCAGTCACCATCTGCAGTGATTTTGGAGCCCAAAAATATAAAGTCTGCCGCTGTTTCCATTGCTTCTCCATCTATTTGCCATGAAGTGATGGGACCAGATGCCATGATCTTAGTTTTCTGAATGTTGAGCTTTAAGTCAACTTTTTCACCCTCCTCTTTCACTTTCATCAAGAGGCTCTTTAGTTCTTTGTGCCTTAAGGGTGGTGTCATCTGCTTATCTGAGGTTATTGATATTTCTCCCAGCAGTCTTGATTCCAGCTTGTGCTTCCTCCAGCCCAGCGTTTCTCATGATGTACTCTGCATATAAGCTAAATAAGCAGGGTGACAATATACAGCCTTGAGGTACTCCTTTTCCTGTTTAGAACCAGTCTGTTGTTCCATGTCCAGTTCTAACTGTTGCTTCCTGACCTGTGTACTGATTTCTCAAGAGACAGGTCAGGTGGCCTGGTATTCCCATCTCTCAGAATTTTCCAGTTTATTGTGATCCACACAGCCAAAGGCTTTGGCATAGTCAATAAAACAGAAAAAGATGTTTTTCTGGAACTTCCTTGCTTTTTCAATGATCCAGCAGATGTTGGCAATTTTATCTCTGGTTCCTCTGCCTTTTCTAAAATTAGCTTGAACATCTGGAAGTTCACAGTTCACGTATTGTTGAAGCCTGGCTTGAAGAATTTTGAGCATTACTTTACTAGCATGTAAGATGAAAGCAATCATGTGGTAGTTTGAGCATTCTTTGGCATTTCCTTTCTTAGGGATTGGAATGAAAACTGACCTTTTCCAGTCCTGTGGCCACTGCTGAGTTTTCCAAATTTGCTGACATATAGAGTGCAGCACTTTCACAGCATCATATCTTAGGATTTGAAATAGCTCAACTGGAATTCCATCACCTCCACTAGCTTTGTTCATAGTGATGCTTCTTAAGGCCCACTTGACTTCACATTCTAGGATGTCTGGCTCAAGGTGAGTGATCACACCATCATGATTATCTGGGTCATGAAGATCTTTTTTGTATAGTTCTTCTGTGTATTCTTGCCACCTCTTCTTAATATCTTCTGCTTCTGTTAGGTCCATACCATTTCTGTCCTTTATTGAGCACATCTTTGCATGAAATGTTCCCTTGGTATCTCTAATTTTCTTGAAAAGATCTCTAGTCTTTCCCATTCTATTGTTTTCCTCTATTTCTTTGCACTGATCACTGAGGAAGGCTTTCTTATCTCTCCTTGCTATTCTTTGGAACTCTGCATTCAAATGGGGGTATCTTTCCTTTTCTCCTTTGCTTTTTGCTTCTCTTCTTTTCACAGCTATTTGTAAGGCCTCCTCAGACAGCCATTTTGCTTTTTTGCATTTCTTTTTCTTGGGGATGGTCTTGCTCCCTGTCTCCTGTACAGTGTCACGAACCTCTATCCATAGTTCATCAGGCACTCTGTCTATCAGATCTGTTCCCTTAAATCTATTTCTCACTTCTGCTGTATAATAATTGTTAGGGGTTTGATTTAGGTCATACCTGAATGGCATAGTGATTTTCCCTACTTTCTTCAATTTAAGTCTGAATTTGGCAGTAAGAAGTTCATGATCTGAGCCACAGTCAGCTCCTGGTCTTGTTTTTGCTGACTGCATAGAGTTTCTCCATCTTTGGCTGCAAAGAATATAATCAATCTGATTCCGATGTTGACCATCTGGTGGTGTCCATGTGTAGAGTCTTCTCTTGTGTCGTTGGAAGAGGGTGTTTGCTATGACCAGTGTGTTCCCTTGGCAGAACACTATCGGCCTTTGCTCTGCTTCATTCTGTACTCCAAGGCCAAATTTGCCTGTTACTCCAGGTGTTTCTTGACTTCTTACTTTTGCATTCCAGTCCCCTATAATGAAATGGACATCTTTTTTGGATGTTAATTCTTGAAGGTCTTGTAGGTCTTCATAGAACTGTTCAACTTCAGTTTCTTCAGAATTACTGGTCGGGGCATAAACTTGGATTACGGTGATATTGAATGTTTGACTTGGAAACAAACAGAGATCATTCTGTCATTTTTGAGACTGCATCCAAGTACTGCTGACTATGATGGCTGCTCATTTCTTCTAAGGGATTCTTGCCTACAGTAGTAGATATAATGGTCATCTGAGTTAAATTCACCCATTCCAGTCCATTTTAGTTCGCTGATTCCTAGAGTGTTGATGTTCACTCTTGCCATCTCCTGTTTGATCACTTCCAATTTGCCTTGATTCATGGACCTAACATTCCAGGTTCCTATGCAATATTGTTCTTTACAGCATCGTACCTTGCTTCCATCACCAGTCACATCCACTGCTGGGTGTTGTTTTTGCTTTGGCTCCATCTCTTCATTCTTTCTGGAGTTATTTCTCCACTGATCTCCAGTAGCATATTGGGCACCTCCTGACCTGGGGAGTTCATCTTTCAGTGTCCTATCTTTTTGCCTTTTCATACTGTTCATGGGGTTCTCAAGGCAGGAATACTGAAGTGGTTTGCCATTCCTTCTCCAGTGGACCACGTTTTGTCAGAACTCTCCACCATAACCCATCCATCTTGGGTGGCCCTACACGGCATGGCTCATAGTTTCACTGAGTCAGACAAGGCTGTGGTCCACTAGGGAAACCCCTAAATTGCCCAGAACAACCTTTTTAGAAATCAAATTATTTTCAATCTCTTGACTAAACTCCTTAAGCGAAATTCACACCCCTTCTCACAGCCTGTAAGATCTTGCCTGACTGGGCTTCTGCTTCCCTTCCCATCCACTCTTCATGACCCTCCTGGCCCTTGTGATCCTTTTGAGCCACACTGGCCTTTGGTCTGCTTCTAGATCCTTAGTATCATTTCCCACTCCCGGCAATGCAGTTCCTGCTCCTCTACAGCTTTCCACATGGCTGACTGACTTCTCTTCTCCTTCAGTATCAGCTCGACTATATCCTCCCCAGAGAAGTTTCCCATGGCCTACCCATCAAACCAGGTCACCCATGTCACCTTCTGTTCACTACCCTAACCCCAGGCTCTTAGAAAAATCTCTGAACATTTTTCACTAATCCAAAGCTTGCATGGGATTTTGGCTGAGGGGGGAGGATGTGTGTATGGAATTGCTACAGTGTAACCTAAAGGAATTAGTAGTTTCCAGAATGCCAGGAAATTCTACCTCATCCCATTTTTCTACTTAAACTAGGTGATCTATTTTGTACTTCTTCAGCATACATTTACTAACACTTACTATGTGCCAGGCACTCTACAGGAGAGAAAATAAGATGGACCCCCTGCCTCAGAGAATTTAGAATTTAGTGGGAGAAGTTAGCAATGCAAACATAACCGCCAGTGGGGGTGATGAGTTCACCATTAAAGGTGTATAGTGATTGCCAGAGAACCCCAGAGGGAGGCATACATCTTTCTTCAAGGAAGAAGAACAAGCAATCGGGGAAAGTGACATCTGAGTTAGGAGGAATTGCTCAGATGGAGAAGATGAATCTAGCCCACCAAATTGGATTACACAAAGGCTGTAGCCATGGCTGCATCTTCAAGAAACCGCAAGTCATGGTGTTCAGCTAAAGATGCAAAACACACAGTGATGCAGGGAAAGTGGGCTGGCTGGGTGTGCAAAGCCTCAATTTGAACTGAAGGCCAAGGAAACCAGCAAAGGTTTAGGATTAGGACCTAAAGGGAGCTGGGCTCAGAAAGCTAACTCTGGTGGTGGGGGTGACACTAGAGACAAATAATCTTAGAAATTCTTCCTTGCAATTACTCTTCATAGCTATCATTTATGTCACAAATTACTATTGGGTTTGTTTGCACCTTTGTTTTGCTGAAAGGGTTTCATCTTTTCTATGGGACATGAGGGCTTCCCTGGTGGCTTAGATGGTAAAGAGTCTGCCTGCAATGCAGGAGACCCGGGTTCAATCCCTCAGTCAGGAAGATCCCCTGGAGAAGGAAATGGCAATGCACTCCAGTATTCTTGCCTGGAAAATCGCATGGATGGAAGAGCCTGGCAGGCTACAGTTCATGGGGGTCTCAAAGAGCCGGACACAACTTGAGCGACTAACACATCAGGCATAAGGGCTCTCCAGAGGTACTGTCTGCCTCCAAAATTTGGCCTGGTCAACCCCTTCATTGACAACTTTCCACCCAACCTCCATGGCCAATTCTCCCAAACTCTTTGGGATACTCTTTAGTTCCTAAGAAACCCATGTAGTGTTTTATGTACCCAATGTCATTTGATCCTCACAAAAATCCTGTATATTAGACAGCCTCCCTGATTTATAGAAGAGAGAAGCCTATGAGGATATGTCCAAGTTCACACCACCAGCTGGTAGAAGAGGAGAGTGGAACCTAGTATTAGTCTGTCTGCACCTTAGGGGTCTTATCAACATAAACTGAACATAGTGGTGCCTTGGGTCTGCTGGAGTCATAACAGAAATGCGAGCCCTGGATCAAGGAAGGAATTGTCACCATGAGAGTGGGGTAGTGCTGGAAGGCTTGGGATTCTTCCAAGGAGAGAAGGAACTGAAGATCGGTTAACTTCCTTAGCACTAGAGGTCTCAGATTTTGGTGTAGCTAGTTGTCTCTCAGGGAGGGAGCTTGTGGAACATGCTGGTTCCAGAGCCCCACTCTGAGATCTTCTGACTCTGTAGGTCTGCAGCAGGGCCTGGAAGTAGCATGATTACCAAGCTTAGTGTGACTTTTATGCAGAGAGTCTGCAAACACACCCAGCCCATAGTAAACGTGAGTGACTGGCTGTGGACGGTCTACAAACAAGGGAACTGAAGCCCAGAAGAGTGACTGGTTCATGCTTCCATGAATCTTACTGGTGGCAAGACAAGTCCTCAAACCAGCTCTCTGGACTCCTAACACAGCACTTCCTCATCCCGCCCTCTTGGCCTCTGACACCAGGCCCTCTCCACACCAATTTACATTTTGAGTAGGAACGCAAGACGCCAGTTCTTTAATGAGGTTGTCCGCACTACAATTTATGAGGCCAAAGTCCTCAACAGGACTGGTCTCTGCCAGGTTTAATTTACACAGTTCCTAGGCCTTCCAACACCTCCATTAACATCAGCGCAGTGGCGGCGGCTGTTAGCCTGTGCACATTGTTTGACTACGTCCTCATCATGTCACCATTCATTTTCATGTCTCTGGGCTTATTTACCCTTGAACATCTGATTGTCCTCATCCTGAGAAACAGTAAGTTTCCACTGGGAGCCTGGCTCAACTTCCAGCCCCACTCCTGACCTCCTCACACTCTAGAAGCCGGTCTCTTCCCACTATAGTCTCTGCTTCTCTTTCATTTAAGAGCAAGATCTGCAACCCCCCCACCCCCACACACACCTCCACTGATGCAGCACTCAAATTTTCACCCTTTAACGAGTGTCATCAGTTAGGCAAGAGCAAGCAGGTGGGAGACAGCCCAAAAGCTGATACAACTGTGCCTTTTTTAATGTCACATAAATCACCATAATTAAAAATTAATTAAGTGCCCTAAAATCTGACATTCGTTTAAAAAAGAAATTTGAGTTAGGAGAGTTGTGTCGATTTTGTAGCATGAAGTCTGAGACACGACTGAAGAAGGGGCGTAGGTGTGGGTTTCTGTTTTGAATGAGCAATTAGGGAGAAGGAGTCATTCCCAGTGAGCACACCCAATGAATCACTCAGTGTCAATCAGCGGTTCACGTAACCTGATCGGGGCCGCACGCATCTCAGGTGCAAGTCTGAACTGGTTTCTCCCTCACCCAGAGAGGAGATAAGCAGGCAGGCAAGTGTGGCATGCTTTTTCAGGAGAGATATTCCAAGATGGAAATGACAGATGACCGAGATGGCAGGAGACACAGGGGAAGCTCGCTGGGTGAGTGACTTGGCAGCAGGCTCCAAGAAAGCCATTAAGTGGTCAGCATTAATAAAGACAGCACGAACTATATCCGAGCAACCCTTTAAACAGATAGTTACCAACAACCACTGCTCAGAATCCCAGAATTAGGATGTTGAAGATGGAAGGGGTCCTGGAGGTTAGGTCTGAGACCACTCCCTCACTGTACCGGGGGCATTGGAGAACCATGGAGGTAAAAGACCCACCTATGACACATCGGAGCTCAGGGCCAAATCCTCCAGCCCTCCAAGGAAGTCGCCCTCAACCCTACGCTCATGAGAACCATTCCAGACGCTTTTATTTATTTACCTATTTATTTTATTCTTGGCTGTGCAGGGTCTCTGTTGCTGCACACAGGTTTCTCTAGTTATGGCAGCAGGGGCTACTCTTCGTTGCGGTGCACAGCCTTCCCTTTGGGTGGTTTCTCTTGTTGCAGAGCACAGGCTGTAGAACACAGGCTCACTAGTTTTGGTGCTTGGACTTAGTTGCTCCATGGCTTGTGGGATCTTCCTGGACCAGGGATCGAACCTGTGTCCCCTGCATTGGCAGGCAGATTCTCAATCCCTGGGCCACCAGAGAAGTCCCCCAGGAGCTTTTCATACCCTGGTACCAAGAGTCTGTTCTCCAGAAACACTGGTTTCATTGGTCCCTGTGGGGCCCAAATATCAACAGTATTTCTAACTTCCCAAGTGACTCCCTGGGCAGTCAGGGTGCTGCTTCAGAAGATGATCTAACACAGGTGATGGGAGAAGAACCCCATCTGAGGTCACCTGACCAAGTTCTGGGCCTTCCCTGTGGTTTACTACCTGTGAGACCTCAGGCAAAGCAACTAGCAAACAACTGGTTGGATTTTGTACTGCATTCCTATTTAGAAAGCGTTTCTTTCTCCATTATTTAATCTCTTGAATCCTCATTCTTCTGATTAATCAAATGGGAATAATAATAACTGTTCTGCCAGTTTTTTATGAGGTTCAAACAGAGAAAGATTGCGAAAGCACATTCTAAGCTATTACAGTGCTATACAAAGGTAAGGAATGATGATGGCTTACTACTCCCGTGTATGTGTGCTAAGCCGCTTCAGTCATGTCCGACTTTTTGAGACCCCATGGACTGTAGCCTGCCAGGCTCCTCTGTCCATGGGATTCTCCAGGCAAGAATACTGGAGTGGTTTGCCATGCCCTCCTCCAAGGGCATCTTCCTGACCAGGGATCAAACCCACACCTCTTATGTCTCCTGCATTGGCAGGTGGTTTCACCTCTAGCGCCACTGGGGAAGCCCAGTGACTTATATTGTTATTCTGGAAAGAACTGCCTCCTCAAAGGTAATAAATAGATTTCCATAGAGAAAATCCTTACTAAGAAAAAAACCCCTACTAAGAAAAAAAAGCATCAGTCTCCCCAAAGTGACGTGATCTTAGCTCTCCCTAATCTTTCTGTGATTAGGGCATTTGGTGTTTCAGTGGTTTCCGTGTATCACCAGAACCTGTGGCTGGAAGACCTCAGGAAGTGGGTGGTGAATCTTCTTTCCCAGGCTCTGCCCCTTCCTCGCTGCATTGGAGCAGGCTGCAACCATCCAGGGCCTCAGTTTACCCTACTCCACAAGCCAGGATCATCATTTCACAACCACAGAAAGGATGCTGTTTCAGAAACTCGGGCCCTTGATTAAAACCATTCACCAAGGGTACTTTCCTGCTTGAAATTTATGGGCCCCATAAAAAAAGAACTTGAGAAGACAGAGCGGTTGTTTTTGTTGTGCCTCATTAGTTTTGAGTTTGGGCTGGCAGTAGAGATCAGAGTACCAGGCGTCCATCTAATTGAATCTCTCACAAGCATAAAGTTCCCTGTGGTATGGAGGAGGCTATGCCAGGGAGCCTGTAAGTATCCAGCTGGGAAAAGAAGATGAGGAAGAGTTGGTAGAAGCAGGGCTGGAGGAGACAGCTTCTCTGGACTGTGGCTGTGCAGAAGAGAGGTCCTGGGGATAAACGCCAGGGCACCCAGAGAATGAAAGCAGCACCCCCTCCCATGACTGGACCCCTTCCTCCATCCAGGTTTGTGACTTAGGGACAGGGTACTGACTCCCTGCCCTTTTGTACCCATTATCACCACTCCTGAGCACATCCTCCATACCACCCATCACTTTGTAGGGGGACCCCACAGACAGACAGGGTGCAAAAGATAGAGACCAAGATGTGAAAATGTGGGTTTCCACAAATCTCTCAGCAAGCCATGTGACCACTCTGAACCTTTGTATTCTCAACTGTCAATATAAAGCAGGCATGATGATTGCATCCATAGTTAATACATACTACAGTTCAAGTCCCAAATATTGGGGTGAAGAGATCTCTATACAAGGCATTGTTGTAGATTCATGGAGGTAAGACTTGATCCCTCCCTTCAAGTCACTTACAGTTTGGTGAAGAAGACAGGCATCCAAACAGCTAGTTGTGTGCTAAGTCACTTCAGTCATGTCGAACTCTGTGCAACCCTATGGACTGAAGCCTGCCGGGCTCCTCTGTCCATAGGGTTCTCCAGGCAAGAATACTGGAGTGGGTTGTCGTGCTTTCCTCCAGGGGATCTTCCTGACCCAGGGATCTTTTATGTCTCCTGCATTAGCAAGTGGGTTCTTTATCACTAATGAGAGGGCAACTCAAAGACTACAAAAGGCAACCCACACCTTACTTTCTGACCCCACACGGAACAAACACTCTCACTAGCAAAGGCACAAAAGAAGAAAACACCAAGGAAAATATTTGGGTTTGGACTACACACAAATTTTAAAACTCCTGGATATCAAATGCATTATAAACAGAATGAAAATACATATAAAATACTGGGGGGGAATGCCAAGCATGTGATAAATAGTTTCACAACCTTGTTAATAATCTCATACAATTCAGTAGGAAAACATGGAGAACCTAAAAGGTAAATTGGCAAAAGGAAGTGGGCAATTCCCTAAAAATCAGGGTAAGATAAAGCTAGTAACATGTGGGAAAAAATATTCACCCTCACTAGCAAAGAAATACAAATAAAACAGCAGGGAAATACTTTTAGTTAAAAATCACGATAATGTTCAGAGCTGGCCAGGATGTAGTAAGAGGGGCATGCATGTATGAACACAGCTGGTGAGAGTATAAATTGGATTAACTTCTAGAAAGCAATTTGGCAATATGTATCAAGGGCCTTTAAAATGTTTATACCCTTTGATTCAGTAATTCCACTTCTGGGAATCTATCCTATGAAAATAATCTGAAAGGCGGGTAAAAATTTATGCTCAAAGATATTCTTCAAAGTGTTATTATAAACAGTCTAACAATCTGATCACTGAATAATGTTGAAATAAATTATGGTACATATCACGTAGTATTGTAGCCGTTAAAAAGTATTCTTATGGGGAATTTTTAAACCCTAGAAAAAGCTTACAATATAACCTCAATTGATTTAAACAATGTACGCATATGACACAACTCTACACACTTTTAAAGCATAGGCTAAAAACAAAAGAGAAATCTACCGAGATGTTAAAAATTATGGCCTCTGGGTAGTGGGATTCTGAGCATTGTTTTGTTGATTTTTACCCTGGTTTTGAACTTTAGACAATAGGCATATATTTTTCAAATGAAGGAAAGAAAAAGGAACTGTAAAAGTAAAAGCTATTTGGGGAATGACAAGTAATTGGTGTATGAAACATGCACGTGTTCATGAAAACACATGATGAGAAACAAGGCCTAATCATAAGGTGTGAATAAAACAGGACACGGCTTACATTTGTTTCATAGGCTGGGGAAGACTTTACAAGCATTTTATTTTGCTCATGTTTTCTTTGGTAGGACTGAGAATGAGGGCAACAAGGTCCTAAGTGTATTTCATGAGCATGTATAAGGCATAAGAAAAAAATTCTTTGGAAACTAGAAATCAGCAAGCAAAAGTGAAGGAAAATTCTTCTTGTTATACTAAATACCTTCAACCTCTTCCTCCCATGACTCCAAAATCTTGCTGCCCTCATCAGGCCTACTTCTCAATTTGACTATCTCGTCACTATCTCATAAGAACCCTGTGATTACATTGGGCCCACCTGGATAATCAGGATAACCTGCCATCTAAAGATCACAGCGAGCTACATAAAGTAACATATTTCCAGGTTTGGGGGATTGGGATATGGATGTTGACGGGGAGGCATTTTGTAATGTTCAGTTTTTGTAAACTGGGCACTGGCTAGGGCTGGGAACACACAGAGGCTCAGGCAACTTGGTGGAGAAGATGCTCTGGGAATGGGTATTCTAGCACCAGGTTGCATCCAACCAAGGCCGGGTGGATCTGGAGCCCAGGGATCATGGGGAGAGACCGAGAGAAGTGAGACAAGAAAGGAAATTTGGACCCAGATCAAAGAGAACATTTAAGAACAGGTTAAAGAGTTTAGATCTGATTCCCAAAGGAAGCAGGGCCTGTGTGTTTCCCATGCCCAAGAGCTACTGAGAATGTCCAGCTAGGCTGGACAGTGACAGGTGGCCATCTGCCATCTGCTGACAAACTTAGCCCTTCCGGGACTAGCCTGTGGAAGAGGGCCCAGGGCCACCTCCAGCCAGCCCCTGCCATGAGAGGGAGAGGGCGGCTTTGTGGCCCTGTAGGCTGTCTACCTGGAACACTAAAGCCACAGGTTGGAGGACCCCACAGTGTTGGGGGAGCATGGCTCAAAGCTCAGGCCACTCTACCACTGACATCACAGCCAGGGGTCTGTGGGGTCAGGGCTCTGACTTCCTCTCCGCCTCCTGGTGTTAACTCTGGTTTGGCCCAGACTGAAGCCGGGGTTCTCTCGGGCCGTGAGCTATGAACGGTACGGAGGGATGCCTCTCTACAGCCTTCCTGCGGGACTGCTGAGCTGACCAGGGTTGTGTCTCTGTGTGCCCTCCAGGAACATCCCCGGGCTCCAAGATGGCCTTGCAGAGTTCCTTCACTTGCTGGAATGGGACAGTCCTTCAGCTTGGGCAGGCCTGTGACTTCCACCGGGACTGTGCCCAGGGAGAAGACGAGGGCCAGCTGTGCCGTGAGTAGATGGGGCTGCCCCACTCGCCCCACCCTGTGCTCACATCCCCCGCTTCCCCCACCTCCTGAGGCAGGCAAGCTTGAGCAACCTACCTTACGTCCTCCCAGTGGCAACTTTCAAAACTTACACAAGTCTTCAAAAGATGGAGCTAAGACCCATGGTCTAGAAATACCTTGCAATTAAGAACCAAGAGAGATCTTATGTCATGCCCTCAGCATCCTCATATATAGAGAAAATGTGCAGACTACAGCCCAACTAGAACATGACATGCGAAACCTTCGAGGCCCGGATCTCCTTCACTTTTTAAGCTTTTCTTTCATCACCCACATGCCTCCCTTATCCTCACAGCCTTCCATGTACTCCAGTTCCAGCCATATCAAACCTCCTCTGAGCTCCCTCACACCGTCCTGAATTTGTTTGTGTCCTTTCCCTTCCTGGAATGCCCTTTCCCATCTTAAGTCACATCTGCTCTTTCAAGGCTCACTTCAAAAGCCAGTCCCTCTGAGAAGCATCTTCTGACCATTGCCAACCAGTACAGTTGGTTCTTCTTCCTCCATGCAACCCCACCCCCGCCCCGCATCCATACACCATAACATTCATTACTTTTTAACATCTTTTGAGAGACATAATTTACGTACCATACAATTCACTCGTTTAAAGTGTACAATTTAAGTGTAGTCACAACTATGCAGCCATTACCGCAATCTAATTTTAGAACATTTTTATCACTCCAAAAAGAAACCCCCCGGCAATCTCTCAATTCCCTCATATCCCTCCCCCTTAAGCTTCCTCCGCCTCTTCCCCCCTCAGCTCCCGCTAGCCCTAAGTAACCACTAATCTACTTACTGTTTCTGTAGATGTGCATTTCATACAAATGGAATCAGATAATATGTGGTCTTTTGTGATTAGCTTCTTTCACTTAGCATAATGTTTTTGAGGCCCATCCGTGTTCTAGCACATGTCAATACTTGATTCCTTTTTATCTCCAAAAACTATTTTATTGTATTGCTATACCATATTTTGTTTATCCATTCATCAGTGGATGAGCATTTGGGTTGTTTCCACTTTTGGGCTGTTGTGAATATTCATATACAAGTTTTTGTGTAGACAGATGTTTTCATTTCTCATAGAAATGAGATTTCCTACCTTGGAATAGATTTGCTGGGTCATATAATAACTCTATATTTAATATTTTGAGGAACTTCTAAGCTGTTTTCCAAAATGGCTATACCATCTTACATTCCCACCAATAATGTATAAGGGTTTCCAGTTTCCCCATATCCTCATCAACACTTTCTGTTGTCTGCCTTTTTAATGTTAGCCATCCTAGTGGGGGTGCATCCATTGCATTTCTTGGAGGTGGTTTCCATGCCTCTCTCCCCTGATATGGACAGAGTGGGTCTGGTACTCTTCCCCATACCAAGATCTCTGATGATTCCTGGTGCAGCACACATACTCACTGACTCTTTGTTGATTAACATGAATACATGAGTTGGGGAGCCTGGGCTCCCCGGAGGACACAGCTTGCTGAGGTCTCACTGGGAGTTAGGGGCAGAGTTGACTCCCAGCCCAGTGCTCACTCACTCCACTTGAAGACAGTGTTCTCAGCAGCCGCCTGGGGAGGAGTGAACAGTCTAGACATTTCTTCCAGGAAAACCGCAGGCACGTACAGAACACATGTAAAGTGAACTAAGAAGTGTCCTGGAGCACAGACGAATAACACAGCCTCTGTCTTCGTAGAGCTGAAAATCCAACTCACAGGCAGGGAGTGAAACAAGGGGATCGTGGTTGGGAAAGGACACAGCAGCCAGGGGTGGGGCCCTTCAGGTACAGTGGCTCCAGGACACTGTGGCCCCCCTGCCAGACAGCTCTAAGAAGTTCACAGTGTCCCCGAGGTCATTTGGAGGACAGATTTTTCCCCTAACAGAAAGAAGGATTTATATATTCCCTTTCAAGTGAAACAGTAAAGAAATCCATTTTTCAATTTTAAAATCTTCCTTTTTATACAAAACTTTCTAGTGACGTTTTTCAATACTCGTGGAATAGTGGTTGTTTAGATAAAACTCGGTAATGAGCAGCAGGTAAGCCCTTAGCTTGTTCCACAACTATTCTGCTCCTGGCTTTTTCTCCAAGCTCTCACTACACACACAGGGACCAACAAGAAGCCAGGCCCACCCGTGCTGCCCCAGACCCAGTCTGCATGTGTGTCTCTCTCTAGTTATTTGTCTCTATAGTATTTCCAGCAGTGCCTCTGAGCTGTGTGACTTTGCCTTGGCCTTTTCAAAGTTTTTGATACCCACTTCCCAGCTGGAACACAGGTCAGGCAGTCCATGCCCTGATTTACAATTGGGAAAATGAAAGCACAGAGAAGGTAATTGATTTGTTCAGGGTCACGCAGCATGTTGGGAACAGAGCTATGATTAGAGCTTTGAGCCTGCGGGATCCAGCTCATTACTGTGGATTTAGGGCACTTTCCCACCATTTTGGGGCTTGCCATTAATGGGTTTTCAGGGCCAACTCCAAGCTTGAGGGCAGCCTGTTTCCAGTAAGGAGGGCGGGCACCTGGAGCCCAGAAGCCTTTTCAGCCACACTTGAAAAGTTGCTCTAACCAGCTGTCAGAATGACCGCTCCATCCTGGAGAACACCCCACTGAGCTCTTTGCTACAGAAGTCGGTTGATAGAAGGAAAGTCCAATTAGAAGAAGGGTTATTCTGATCTTTTTGCCACTCTGATCTTGGTTGTACTCTTGGTAAATATCCTTTTCCTTTTATGAGCACCCCTGTCCTCTCAGCATTTAAGCTGTTTTCCCCATCACACTGGCTAATGTTGATTCTGGAAACCAACTCCATGAAGATAATAACAATAGTCATAGTAACAACTAACACTGAGAATTTTCTATATGCTCAGAGCTGCTCTGAACACTCTTCATGCATTAACTTATTTCACCCTCACAGCAATCCTATTGCAATAATGCTGTTGTGCCCATGTTACAGATGAAGAACCTGGAGTCCATCAGACTGCTAGTCAGTGGCTGAGCAGTGATTCGGATCCAGGCTGACTTCAAAGCCCATGCTCTTAGTCACTGCAAGCCAGACTCACTAGTTTCATGAGTTCCCAGCAATTTCCAATACAACTCTCACCACATATCCACGCAGGAAGAAGAGGCCAGGAAAAGGCAGGGAAGGTCCAGAGCTCTTCTGGGGGGCACTCAGATCATTCGTCTCTACCCTCTAGGCCTCAGTTTCCTCATCAGTAATATGAGTTGGAACATGATGCTTGCTGAGGTGCTGTTGTCCATGATGCGTTAAAGATAATGCTCTTGACTTCATCTGGTCCATCCCAGGTGGTCTGGAACCTGTTGGAACATATTCTCTGAGCAGTAGTCACTTTAAGATTTTGGGGATGTCCCCATGAGGGTCACTAAACTTAAACCAGGGTGTTCAACCATGGTTGAAATTTAGAGGTAAAAAGTAGGTAGTATCCTGTCAACTCCCAGCCTCAACTTCCCACAGTTTCCCCAGAAGGAATTAGACACTCACACTAGGCTTCACTCAGATTATCAGGCTCAACCTTGAGGGGCATTTCTGACTGAGACAAGTTGGGGACCTGAAATGGAGGTGGCACTGCTCTTGTCCTTCTCCATCCAATCAGGAACGTGTCCGTTCACATCCCATCCTCCAAGCCCATACACCATACACCTCTTTCTACTTAAACATAGCCGGTTCATGTCTACATCCCCGAATGCTGTGACCCATTGAAGGGGGTCTTCAAGGTTCCCTCTGTGTCCTGAGCATTGGCCTTGAAGGCATGCAGTGTCCCAGAAAACAGTCAGGTAGGTCAGGTGGGTGGGTCATGGATTCACTCAATGTTGCAGGCAGCTCGCGCCCCCTCCACATGCTCAATAATCTCATCTGTTTATTGGGATACTCTTCCTGTCAGGCGAAAACAGTTTGGGTTTTTTTTTTTTTTTAGGTTTATTTCTTTATTGTAAAATAAAACATGTTGGTTGTAAAATATTTGGAAAATCAAAAAGTACACAGGAGAAAATAACTATTGCCCATAATCCTCCCTCTCAGACATTCAGAGATAACCATAATATTTTGATGTATTTCTTCTAGCATTTTTCCCATGACTATATTTTTGAGGAAATGTATAACACATATTTATCAAAAATGTTAACAGAGTTGTCACACAGGAAGGAAAAGAAGTAGTGTCGTTTGGCCTGGAGTTTATACTTGGCAGCTCCTGCAGCTGCTGCTAAGGTTACATCTCTGTGACCTGAACAATTTATCTCTCTTAGAGTGGAATCAGGTGTCATAATTGCCGAATGTTGTGGGATTGACTGACCCACACATAGCCGATTTGGCCATCCAGCCAACGAAGTACCTGGCTGCAGCCCAAGAAGAGGGTGGGTTACAGCAGTGCCTTTCAGACATTAAGGTGCCTGGGAGTCATGTGAAGAGCATTAAAAATGCAAATTCTGATTCAGTAGGTGGGGGTAGGGAGGGGAGACCTGAGATTCTGCACAACTAACAGTTTCACTAGTGATGCAGGTGTGACTGGCTCCTGGACCACATTCTAAGTGACAGAGAGTTAGGGGACTGAAGAAAGTGAAAGTGTTAGCACTCAGTAGTGTCCTCACCCTTTGCAACCTCATGGACTATAGCCTGCCAGGCTCTTCTGTCCATGGGATTCTCTGGGCAAGAATACTGGAGTGGGTTGTCATTTCCTCCTTCCTGACCTTGAGATAGACCAACTCCCATTTCATTCAACAAATAAGTATTGAGGCCCTGCAACATGCCAGGCACTGAGTTGGTGCTTGAGATGGATGAGGTAACACCTTAGATCCAACACGGGTGCCAACACTGCTCAGCAATGGTCTTAGCAGCAATTTCCCCACCCCAGCCTGATCCGCCAAGGACTTGACGCTGGCACCCACCCCACCATCCTCCTCAGGACTGGCTCCTTGCTGGGCACATGCTCTGATGTTCTTACAGTGGTAGAAATCCTCTCAGCACCACTGCCCACCCTTCAGGGTTTTAGTTGTCACATAAGTTGCCCATTGACCTATTTTGGCCTATCTCATCTTCCTTTATTCAATCATCCAAAAAGGAAGGGTCTTCTGACCTCAGTTCACCCTGGATCCTATGCCAAGTTAGGACAAGAATGGCTTTCCAGAAGGTGGAGCATGCCAATGACTTTCCTCATTCCTGTCCCAGTGGAAGGCCCAGGCATTTCCAGAGAGGAGCTGAGGGGCCCATCTCTGGCCCCTAGGGCAGTGTTGGCAGTTTCAGATGTTGAGTTTCCCTGCCTAGATATGAATGATGATTCATAATGCCACCACTGCTATGTTTACAGAATGTTTCCATACTCTTTCCCTTACTTTGTCCTCAAAACAGCCCTGTGAAATATACACTACCTTACCCCACTTTACAGGTGAGGGAGCTGGGGAAGGAAGTGACTTGTCTGGGGCCACTTGGCAGAAAGCAGAGGGGTTCGGGCCAGAGCACAGGTGTCCGGTGCTGATGAGGCACCAACACCGATAAGTTAGGCTAAGTTCTCTGCCTCCACTTCCTGGAAGAGTGAGGAGGGGACGCTGTGCAGGACCCAGCTCAGCCCCGCGTCTTCCTTCTACCTGGAGCCCGTCGTTGCCTGTTGGAATCTTCCATTGTAATCTTGGTTTAAGCACATGTGTGAAGGACGTTTTCTGGAAGGTTGCTTCCAGCTACCAGTTAGTTTTTGCTAAAGAAGTGAATGTGAAATTCCTTGAGGGGGGCATAAAAAATAAAATAGAAAGATCCCCTTAGCTTTTGGATTTTTAATCAGAGGAACATGTGGGACTGGGGGTGGGGATGATTTCTTCAGGGGGGTATAAATGGGAAGAGATGCTCAGAGTCAGTGACAGCCTGTTTTAATTTATAATTCTGCCTCTGTGTGAAATGCACAGAGAATCAGGGGGAAATGAGTAATAATTCACTAAGGTGCTGTCACAGCCAGGAAGTGTTAGGGCCCTGGTTGTCAGCCTGCTGCTGCCAAGAAGGCTGAGACAGAGAAAGGAGACTGAGGGTGCTGGGCCCTGCTCAAGAGCTCCCCCGTGGAGACAGGCCTGGCCAGGGCTGTTGGGCACCATCAGGGTAGTCTGGAAAACCCGCTAGCTCCTCAGGGCTGAGAACGTTCCAGCCATTCTATGAGTGAGCTGAAGCAAGGGAGCTCTCTCTACCCCTCTGCTCCCGTCCTTCTCTGTAGGCTGTGGGGAAATATATGGTCTCTAGAACTGACGGTGGCCTCTTTAATGGGACCTGAGGTCGGGCTGATAAGGAGAAAAGTGCTAACAGGACCGTTTATGCTGAGCCAACAGATGATATAAAGAGGCCCCAGGGGCTGGGGTTGCTTAGTCAGGATAGGCTAGGTTATGCTGCAGTAATAAACCATCCCCAGATTCCAGTGGCTTAACATAACATTTATGGTTCTTCCTGTCCACTGAGGGTTGGGGGGAGGGGCCTCTACCCCACAGGATCTCTCCTGCTGGCAGAAGCGCCATCTTCCTGCAGCAGCGCTCCCAGGAATGAGAATCCTCCTTGGTCACTTCAGCAGGAGAAGAGAGAGACTGAAATCTACACCAGGGCTTTTCACAGCCTCACTCCAGAGGAGACACACATCACTTCCATTCACATGTCATTGGCCAGATCCAGCCATGGGGTTTCACTTAACTGCAAGGGGATTGGGAAATAAAGGGAAACAAATAGTTTTGAGCAGTATGTGTCTCTGCAGACAGAGGTGATTTGAGGGACCCAAACCAACCACCTTCCAGCCAACACTACCACTGCCACCACCACATTCTTATCATTGTGCCAATCACTTGGAAGTGTAGTTCAGTGAGATATATATATATACTGGCTTTTCTAGGGTCCTGTTCATGGTGGATCTGTGTGAAGAGCACAGAATTTAAAAGCAGAAGAGGGACTTCCCGGTGGTCCAGGGGTTAAGAATTCGCCTGCCAATGCCAGGGACATAGGTTTGATCCCTGGTCCAGGAAGATTCCACATGCTGTGGGGCAAGTGAGTCCGTGTGCCGCAAGTACTGAAGCCCGTGTGCCCTTGAGCCTGTGCTCCGCAACAGGAGAAGCCACCACAATGAGAAGCCCATCCCCTGAAACGAGGAGTAGCCCCTGCTCTCTGCAATCAGAGAAAACCTGTGCACAGCAGCAAGGACCCAACACAGGCAAAAATAAATAAATAAGGCAGAAGAGCTGGGTTCAAATCCCAGCAGGGTTGCTTGTTGACTCTGTGATTTTGGTTAAGTTGCTTAACATCGCTGAGCCTCTGCTTCCTGATGTATAAAGCTGGGTTAATGATACCCCATACTGTGAAGTTATTATTATTTTCAGAAGATCAGAAAACAGTAAGCCAGCACATGTACAAGTTAAGGATTAGGCTTCTCTTCACTATGAGCAGCATTAGACATTGTGGGTCTGGTTGGGGAGCTGTTATTAAAGAGAATGGTCATGCCTGGCTAATTTTACTTGATGTTTTGGGTTTAGCAGTCCCGGCAATAATCGTGCCCCTGTGCTCTTCCTGCAGGTAAACTCCCTGCTGGTTTTTACTGTGACTTCGAGGATGGCTTCTGCGGCTGGACCCAAAGCTCACCATCACACCACACGCCCCAGTGGCAAGTCCGGACCTTAAAGGATGCCCGGTTCCAGGACCATCAAGGTACCACCCTCTCTTCCCTTCCCTGGTGCCTACCTGGCTACAGCAGAATTGGGGCACCACCCAGAGCCACTGGACGTCCCCCTGTCTGTCCTGGGGTGTGCCCACACAATTTCTTCAGACCCCCTTGGGCATTTGAGTGATTAAATCAAGCCAAAGCTGACGTTACTTTTTGATCCTTTGATCCTTAAAATGAGAACTTTGATAAAAGATTAGCTGAAAAATAAGAACAACAGTAACAATAATAATAATTTGACAAGTTTGTTGAAACCTGCTGTGTATTAGGCACAGAATTGACTGAGAAATAAGGAAAACAGTTATTTTTCCTTATTGCACAATCTTTGCCTGAAAAGAGAGGAATTTTGCACAAGGGACTCCAGTTGGAGCAAGTAAACACAGGGGAGCGGAGGGGAGGGGAGAGAGACCCTCTCCTTCCTGCAGAGAGGTGGGAGACTTTATGATGTGGTGGACTGGGACTCAGGGAGGTCCTCCTGTCACTTGCCCCAGTATCGTGCCTAGGAACCTTGCTGTATTTAGATCATTTCCTGGGGCCCAACTTCCTCAGCCAAACCCTACCACTACATCCAGCTGAAACTGGCAACTCCCACCCTTGTTTTATAGCCCATCTTCTCACAGGCCCTGCTTGACTGCCAGAGGGGAATGGGGTCTCCACACACCCAAAAGATGCCACCCACGCTGGGCTGACTCCACACCTGGAAGTGCTGGCCTGGACATGGGATCAGAGGTGGTCTGTGGGGCCGTGCAGCTCCCAGAGCTGGGCCCCTGGAGAGGCCACACCATCCAGTCATGGGCTTCTCCTTGCCCTGTGCACCATGGATAGGCCTAGCAGCCCCAGAGGCCCCACCTTTCTGCAGGATAGAGAGGGTCTCTCCCCCCTCCCCTGTGTTTACCTGCTCCAGCTGGAGTCCCTTGTACCAAAATTCCTCTTTGCCAGCAAAGCTTGTGCATCCTACAGCTTCCTTTAAGAATTAATAGTGATGATATGTATGAGAGAGGACAAGGTCCAAATCTACCACTGAGGATCTCAGCGCCCCTGCAGTTCTGTCCTTGGTCCCCAGATCTGGCTGCATCTAGTGAGTTGGCTTTGGGCCCGGCTGGGAGGGAGGCTCAGTTACTGGACCGTGGGGGAGTCTGCAGGGCCCTCCCCAGATGTGGAGGCCAAGAGCTCTCACTTCTCCTCCAGCCTTCTCGCCACACTGCCTCATGCTCAGTGCCTGGTCTGCAGGAGCAGGGAAGACAAACAGCTCAAAGCCCGACGTGAGACGCGATCTTTGTCTCTGCTCTGATAGTCCCCGACGGCACCCATAGCAAATGTGTGCAGCCCTGTTGAATGCCTCTTGTGACAGGGCTCTCACTGCCTACACAACAGCCCTTCGCGTTGCTTAACGGCTCAGAGTCGCACATCCATTTCCCTCACCTGGAGACGAGCCCCACCCCTCTGTAAATTCTCAGTGATCATGATTTCCGTCTCCTGGAGCCCCGCAGAACTAAACTGTGCCCTCACCCACAGAGGCAGCCCTTCAGATACTTGAAGACAACCATTATGACCTTTCTACCACAGAAGGTCTTTTCCCTCCCTGGTTACATAACCCTGGCCATTTGATTTTTCCTCAAGGGTGGGAGGGTGTTTTCTAAGATTTCTGGTCTGGTCTAATACTTTCCTCTGGACCCCTCTGAATTTGTTACTTGGTAGTAACTCTATCAAGATTTGCTAAGAGATAGAGAAACACAGAAATGAATGACTAGAGTCCAATCTGGGGCTCTGTGAGGCCCCTGAAAGTGAGGCCCCTGGGTTCACTCTGGCCCCCACCTCCACAACACCAAACATCTGCAGGCACTCCTGGACATTTGCAGATGCTCCTTCCCACCACCACGTGGGACTGAGGTTCCTGTTCTGCCAGGTTTTCTGGCAGGTCAGTGCTTAGAAAAGAATAAGTGAGTCTTCCTGGTCAGGGCATGGGTCACAGGCTGACCTGGGCTCTGGAGAGGGGAGTAGACAGTGAAGGTTCTGAGGCCATTAGAGGACAAAGCACTGGCATGACTGGAAACGGGGGGCAGGGGTGGACCTGGGGAAGTCCAGCATGCTTCAGGCTGCTCCCGGGCTATGAGCTAAAGCTGGTGGCCATGGGAGATCAGGGAATGCAGTAACCCAGATGTACGGTACTGGAATGTCACAGGCCGTTTAGAACGAAGACCTCTGCACAAGCCTAGTCTCATAGTCAGCGAGAAGCAGGCTATCTTACCCACTGGCAGCAGAAGCAACAGTGTCTTCAGTTCCGAGGCTAGAGAAGAATGGTGCGGGGCCCGTTAACCTTGCACCCCAAGGCCCTTCAGTGCACAGGGATGATGCAGTTTTGACTCTTCTCCTCTCTGCCCAGGCCACGCCCTACTGCTCAGCATCACTGACGCCCCCACCTCTGAAAGTGCCACAGTGACCAGCGCTACATTTCCCGCGCCCATGAAGAACTCTCCGTGTGAGGCAAGTCTTGGTGTTCCTCTAGTTCTCTGCCTGCTCCTCCCACTTCCGGGCACTTCCAGGTGAACGCGCACAGACTGACTGATGGTCAGGCGTCTTGTTCTCCTGCGGGAGGATCAGAGGGCCATTTGCACCATCTTCAAGGCAGACAGTAGCTACCAACATAGTAAAGTCCCGTCTGCAGAGAATTTCACCTTAAACACCACACTCAGCTGCACTGAACTATTTCCAATAGAACTTTGATGTCAGCAAACGGGACCAAAATATTTCCAAGACTTAAGAGGTAACGGTAACAGCAACTTTCTACAGAATCCTTTTAAAAGATGTCAGTCTCTTACAATACGTTTCAAAGTCTCAAAGCATCAACACTTTGACTTACATAAATATCACTAAGGCATCAATGGCAGTCAGTAAAGTGCCTCCAGAGCCACTGGCCCAGACAGTTAGTGTAGCTGTTACCCCTTAAGTGTGGGAACTGAGAGCCCAGTGCCGGGATTCTTAGCCCAAGGTCATATTCTCTAGGGACCAGGAGATGAGCTTAGACCCCCAGGAGGGCCCAGTGTTTAAGCTTATGGACTCTGGGATCAACTACCTGAGTCCAATCCAGGTTCCATCACTGACTGCTGGTCTCATTTGTTTTATCCATTAATAACCTCTCAGTGCCTCAATTTTCCCACCTGGCGAGTGCCTACCCCAGGGAGGTGAAGCTTAAATAGGTTAATATTTGTAAAGGGCTTGTCACTCAGTCTAGTACAAAGTAAGTAGCACAAAGATTAACCAACAGTGTCTGAAACCCTGTATAAATATGCAGAGAAGAATGGGGGAGGAGGAAGAGAACTTTAGCGGACAACCAGGCTGCACTTCTCCACACTGGCCCAGCATTGTGATAATATCGTGCCCACAGTAGGAAGGCAGGACTGAATTTAAATTTGGCCAACCCTATCTTTCTGGAAACTCACAGGAGAAAGTCCTTTCTGGCTTCTTTTTGGAATAGCTCTGTGCTCTCAGAGCAATTCGCTGCCTTTCAAGTTGTGGATATTGTGAAACTGACCACATTCGCATCCCCTCAGCAGGCTGATAGCAGTGCCCGGTAGGCGCGGCTTTGACCAGCAGAGGTGCAGGAAAGAGGTGATTTAGTACCTGAATCCCGACTCTTGTGACTCGATGGACTGTAACCCGCCACAGTTGCCCATGTAATACCACAGTCTGTCCATGGTATCTCCTCAGCAAGAATACTGCAGTGGGTTGCCATTTCCTCTACAGGCAAATCCAAGCCCTCCAGTCTTTTTGTGAAATAAAAACTCACGGACATAAAACAAAGGAGAATGGAAAAGATGTATCAATGATGGTTTTTTAATCAAAAGAATGGTAGAGTTAAGTCTGTCTTTACCCAGTAAGTTTACAGCAGACTCGCTCCTGATTCGCTTTTATGTTGTTACTTGACATCTACCCCATCACCCTCACCTTCTCCTAGTGTATGTTTTATGTATCTCTGTGAGCCACCTTAAATCCTTTCTGAAAGAAGTCAGGGCACAAATAAGTAGATTCATTATGTTAAATTGCTTTTGAGAAACCATGCTCTCCGCCGCAAATGGTGGAATTACTCAGTCATCGTTGATATTTCTCGGGTGTCTCAGAGCATCACCTAGAAAGGGAGGTTTCTTAAGAGGAAATCTAAATGAGGAGAGGTGATTGGCCTGTCTGACAGGCAAGGGGAATCCTTATAGTCACTTCACCTTCAAATTTATTTTTCACTAGATTTAATGTAAGCCTGATTTCAAAAAAAAGAAATGTCAAGGTAAAATTGATATTTTTCTAATACTTCATCATTTCTCTAATAACCTTTGGGTTGATCAATAGCTTAAACAGATGTTTTGTTTTACTGGCCTATTTTATTATTCCTCCAGTCACATTTGCTCTGGGCGGGTTCTGTTATTTCCTGCCCTTTTCCAGAGCTTGGCTCAGCACGAGGATTGAAGGGAAGGCAGGGAGACCACTCCATTTTCAGCTCACAGTTATTTCGCATTCAGGGTTTCAGATCATTCATCTCAGGCTGCTGGGTCTTTGAATTCCCAATGTTGGGGAAATGTTTTCATCAGAAAAATAAATGGCCAAAATAGAAATATGCATTTCCAGGTTTGTAAGCCCTGCCATCTGTTTCCCTCGAATCCTAAATACAGAAGGCAGGAAGTTGATTTCCTTCTCCCAGGTTGGCTGAACGTCAGTGACAGAGAAACAGATGTTGCATTGCTGTGTGGGACTGTGTGAGGTTAACCTCCCTCCAACCCTAAAGGGGCCTCCGCTGGCTATGGGACCCTGGTGCAGGAAGGTGGATACTAGATAGAGCCACGGGTGGAAGTCTCTGGTGAGAGTCAGGCCAGTGGGGACAGGCTGGAAGCACTGAGCTCCCAACTGACACCCACCCCTGAGCATCTTCTCTAAACCCTAACAGTCCTGGTCCACGGCCTCCAAAAAGCTGAAGTAATTGCCGAATAACTCAAAGTACTCTTGAGAAACTATAATCATCAGTGGATCCCAAAGGGAAACTGGTGTCGCCTTCAATGCATATCCTTGAAAATCTGGCTACAAACTACTGGTAGGTCTGTGTTTCTCCAGTTACAGTCACTTGGAAAATATGACAGATGCAGATTCTTGGGCCCCACCCCAGACTTCCTGAATGACATCACTGACAAGGGCCCAGGAATCTGCATTTTCAAGCCCCACCATTGGCGATTTGGATGCACACTGAAACTTAAGAGTGACTAGCCATAGGTGTCCTTGCCTGTTGTGACTGAAATTCATTCTGAGCCCAAGCTGAGAGCTATCCTCCATTACCTGGGGCACCAAAGATTGTGATGTAACTTGCCTTTTTAGAAAGATGAGTGCAAGGGGGTGGTTAGAGTTGACTGATGGTGTGGGGGACAGAGGTGGTGGAGACAGAAGGGGGAGCCGCTCTGAGAGCCACATGGAACTAGGTCAGGTACCTGCTGATGATAGAGACATAGCCAGGGTGTGCCTTTGTGCTAACCAGCTTCCTGGGCATTTCAGAAGCATGCCAGCTCTGGCCTCCGCCCTCCAGATCCCTGCAGCCACTGTCGCCAGGGCCTCTCTCCACTGCCTGGCCTTGATGCAGACGCCGCCGCCTCCATGGCTCTGCACTGTGGCATGTGGGGCATGAATATTTAAAGACTTCTGCCCAGCTCTGCCCCACTCTCCTACCCACAAACTATTCTCTGCAAGAAACTGAGGAGCCACTTACAACACATTCAGATTTTATTTTATTTTAATTTTGCTGAGCTCCAGTTCAAATAATTAAAATTGCCACTGGGGAGGGGAGCCTTGCAGTGGCTTTCATGCGCTCGCTAGCTGTCAGAACTGCTCGCGTCCCCCGGGTGGGGAGACACACTGGGATGTGTCTAGCATTGCAGCTGCTGGTAATAAAAAGGACGGGAGAGTGGCAGGGGCCGTCTCCGCCCCTCCCCCTGCCTTTCACACATCCTAGCAGACTGAATGTCTCAACAAGCCCCGTGTGGTTTGAAATTCTATTTTATTTGAATAGTCTGAGCTGTGACTAGAATATTTTAAACCATGTTCTCAGGACGGAACAAGGCCTAGGGGGGAGAGGGGGGGAAGTGGGCTTCCCTCAATCTCTTTCCCCCTCCACAATGTAGAAGTAGTTTTCCCTCTATGAGCTGCAGAAATGAAAGGGACCCAGGAAGTGGGAGGTGACCCACTTAGTTTGTGCCGACACCCTAGGGCAGGCCAGTTGGCGGCTACTGGTTTTCTGACCTTGCTGAAGCTGCAGCCACCTCTGTCCTCTCCATATACGCTTGTGCAAACACTCAGACACACGCACCCTGGGGCTGGAACACACCTGGCCTTTCTGTCTCTGGCATCTGCCCTGTAGTGATAAAAGCTTTGATTAGCGACTAGGAGCTGCTGAGACCAGGGCAGAAAGTGACCAGCGGGACTCCTCTATGTTGACATGGCCTATCTAGCCCACAGGGAAGGAGACCTCCACTCCATCATTAAAACCAATGAACATGGCCAGAGGAAGGTGGGAGAGGAGTTTGGCGTCTGGAATTGCCCTCTGCTGTCCATTAAATTCTGTGCAAAGCTGCATGGGGAAGGAGCCTCTTGTGGCAGGGGGCCAGGAAGTTTTCCAGCAAATTGCTCTCTGGTTGATTTTGTAAGGCTTTCCAGACTGCTGGCGCTCATTCCTGGACACATTTTCCTGGGGATTTGGCTGGTGAGACATTCTCCAGCATCTCAGGGTAAACCTGCGTCTCAGTGAGTGTTATGGCTCTGTTGATGGGGCTTAGTCAGGCTGGCCTCACTCCCTCCCCTTGGGTAGACAAATACGACTTCCAGATAGGAAGAGGAAAGGAACTTTGAGATTCCAGGGTTTTAACAGTTTATTAATTCAATGGCAAACTCCCCCTGGGAATGGTCAAGAAAAGAAAAAGAAGAGTAATCATAGTTACTACAGGATGACTTGGGGCAAGGGAAAATACAAAAACTGAGGGGCTCTTCCTTTGTCAACCCCACCAAACCCTCACAAGCAGAAGCTAAAGATCCTGAGATCTTTAGATCTATGTAGCTCACTTCCTGGAGTAGATCCTATGTGTCAGGGGTTGCCCCGCCCATGATCTGGGTCAGGGTGCATGCAGGGCGGTGCATGCATGCAGCCCATCTCTGCAAGACAGGAAAGTAATGTCCCCAGTGTGCACAGCCAGTACATACAAAATCAGGATCAAACTCAGGTCTTAGCAGATGGTACCTTCTCAGCTTCCGGGGAGCTGACATGGGCCTTGGAAGCATCCCTGAGGACTGGCATGGCTCCCACCTCACCCAGAGACCTCATCCTCTTCACCATGGGGTCCTCATCTCCAGAGACAGGAAAGTATGGAAAGTCATACCAATCATTTTGTAACAGACTAGTTAACCCGCTTCATCTCTCCTCAAGCTGGGACTGGTCACTGGGTCTAATTCCTAAGCAACCAAGGGAACACTGATGCTCACCCGCGGAACCCAGGTGTTATTTGTGCCTTGTGTGTGTGTTGTTCTCAGCCTCACGTACTCTCACTTATTTTAGCAAATCAGGAAGGAAAGGCTATTTCGAAAGCCTATTTCAAAAGGCCTCTCGAGCTTGATCCTGAATAAAGCTGTTGTGTCCTGAATCCATCCCATCTTCTGCATTGAACATGTGCCCACCTGGGGGGAAGGAACATGCACCTTGCCCTCTTCCTGTTCACCGTCCTCCCCTGGGTCTCTGCAGAGTGTTGAGTGGTGGAAGAACAAGCAGTTTCCTCCTGAGTCCACCTAGGACAGCCTTTCTCCCTGTGTGACCAAGTGATGCTGCACAGATACCTTTGGTGACCATAGAGACCCTCTTTGTAAACAGTGAGGGCCCAGTGCCAAGCTCAGGGGAAGACTGGGGCAATATCCTCCCTAACTCCCCTCCACTAGCCTGAGTTGGACTGGATATCCAACTCCCATCTCATCTAACACTGTGACATCCACTGTGGTGACAGAATGCTCACCAACTCAGCAGCAAATCCCTCTCATCTTTGGATAGTTCTAGGCTTCAGTGTTTGCCTAAATCAAGAGCATATGTTGCTAGACTCGCCAGGGCTTGTTTTCACACCCTCTGTTCTCTGCACCCCTCCTCTTCTTGCTTTGAGGAGCCTTGAAGGAGCAGAGACAGAACTCCATGGTAGCTATGCAACGCCCAGCTGGGTGGTCCATCCCTGCCCAGGACATCATGGTGAGCCCGGCAGGAAGCACAGTTTCCCTCTGGCTCCCGTGGGTTGATGCTGACATCTGAAGCAAGTCAGAGCAGCATGGTGGCCCCAGGCAGCTGCCTCCCTCCTGCCCCACGGCCCAACATCTCCTGTGTCTAGAGGAACCCAGCTGGTCATTTGGGACCAGGGCAAAAGGAGCATCACGAAGGCAGTGTGGTGTGGTGGTTGGAGCAGCTCCTTGAGGTTCCGCAGTCCTTGGTAGAATCCTGCCACTTTCTAGCAGGGTGACCTTGGGCAAGTCACCTCACCTTTCTCAGCCTCAGTGTCCTCTGCAGGGCTGTTGGGAGAAACAAGCAGACAAGTAGCAGATGTTTAAGAAGTGTGGTTTCTGCTCCCCAGCCGCTGTGTGTATACATGTTTGCTAAGTCGTGTCTGACTCTTTGCGACCTTACGGACTGTAGCCCGCCAGGCTCCTCTGTCTATGGAATTCTCTAGGCGAGAATACTGGAGTGGGTTGCCATTTCCTCCTTCAGGGGATCTCCCCGACCCAGGGATCAAACCCATGTCTCCTGCAGCTCCTGCAGGCAACTGCTGCTGTTACTATTAGTATTTGACTTTCGTGATGACTCCAAGATCAAAGGCTGGACCTGCCCTATCCAACGACCCTCAATCTGGAGAGTTAAGCGAGGGTCCTCGCCCTCAGGACAAGTGTGGCAGCTGCCAGACAGGACCAGAAAGGTAGCATGGGGCTTGGCTGGGCTGGATGGACACAGATGGATGGCGGGAGGTCCTCACTCAGGCGGTGAGCCAGCAAGTATTCCTCTCAAACCCACCATGTGACCAGCCAGCCATGCAGGAGACAGACCACAGGAATCTGGGATCTTTTCAGAGTGTTTATTCAGCAGAAAATTAAGAACACTTACTTCCAATATGACAGGTCCTGGTCTCCAAGTTACTTATGAATCCCTTGGCTATGTTACAAAACACAAGCCAAAATTCTTAACTAGAGCCCTCAAACACCCTAAATCTTTGTACTCCTAGGAGAAAGAAACCTTCCCTTAGTCTGGGGCTAAGGGAGGGACCCTTAATAACTGTAAAGTAACTAAAGGAGTGCAGTACCCCCCCATCAAAGAGGGGGATACACTCTAAGACCAGTAGCAAATGCCTGGAACCACGAACAGTACCAAACCCTGTATATCCTATATTTTTTCCTATACTAGCAGATGGGTAGTGTGTACAGCATGGAAACAGTGGTCAAAAAGATGATTCATGTCTCAGGCGAGACAGAAGGGGTCAGCATGAAGTTTCATTGTTTCGTTCTGCTACTCAGAATGGTACAGAATTTAAAACTTAAGAATTGTTTTTTTCTGGAATTTTCCATATAATAGTTTTGGACTGAAGTTGACTTAGGGAAACTGAAACTATAGAAAGTGAAATGGCTGATAAGAAGACTACTGTATTTTTTTAAAATAGTGATCCCCTCCCATATGGCTGGCACTGTGCTAAGCATGTCACTTGCCTTATCTCATTACCAAAAGAGACTTGTAAGGAATTGTTGCCCCATTTACTGAGGCAGAACCTGGGACTTCAAAAGCTTAAGTGACTTGCTAGTCACCCTTGTTAGTCAGAGGCAGAACCAGGATTCAAAACAGGTCTGTCCAACTCCTAGGCCAATCCTGCAAACACTCTTAACATCATTGGACTTGACTCAAGTCACCTGAGTGTGAGTTCCAACACTGCCATGTAATGAGCCATAGGACCTCACGTCAGTCAGTGTCCCTAATTGGGAATAAAAATGCTTGTGTTACTTACTTGCTGCGAGAATTAGATTAAAATGCAAAAACTCTTTGTATTCTCTTCAATCTTTTACGAATGGCAGAAATTATTATGATCCCTCTTCTTACTCTGATAGATCTGAAGAAGTCACTGCTGACATAAATTCAGACAGGCTATATTCTTATTTCTCCTCTGAGTCAATTAGCAATGCAGGCAGCTTAGGAGCATTATTTTGCACAATGTCGATCGTTAGCAACGGGGGGATGTGCCCAACGAACCTGCTTCATCCTAATTAATTAATTAATTGTGCAGCCTCTCAATCGTGAGCATGGCCATGGTCCAGAATAAGCGCAAACAAAGAGACTCCTCATTGAGTCTCAAGGACCCAACAAATATAGCCCTACTGAGATCTGGGGCCAAAATCATTCTTACCTCAGTACCTAGAGCTGGGAAGTCACTGGAACCTAGCATTCTGTCACCACTTCCTGCGATGTGGTTGATGCTGCCAGAACACATGCTAACGGGCTAAAGTAATCAACAGTCATTGTAATTACAGTCGGACATAATTAATTTAATACCTTTGAGTCATTCAAAATTAATACCTCAGCCATTACATGATGAAACTGAGGCATAGAAGAATTACTGTCAAGGCTCACGGGTGTGAATAAAAACCTCCTGGGCACTTGGCAGAGATTTAGGTTTAGGTCCCATTCCAAGTCTACCTATTAATCAAGCGCCCTCGTGGCTCCCACTAGTGGCAATCATTGTAACACATTCATGTGGCCAGGATGCACAGGGGCCAACCTGTTGAAAGCACACTCTCCCCAGGGAGTATGTGTACTCCCTGAGTGGCTATGGGTCCTGCGGACACCTGGAGATGTCTGAAGTCCATTCTCTTTCTGATGGCTGTTTATGAAGGTTGTAGGAATTTCATTTCACAGAGTCGATCCCGTTCCCCAGTATAAGGATTTTAAAGCTATTTCTCAGCATTACCTCTATCACCCACAGAGAAACTGAGGCACAGAGGAGATTGGCTGCCCAAGATCACCTCATTACAGTGTAACTCAAAAGAAAACATTGTTTTCTTCACACAAGACTGGAACGATAATCCTCTAGGGGACCTGGAAAATAAAACACTGGACTGAAAATTTTAATACAGCATCCTTCATCCTGTCCTATTCTGTTTGTGTGAGCTGCTTATTTCTAAACTTATTCCCTGCCTGTTTTTTCCAATACAGGAGGAAGGAATTAACATTGATAAATGTATTTGGTAAGTTGGGTACTGGGCTCACATAATCTTACTAAAGTCTCTCAGCAACTCTATAAGGAGAGTAAGTTTAGCCCCATTTCACGGATAAAGACTGAGGCCCTGAGATTTGTTGTTGTTGTTGTTGTTCAGTCCCTAAGCTGTGTCCAACTCTTTGTCACCCCATAGACTGCAGCACACCAGGCTTCCATGTCCATTACTACCTCCCAGAGTGTGCTCAAATTCATGTCCACTGAGTGAGTGATGCTATCTAACCATCTCATCTTCTGCCACCCTTATCCCCTTTTGCCTTCAATCTTTCCCAGCACTTTCCCAGACTCTTTTTAAATGAGTCAGTTCTTTGCATCAGTTGGGCCAAGTATTGGAGCTTCAGCTTCAGCATGAGTCCTTCCAATAAATATTCAGGGTTGATTTCCTTTAAGATTGACTGGTTGGATCTCCCTGCTGTCCAAGGGACTCTGGGGAGTCTTTTCCAGCACCACAGCTCAAAAGCATCAATTCTTTGGCATCCAGCCTTCTTTATGGTCCAACTCTCACATCCATACATGACTACTGGAAAAATCATAGCTTTGACTGTAAAGACCTTTGTCGGCAAAGTGATGTCTCTGCTTTTTAATACACTGTCTAGGTTGGTCATAGTTTTCCTTTCAAGGAGCAAACATCTTTTAATTTCATGGCTGCAGTCACCATCTGCAATTATTTTGGAGCCCAAGAAAATAAAATCTGTCATTGCTTCCACTTTTTCACCTTCTATTTGCCATGAAATGATTGGACCAGATGCCATGATCTTACTTTTTTGAATGTTGAGTTTCAAGCCAGCTTTTTCACTCTCCTCTTTCACCTTCATCAAGGGACTCTTTAGTTCCTCTTCACTTTCTGCCACTAGAGTGGTATCATCTACATATCTGGGGGTGTTGATATTTCTCCCGGCAATCTTGATTCCAGCTTGTGATTCAATATTATGTCATAAGTAAAGACAGAAATGTTCTTTCTGATTCCAGAGCCACAGCATGACCCGACCTCATTCCCCAGAAGCTCCCACTTCCCCTTAGTCTTCCTTGCAAAGCCCACAGTTCAAGCAAGAGAACTAGATCCTCCTCAAAGTGGTGAAAAGATGGCACTCTCTTTTCCCACTTTCCAGTGATATCAGAATCCTCCCTTGATGCCTTTTTTAATATAGCATTTTTTGTTTCTTCTCTACATTCATTGTAGAATATTAGGAAAATATAAAGAAGAAAATTGAAATTGCCGACAATCTTACCCTCCAAAGATAACCCTTGTCACCATATTTGTACATTTCTGTCCAGAAAGATAAATGTAGATTTGAGCAGAGGGATAGATAAAGGATTTTTATAAATTTGATATCATACCATATAAACATTTTGTATCTTCTTTGTTTGCTTAATATTATTCTTTCCTAGATCAATATTATTCTTCAAAAAATATGCTTTTACACTGAGTTTGTTCTAATTATCAAAAGTAATAGATGTTCATTATAAAAAAATTAGAAAAGAAAAGCCCAAAGAAGGAATAATATAGCCATAACTTTGTAATTTCACCAGCCAGGGATCCCACAGTTATTATTTTTGTATATAATCTTCATTGCTTGCTGTGTTTTTACTAAAGGGGCATGTGGATGACCCTGGCTGGGTGTTCTCTGGCTTCATTGTGATGCCTGAGAAAGAAGGAAAGACATGGGGTGCTGTTTTCAGAAACAATCTCAATCTTTTAAGTCTCTTACAAGGCCAGGAATCCAGCATTCCCTAAGCCTCTGTAATTGCAAGTATTTCCCAGCATATTTTATTTGCTTGTTATCAGAAATCCACATCTGGCCTGCCTCGTGCTGAGTTGGGTTGATTTTCCATTAGGCTATTTATAGCTAGAGAGTTGGTATTTATTTTTTTCAGGTGAATTAGAAGATGGTGTACAAAATTTTTGGTTTTGCAGTGTTAATAATCTCAGTTAAAATTAATAAGACCACATTAAAACTCTTAAAATTACAGGTTCACACCCAGAATTACAGCCCTGGCATCTTAAATTAGAAAGAAGCTTTAACCTCCATTCAAAGCTTGGATGTCCTTGACAACATCCCCAATCCTGGCCATCCAGTCACTACTGGATGACCTCCAGTGTGGGGAATACTGGGGGAGTACCCATCCCACCCACTACAAACAAGCTCATCTCTGAGCATCACAGTCTGTTAAAAAGTGTTTTTCTCTTCTGTTGAAGTGAAATACACACTAGAGCATCCGTCCTTGGTTTTGTGTCTACTGCTGGAATATATACTGCCCTTTAGAAATTCAAAGAAACATAGTACCTCCCCCTCATACCATTGCTTATGTATGAGAGTGCTGCATGTTAATGGACATTATTAATACCATTAGGTCTCTTTTGTCTAACTTCAGCCTACATTCCATGCTGATTTTTTTTATGGGTTCAAGATAATCCTGTGAAGTTGCCCATGAGGTATTCATAGCAAACACGGGGCATATTCTAGACATAAAATTGCAGTAATTACCTGTGGAGGAGAAAAGGGCCATGAGAGAAAAAAAGAGCATTAAGCCTAGCCACAAGGCTGGTCCTGCTTTACATACAGAACTTTAATTAATAAAATGACAAACACTGGTGGCGCATAATTGGAAAGTCTATCAGGGCCCACCAAGAGAGGGGGGGAAGGCCTGGAAAAGGCTGGCTGGAGCCAGAAGATATAATTGCTGGTGGCGTGCTCCTGGCTTTGTCTCTTTTCACTTGTCTCATTTGCTGTCAGCATATAAAAGAATTTATTAGTCAAAAGCTGTCACTTATAGCCTATATCTATTAGAATGGGTCTTAAAAGGATAAAAACTTTATTGTTACAGGTTCCAACAAGTTTTACATCCCATAAATATTATGTAGGATTTGTACAGCATTTCTCATATTTGTGTGAATACATTTGAGATACCTGCAGACATACACACATATCTGTAACTATTAATTTTCTGGCAGAGGCAGGAAAAAAGGTTGTAAATGGCTTAAAATCCACTGTCTCAATTATTCTTCCCAATATGAAGCTATTTCTGTGATAATACCTTGTTAAAATATAAATTCTGATTCAGCAGGTCTAGGGTAGGGCCTGAGACCCTGCGTTTCTAACAACCTCCCAGGACACACCAATACTGATGTTTCGTAGACCACACTTTGAGCAAAAAGTATCTTGAAAACCTTCACAATAACACACCCAAAAGATTTAAGTATCACTATAATATGTTACACTTGTATAGTGCTATAGACATGGTGGAAAGAGCATAGAACGTAGTATGGAATCCAGGTCTGCGGTATATGGGCTTAGGGACCATGCATGATGTGCATGGTCTTAGATTCCACATCCCAAAAATGGGTATGATAATTTCTGTAGGAAGGGATGTTATGAGTGTAAAATGAGACAGAATATATACAAGTCCCTAGTACAGCTCTCTAATATTTAATAAAAAAGTCAGTTAATGAAGTGCTTTATCCTATAGGCAACCTAGAGAGAAGTTGATCTTACTTACTTACTAAGATCAAATTCCAAGACTGCTTTTTGTCTGCTATGGGTACCTGAACTTGACTGTCAAGATCAAACCAGTCTACCTGATTTGAGAATCTGTATAAAGTGATATCAAAAGAGTTTTTGAACCTAGGACTGTATAAGGAAAATGGAAGAGTTTGAAAAGGACTTGAGCCTTCAGTCTGTTCTGGGAATCGCATATAGTTCCTCTGTATAGTTGCATGCTCAGTTACTAAGTCATGTCCTTAGATACAAGTAATTAATAAGAGATATTCTGTAACAATTGACATCAGTCCTCCAGTCCTTCTAAGAAATTGGAGAGGATCTTAACCCTATAGGTCCAAGATGAAAGTTGTGGTCGTGTTTGCATCCTCAGATCATCCCTATTCACTCTAAGCCCACAAATCTTTCACTGTCAAGGTCATTCTGAGTCTTTGTCCAGGGGTAATGTAGCAGCCATATGAGGACCCTCTACTGAGGAATACATCCTCCCCCACTGCAGGAAAAATACTCTTTACCTTGGTGATGGTGGGCACATCATAAGTCATTTTTTAGCTATTTACAGATTGCTTCTTACTCAAAGTCCAAGATGAAAATGGACCCCCCACCGAGAAGGCCAGGCTGCTTCCTGCACAAAGTAGCTCCCTCTCCCCAGTAATCTCAGCCTAGGCTGCACTTTAGAATCACCTGGAGAGATCTGAAGAGTGGCCAGTGCCCAGGAACTATCCAAGGCTAATTAAGTCAGAGCCTCTGGGGGTGGAGTACAAGGTGCGGGGGAGCAAGAAACCTCCAGGTGATTCTAATCTGCCATAAAGGTTGGAAAAAACCCTCTGTTTAACCATTTCATTCACCATAGTGTGAGCTCTACTTTCATGTTCTTTATTTCATTCAATCTTTATAACCACCTTTTAAGGCCAACAGGGAAGATATGGTTATTATCATAAGTTTGCCTCTAAGAAAACAGAGATTCAGAAAGGATAAGTTGGTTGGCTTAAAGTCATACAGTTAATTTTTGTTGGCCTTGGAACACAAACTCCAAGTAATCCCATTGTCAACAGGCAAGGAAACAAAGATAGTCTGACAAGCCACCGGAGAATGGATGTTGATACAGAGATTCTTCTGGTACTTTCTAGAAAGGAAATGGGATGAGTCATAAGAGCACAAGGACAAGGCCCTAGAGGCTGCTGTCTAGGACCAGACTTCTCTGCAGATGTTAATGCAGTAGGGTTGGGGTGAGGCCAAAGATTCTGTATTTCTAACAAGTTCCCAGGTAACATGGATGATACCAGTCTTAAGATCACTCCCTGAGTAGCAAAGCACTGGCTGACTCTTAGAGGCAGAATCTGGAATCACTGGGAAAAGTACAGGTGAAGATGGTTAAGTGAAAGAATATAGGTTCTGCGCTGCCTGTATCTTAAGAAAGAACAACATCTGCCTGGATACATCATCTTACCAAACAGTCAGTGGATGAAAACATAAATGGCCAAAAACAAGCTTTGCTAGCTGCTCACTGGCTACCAGTAGGCAATCTTACTCCAAACCTTTTGCATCTGTTTCTAGAACTAGACTTTGCTGAAACTCAGACAGTGCATCCCTTGGCTTGAGTTTGGCTATGGATATATGCTTTCCAAACAGATGATAATACTGTAAAATGAAAGTTTAATTCTTCTCTTTATCCATAGCACTGAACAGTTGGATCAAGTGGCCATCTTAACCCAAGTCCTGACTATCTTATGTCAGGTATCTTGACTGTCTTATGTCCACACTGTCAAGTGGCTCTGATTATTTTCCCTCTTGCCATACTCAGCACAGTTGCCATTATTCATTTAAATTCAGATTTTCTCACTAGATAATAAACTCCTTGAAGGCAGGGAAGGTATGCATAATCAGTTCAGAGTAGATATACAATATTTATTTGCTGACTGAGCGAATGGTCATCTCTTTCAAGAGGTATCCTGGGTCACCTCCTCAGGAGCTGAGGATGCCATCTTAGCACCATCTCTTGGCAGCCAGCCCAGTTCTCTCTTGCCCAGGCTTGCTGTCATAAAATAGAGTGAATAGTGCAGAAAGATGGAGAAAGCTCAGCAGTCACTGGCCAATGGCACCCAATGTCTATGAGACAGGACTATATCTCACCAACATGCTCATGCCACTAGCAGAATCTACTTCAAATGTAGTTTCCTAAGAGCAGCCAAGAGGTATGCAGTTTTGACTATAGTCATTGACTGTGAAGTGGGTAGACCCTCCCCGCTTTCCTGGAACCCGACCTCTGGAATGCAGGAAAATGCTAAGGAGCATCACAGGAGGCAGAGCTGGTTTGCCTCCCTGAGGGGAGGACCTGGTAAAGAGGAGGGTTTTCCTGTGTATGTGTACATTTTTGTTCCTTTTGACATTGATCCGTGCCTGTCGTGTGCGTACACTTGACAACTACTGTGAATTCAAGGTCAATAAAGCAGTCCCTGCCTTGAAGGAACTAGTGGCTCAAGAGGGCTGAGGGTAAGGAAGGAAGACGAGGTGGCAGAGCTATACCCCGTGATGGCCCCACCAGCCTCAGTTATAAGATTTCAGACCAGTGGGAGGTCATTTCTGAGATAGATAAGAAATGGCTCCATGAACCAAAAGGTTTATTTTTTATAAGTGGCAGTAAGGAAAGAGTAGGTAGAAGAATGGAAGGATCAAAAGCACAGAAGCAGAAAAATTAATGGCAAGTGTGAATCTAGTGGGGGGGGGGCGGATCTAGGAGCCCACTTCATTGAGCCCCCACGTGTGGACTCCTGGGTAAAAACTTCAGCAGATCCCACTGCTTACCTGGTCACTCTATGGTACTGCAGACCTAAAGTCACTTCCAAACCCCAAACGCAGGCTTATGTAGAAATCAAAACTTCCCTCTCACTTTGATGTCAGGGCTTTGTCCTTTCCCCTCCACCCACCATGCTTGGCCTTATCGCAGATGAAAAGCCTGAAATCAGGGGGAGGGTGGTCATTGAACTCTCTCTTCATCACCCAACTCTCCTCCTCTTCTTGCTAACTGACCCTTCAAGATCTTAAGTGTGGGGAAGGAGAAGAGATAAGGGGAACAGGGAAGTTCTTACCTGGCCCAGACCATTGTGGTGATCTTCACTGGTATTCTCCAGACATGACAAGTATTTAAGGATTTACTATTTCTTACAGGGGAGAATTTTGTGGTTTCTTTGGAGATCTGCTTTTTCCCCAGTTCCTCCACTATGGCTGGGCAACTGTTGCTTTGGCTGGGGCATATGGTTCTGTCCCGTCCAGGTGGTCACTTAGTCCTTCCCGTGCCCTTGAGCATCTCAGTATACCTGCAGCTACTTTCTGCTGAGTTATATTTTCCCCTCCAAACAGCCCTCTCAGGTAAGATCTGAAATGACTGACACGGGTTCCTTTGTACACAGTTCACTCTAGTGTAGCCTATATGCAGCCCTTATGCTTTTTTTTTTTCTTTTGTGTCAGCAAACTCTGGGAATGCAAGCCACCCAAAATTGTCACTGCCTCTGTTCTGCCGTCAGAGAAGCTAACCACCCTCTTGTTCATACTTCAGGTTTTTCCAGATGAGAGATAGACCCTAATCCACTGTGCTCCCAAATTGCAGGGGATGAATGTTGAGTACTTGATGTGGGATCACTGAGACCACTCTCTCATCAGCTGGGGTGAAGAGAGAACCTTCCTCAAAGTGAGGTGGAACTCACGATACACCAAAAGCACTTTCCCAAAACTCTCTCCTAGTAGTCAGCCACCAGCTTTTCTGCACCCGATGCATGGACGAGGGATAAAGAATTGCGTACCCTGTTTTCGTCCACCCCTCTTGAGAGCCCTGTGCGTCACTGTGCTGTCAGACTTCCCACTGAAATGCAGTATCTATTGCCTCCGTGCTTCGACCAGAATTCCTTTTAAACCTTTTGTTCCACTATTTATTACCTCATTCAATTGTCTCTATAACCTTGTAAGTTTAAAATAATTCCCCCATCTTAGAGAATGGAGAACTGAGCTTCACCTTTACCGAAGTGGCAGGAACAAGTTTTGCATCCAGATCTCTCAGACTCCAGAGCTCTTAGACCATCCTAGGATGATACATGTGGCTCAGCAAAAGTACTCAATAAACATCAATTGAATGACTGGAAAGTTGATTTGCCTAGATTATAGAGGAATGTGAATGGCTTGCTATTAATTGATAGAGAGCGAGAAACCATTGAAGAGTCACAGATGGCAGTGACAAACAGGAAAATGTGACAGAGATACAAAAGAATTTAGGAAGGAGAAAGAATGGATAGAGAGGCATGTTTGGAGGCTATGGAATCTAGAGTACAATGAGTAAGTTGTAAAGGACATGATGAATGTTACTTTAGACTAATGAGGGTAAAAGACAAGTTGAAAGGATTTATGAGAATGGGCAACAAGGAAATTGAAGCAGTGGTTGCATGCCAGTTTTCCAAGATGTTAACATCTGAATTGACGTATAGAAGTAGATTGTAAGCCAGAGCAGCCAGCAGCAGGATCAAATAAAGGATGTTTTTCCAGGAGAAGCGAAACCTGATCTTGTTTGTAAATAGAGGAGCCAGAAAGTATTGAGACTTCGAAGGTGCTGAAGAAAGGAAGGACAGAGGTTGCAGGGTGAAAAGAGAAAGGGTTAACATAGAAGAAAGCAGAGGGTACATCTTCCTCTAAAACAGGAAAGGAAGAGAGAAGGTGGATAATAGATACTTATGCTGTGGGGAAAAAAAGAGGTTGAAGGAGAATGCATTTGATATAGTAAATCTTCATCAGTAAAGTAGGAATCATAAGAATGAATTGGGTGTTGGGGACCAGAGAGTGACAAAATCAATGTTTGAGGAAGAGTTTGAAACACCCATTGTACTACATGTGTTAAGAAATCAGCTGTGGAAATCACCAGCGAATGAATAAGTATCACCAGTCATCCAGGACACTGAGGCTCCAACAGTCCAAATCAACACTATTCTGTGGCCAGGAAGCAAAAGGAGTAAAATTATGTGGCAAGTGTCATCCCAAGCTGGGCACTGCAGGACGATGAGCTGAGGGCAGAGGGAGCTTCATTAGCAAGAGGAGGGTTAAAATTTCCAACCATGGCATCCAGATTGCTCAAGAAAGCTGAGTGGAGCCAGTGAAAAAATTTAACAGGTTTGGGAAATTATGCTAGAGATGTGCAGTGGAGACAAGTATTTGCTACAGAGGATGCAGGAGGATGGGAAAGGTAGAAGTGAAGAGGTTGTGGTTATACAAACCAGGCTCACCAGGCTCAGCTCTCAGAAGTAGAATAGCACGTGGGCACCGCAATGCCAGGGGTGGCTTGTTAGTGAAGGGTTGGTATGCAACAGAGTGAGGGGTCTTCTGCTTCAAGTGCTTCATGGTATATAACCTCTTTAAACAAATTGTGAGGCAACTGTGAACTTAAAGACTGGGAGAAAAGGAGTAGTGATTTACAAAGAAGCATGTCTTTAGACAATGAGAATCAGAGAAAAGGAGGCACCATAGCTGATGAAAACTCTAGGTTGCCATAGGACATATATTGTCTTCCTTTCTATAATAGCCATTTTTATTACAAGGATCTGAACAGGAATATTTAGGGCAGTGATATGCTGTAGTTGTCCTAAGTTTTAAATGTTGCTATAGACTGTTTCTATCAAACATACAACCTCTATTATTTTAAGCACAAAGACCAGAGACCTTGTTTATAGTATATACTGCCTCTGGGCATGACTGTACTGAAACTTTCTGAGATAAATTAGTTATTCCCTTTCGTATGTCTTAGGGTACAATGCCATAGAAACCTTTAATAAAGACACAATGAAAACACATAATTGCATCTTGCTTTAGGCAAAGTGTACACCCTCGTTCTGAAAGATATCATATTAAAAAATCTTGATAGGTAGATTCTTGTCTCACCTTTGCCCACCAATGGCCACAAGTATCGAGTCATAGGGTCTCCAGTTAGCTAACAAATGACATGGTACCATTCAAATAAGATTATTAGTCTTTAAAGGGAATAAAAATCAATGATACCTAAATCATTAAAAGAAATTGAATCACCAAATCACTTGCCTAAGGTCACAAAGTGAATTGGGACCACAGATAAGACTCTCTGAATTCTCTTTAGAAAGTTCATTTAATACCCCACTGATCTTAGAAGGCAGAAGCCTGTGAAATTTAGGATGATACCATCAACCTGAACAAAGTTCCGAAACTGCCCATCAGTTTCCCCTCCCAGCTCCTTGAACCTTGGTGAAAATGGGAGACAATGAACAAAGTCAGGCTATGCTTGGCCAGCTCTCCTCACAGGAAGACCTGGGCTGAATCTCCAGCAAAATCCTCGAGAATTCCAGAAATGCGACCTACAGTTTCCTTTCAACAGTAACACCTTGTCCTTCTGACTCTTCTTTTCCTTGCAGCTCCGAATGTCCTGGCTCATCCGTGGAGTCCTGCAGGGAAATGTCTCCTTGATGCTCGTGGAGAACAAAACCGGGAAGGAACAAAGCCGAATGATCTGGCATGTTGCCACCCTGGAAGGCTTGAGCCTGTGGCAGTGGACGGTGCTGCCTCTCCTCGAGGTGGCTGACAGGTGGGCCTTTACCCGTCCCATCTGTCCCTCTTTCTCTGTCAGCCAGAATGCAAGAGAGGGCCTGTCCGCCCTCCTGCCACTCCTTCCATCCAGAGCTCGCATACACATGCGCACACACAAATGTTCACCCACACACTTTCTGGAGACCTACAGGAAGCCCTGATACTCGGAGGGATTTCCATGCTAATGAGCACTCATCTCTCACACCTCTGGCCTAGCCTGATTGGCTCCCTCTGGTATCTGTAGCAGAAAGTAAAACCAAACAACTCATATGATAAATATCAGGCTTTATATGTATATGGCATTTTCTCTTAATTAATGGGTATTGCCTTACTTTCCCATTTGACATTTTAGTTATTCCTTATTAGTGACAAGAAAACCTGTGACATAGGTAGGACATACCTCATGTATCCCCATTCCTGCCCTTTGACAAGGTTCTCCTTCACTGAGAACCAAAGAGATGAAGCACCAGCAGGTCAGCACTGGAGTGAGGACAGGTGCTTCAGCCAACCCCAGTCCAGCGCTCCTAGAAGTCTGGTCCCCAAGGCAGGTGAATAAGAATTATTCAGTAAACAAGGGAGTGCTTCTACCAGAGGCCCAGATTCCTAGTTAGATTCTAAGACTAATGGCCTTTGTAACCTTGAACTCGTCTGGGCCTCAGTCTCCTCATCTTAAACTGAGAGGGTTGGACTACAAGATGTAAGGCCTTGTGGCTCTGAAATGGAGCAGTAACTGCTTGGCCGCCGCTCGTCTGCCCGGGATGGCACCAATCTGCCACCTGCAGTCAGTCTGGAGCAAGCAGCGCCTGGCCACCCAGGCGGCTCACGTGGTGCTCTGCTGCGTCACACCGAGCCCTCAATGGTTGGGGCCGATCTGTTCCAGACCAAAAAGTGAGGGAGCGGGGAGGGAGTCATGTATATAAATGGACCCGGTAAATGGATCTAGAAGGGATCTTTAAGCCATCTTTAACAGGCTAAATGTCAAACCGTCCGGTCCAGTGCAGCCTCTGCGTTCGACTCCCCAAACAATTCGCCGTCCTAGTGGATCCTTCGAAAAATGAGGGCAAAGGGCTTAAGGTGAAGGGGAGGGTGATGCCAGTTGGCACGCAGTTTGTAAATATAAAGCTGAGTCTCAGATTCTTCACCCAGACTTCAGTCTGCTGACTTCTAAGAGCTCATAACTCAAGCAGCGCTGTCACAGGAAGACGCCATCAGCCTCTGAGCATCAGCTCCCCACTCCTTCAGATGTATATGGGTTAAAGATCAAAGCTATCGGACATCCCAGGACTCCGCGCTGCCCCCAGGACAAATGGATTTAATTAAAGTGGAGGAAGGGGCAGTGTGGGCGCCCTCACCCTAGACTAGTCTTTTGTCCTTTGGGATTGTGGGGGCTGTGTGCAGGGGATGGGGAACAGGCAGGTTATGCCAGAGTCCTCCCTCCTGGGAGATGCTAAATTAATTCAGATGAATCAAAGTTTTTTTTTTTTCCCCTCAATCCAGCTAGTCCTCTCTCGTTCATAGCCACTCCAGGGGATTTAAGGCCAGTAAGATGTTGACTCTGTTCACTTCCATCGGCTCAAGTTTTGTTTGAAGGAGACTTTGTTCTCAGCCTCCCTCCCTCCTGTTAAAAGCTGTTTACCAGCCTGACATTTCCAATATTAATACTGAGACCAAACTGTCCAGTGGGGATTGAGACAAAGGCCAGCCTGGTTGGATGATGCCTCGTGACCTAATAAATGTGCAATTATGTGAGTGGCCCTGCACACCAGGAGCCTGCACACCACTGACATGCTCTGATGTGGGATGCTGGCCTCCCCCTCCCTGGAACTAGAGGTGATAGAGGAAGGCATCCAGACCCTGAGGCAATGGAACTGCAGGAGAAGGAAGCAGAGCAGTTTTCACATGCTAAAAACCACCTCGACTGTATGTGTGGCTGTCCCAAAAAAACTGAAGAACTGTGGATGACAGAGCACAGACTTTAGAGTCAGAGAGTACCAAGTTTAAAAACTAGCTCAGCCACTTACTAGCTGTGTGACCTCAGTCAGCTGAACCTCTATAATACCAGTGCAACTTTACAGGATTACTATAAGGCTAAAAATGACTGTCAAAAGCATCTATGTATAGTACATATCAGTAAGTTTTATTTCCCACACCCTCCATCATCATCCCTTAGTTATATGGCTTCAAATAATTTATTGAATAAATGGAGCAAACCACAAACTCCAATCTTCTAAGTCAAGCCGTATTCAATTATACAAAGATAATAAAATCTACCTCTTAGGCTTGGAGAAGTAAAGTGCTTGGTAAACTGCCTGGCATACAGTAAATGCTTAGTAATAACTACTAATAATAACAATGATTTAGTAGTAATAATAATATCTCCCCATCTAATGCCTCAGAAGAGGTTAAGATGGCCAATTTAGCAATAGTAACCAGTAATGAAACCCTAGGGTGGGGGTTAAGGTTCTTATGAATTTGTGATCATCGATGCTCTGTAGCCTTCTTATAAGAGAAAGCACATTATCCTTCTTACTTTCAGACAGTGTGCTATAGCTGCCTGGATCTCCAAAAAATGAAAATGGGAGGATAGTGAAGGTAGAGGAAGGACATAAATGAGGAAAAGAGAAAAAGAAAATGGATTTAAAAAAAAAAAAAAAAGGTTAACCCCCTTCCTCCTGACCCTGAGGTAGGCGTTAGCACCTTACCATCTGCCCACATCCCATGAAGTATCATTAGGCAAGTCCTTGCTTCAGTTATTCAGCACCTGCCTCCTGGACAGCTCCCCCAGCCATGGCCCTTTAGAGGGTGACAACTTCATTCCCTGTGCTATCCCAAACCACTATTTGTTTTGAGGTTGCCCAACCTCGCACATTACCAGGTTTTAAAAGCAACTTTATTAGTGCTTAAAGATTAGCCCTAAAGAACTCCCAGGCTCTGGACATTGCTCATAGCCCCTGGGTATTACATGAAATTAGTGCCTGCCTAGACATGGGAGTGACATCCAGTCTTGTCTCCTTGCCTGCATGTCTTATCCCCACCCAATCGAGTCTGCACAAGGAAGCTGGAATAAAATTTTTGAAATGTAAATCTAATCATTTCCCATTTTTAACATGCTTCCATGGCTTCTGTGGTTTTTAGAGTGCCTTTCAATTTCCTTTAAGAAACTCTTCATTTAGCCCCACATGTGATCTATCCAACCATAATCTCACCAGCCTCTTTTATACTATTCTGTTATTCTACCTGCTAACCTCATTAAGCTTCTTTCAACTCAATTGCACCATGGTAAGTTCCTACTTCCAGACTTTTGCACCTGCCATTCCCTCCACATGCAATGTTCTTCCACCTTCCATCTTCCTGACTGCTACTTTTCCTTAGCTTTTCAAAGAAGCCTCCCAAAACCCCTAGACTATATAATATACCTAACAATATAGTCTCATGGCTCTTGAAACACTCCTATAATATCTTGTCACTCAGTGATATCTGTTTTTTATTATCTGAATATACATATCAATGAGGCAGGAATCAGGTCCAACTTATACTGCACTGATCATCTAGTACCATACCTGACACATAGTATGCCCAATAGATGCATGTTAACAGAATGAAGTATCGAGAGAAATTGCTGTATTCTCAAATTCTGGCTGAATTAAGTGAGAATTTCACTTGTTGGAATCCATCTAACATTCCTCCTCTGTTCAACCTGCATCTAACAGAGCAGATAAAATCACGTTATAAGAAATACTACTACACAGAATTCTGTATATCAAAGCAATGCCTGTGTCCCATCAGATGAACCCTAACAGCATTTGTTAGTCTCATGACAAGGTGTTTTCTTCAGAGACTTGCCTGGTACCTGTGCTTCCTTTGTCTCTGGGCACTGTCCTGTCAGGATCACTTTGTAAAAAAGACTTTGATCTTAATTGTGTGCCCTGGTCCTTGCAAGTAGGGAGATCCAGAACTGGGCACCTGAGAGCTATATTCAGATTGCTCCCACCACGTACTCCTTCTGTGAAGACTCAGAGAATATGCCATAGGTACATAAAGGCTGCTGACAGGGAGGCATTGACCCATGGAAGGATATTTCTCCTGTCCATTTACAAACAGGCAAAGTGATAGAAATAATGCTATAGTCTGTCATCGTTATGAAATGGTATTAACTTTACAACCTACTATAAATAGTAACAAGAGGAATCTCCAAGAGCAGTGAGTGCCCGAGATGTTTTGAGCAGTGGTAACATCCCTGGAATACAGATGTGTGCTCTCAAGGTAATTTTGAAGGACAGCACTAATTCAAATACTGGCTTGATGAGGGCTTAAAAGTTATCTTGTTCCTTTACCTCTACCTCATATAACTGCTTTCCCTAATCTCTCCCCACCTCATCAGCTTCCCTCCTCACCCTGCCATTCAACTGCCACTCTTACCACTAGATTTAATTCTGCCTTTTCTCAAAATAGAAAAAAAAAAAAAAAGAACAAGTTTTCTCCCCTTATTCTAATTTTCAGTCTCTTGCAGGGACATACCCTAGTTTTCCTCTTTATAATGATATATCCTAGTAAGTTAAGCACAGTGCTCCCGCACCATGCTAAGCTTTGACATGCTTACAGCACAGAAGCAGGTGCTAAGTTCAACTCATTATGAGATAGATTTGGAAACACCATGGATCAAACTGTGCCCCACAAATCACTGCATCGTACAGCCAAATAGAACGTACATAACTTATCACACATATGTAGGCTTCATTCCCTGGCATTAGCATTATAAAGGCTTTTAGCTGCTCACTAAATACACAGTCTAACAAGAAGAAAGTGTTCCCTCTGGAGATATTTAGATGTCTGTTCCCTCTGCATCCTTTGTCCTAATGACTAGTGGTGTGCTTCACAAACACATCTTTTAAACGGGATCAGTTGGGCTGAGAGTTATGGCTTCATGTACTTAGCCCAGAAACTCCACAGAGGCAAGGTTTTTCTCCTAATACGTTCTTGTTTTTCATCTACAGAATCCCCATTTTACATACACAATACTCTCTCTTTGTGTAGTGCTTTCTGTGATGAAACTAGCTTGAGAGGGACATTTTCATTACTTATTCTCACCTGAATAGAGAAGTACACAGTGAATGGAAATCCAGAGATTTCCAACAAACCTTAGTTTGCAGGCCTGGGCACATTCCTGAAAAAGTTGTATTTGATTTATATTTTTGTAAGTTGAATCACGACTTCCTCATAGAGCCATGGAAATTGTAGACAATGATTAGAACTAACATTTGTTGAGTACTCACTGTAACAAGTGCTTAACATGCATTATCTCATTTCAACCTTAAAACAGTCCCTTGGGATAGATTCTATAATTAATCCTCTTTTTAATAAGAGGAATCTAAGGTCTAAAGAGGTGAAATAATTTTCCCTTGATCCCGAGGCTAGTCTGCCTCCTATGTGCTTGACATGCAGTTGAAAACTTGGTAAATGGTAGCCATTATAATTAACAAAATATTTTGGTTTAGGTTTTTTTTTTTAGGCTACACCTCTTACTCATTTTGAGTTAGTTTCCTTGACCTCATCCACTCCTTGAAATCCATCATCTTAGTTCCCTACCACCAGCTCCTACTAAAGACCTCTCCCTGCCCAGCACCACCCTCCCTGCCTTCCTTCTTTCACACGTCCAGCCGGCCAGCATCACCAACAGAGAAGACTCTCTCCCCTTCCTTCCAGGCCATTGTGCCAGTCAGTTCAGTTCAGTTCAGTCGCTCAGTCATGTCTGACTCTTTGCGACTCCATGAACCACAGCACGCCAGGCCTCCCTGTCCATCACAAACTCCCGAAGTTTACCCAAACTCATGTCCATGAGTCAGTGATGCCATCCAACCACCTCATCCTCTGTTTTCCCCTTCTCCTCCTGCCCTCAATCTTTCCCAGCATCAGAGTCTTTTCAAATGAGTCAGCTCTTTGCATCAGGTGGCCAAAGTACTGGAGTTTCAGCTTCAACATCAGTCCTTGCAATGAACACCCAGGACTGATCTTCTTTAGGATGGACTGGTTGGATCTCCTTGCAGTCCAAGGGACTCTCAAGAATCTTTTCCAATACCACAGTTCAAAAGCATCAATTCTTTGGTGCTCAGCTTTCTTTATAGTCCAACTCTCACATCCATACATGACTACTGGAAAAATTGTGCCGGTCACCATGTGCCTTTTTAAATCACCACTCTGGTATGCCTTTGATGCTTCCTGGTGGCTCAGATAGTAATGAATCTGCCTGCAATGCAGGAGATGTGGATTTGATCCCGGGGTTGGGAAGATCCCAGAGAAAGGAATGGTAACCCACTCCAGTATTCTTGTCTAGCGAATTCCATCCAGACCCCTGGCAGACTATAGTCTATGAGGTCACAAAGAGCTGGACACAACTGAGTGACTGAGCATGCACACACAAGCCCATCAAGCTCAAGGTTTTTCACAAGCGACTTGCCCTTGCTAACGTTAACTTCCCAGAGGGAGGAGGAACTAGCATCTTAGAGCACTAGACCCCACTCCTTAAAGCCCATTCTGCCTCCCCCAGCTTGTCCCTTGTCCTGCAGTATTACAGATGTGCAGGGAGAAGCCTGCAGGCAGCCTAGGGCTAACTTTATCCTGCACCCCACCCCCAGGGGTGGTTAGTCGTTGACCCAACCATGTTCGGTGCCTTGAACACACTTGGGTAACTAGACTTGTGCTACACGATATGATAGTTGGAGTAACACTACCCAGAGTAACATTAAACCTCCAATCCTTGGGCTGTACAAAAAGATACATATTTCTTACTCATGTGAAAGCAAAAATGAATGTGCCAGTTGGCAAGTAGCCTTCCATCTGGTCATTGAAAGATCCAGCCTCTTTCTCTCTGTGGATCCATCCTTTTCTCCAGTTTTGACTCCTTTGCCTTCAGACAGCCAATGAGGAAAGAGCACTGGAGGATCCTTGCATGGGAAGATTTTTATGAGTCATCACATCAGCTCACTTTCCATTGGCTACAACTCAATAACCTAGCCATCACTAACTGCATGTAGCAGATGCTGGGGTATATAGAAAAAAGGGAAATAGGTTTGATGAAAAAATATATGTGTGTGTTGTGTGATGGGTTAAACCAAGGAATAGAGCCTCCATCTTTGGCATCTATCAGACTGTCATTCAAGAAGACTGATTCCTTATATAGCTACTCTGAGCATTGATCAGTCTTCTCCAAGAACCTTCATAATTCAAGGCTGAAATCAATTCCAGGATCTAAGGTGCATGCATGCATGCATGCTAAGTCATTTCAGTCATGCTCAACTCATTGCAATCCTATGGACTGTAGCCTGCCAAGCTTCTCTGTCCATGGGATCCTCCAGGCAAGAATCCTAGAGTGGGTTTCCATGCCCTTCTCCTCTATTCTAAGGTATGAATGTTGTATTCCCCAAATTTTATGATGTAGCAAAACCTCACTTTCTCACTTTTAGGGAGAATTTCTCTCAGCAAAATATTGCTTCTAAAAATTAATTAATTAATTAACTAATTAAGCAAATAAATAGGGAAAGTATCTTGAAAAGACTTTAGCAGGACATTTTAGGACAGTGGTTTCCAAAATTGGCTGAATTATACTTACCTAGGAAACTGGCTTTAATGCAGTCTTGGATCCCATGCACAGAGATTCTGATTCAGCAATCACATACTGGACCCAAGAATATTTTTTTTAAGTTTCCTAAGAAATTGAGAGAAGGTCAACCACATGTGGAAAGTCACTGGCATAAAATGTCAGATCCAGCTGCCTTATGGACAAGAGAGGGAATCAAGTGACTGGAGAAGTGTCACTGACTGTCACCTTGTCAGCAATTATGTACTAAACCTCCATCGAGCACAGAGGATGGAAAGGGATGTATGATTCAGCCTCTTGCTGGGTCACAGGAGCTGCATGTGGGGGGCATGGAGCATACCCACTGAGAGGCCAACAGCAACACTCAGAGCATCGTGCTGGGTCTGACAGAGCGTGGCCGGTCATCAGGTGGCTCAGTGACCTCCATGTGTCAGGGGAGCCATTATGGAGAAAATGGACTTACTATATATATCCTGGACCTTGAGGATAATTTAGGTCTTAGGGAAATGGGAAAGGGACAAGGGTATTCCAGAGATGACCATCAGGATAAACAGAGGCTTAGAGTCAGGAATGTTTTATGCGGGTTCAAGAATACTCAAGAGGATTCTATGTTGAAGAATCTGGAGCAATCTCCATGGAGAGGATGGATAGGAGGTCAAGTGTTTTGGACACCAGGCTGTGGGGTACAGAGAGCCATTGGACACAGAGATAAAATGGAGAATGGAAAACCAGAGTGTGGGGACTGTTGAAGGCCCTTTCGAGGGACCAGATGTGAACTGCTGTGATCAGAGTGAAGCTTAGAGGAGGAGCTGGAGGAGGAGAGACCCCTTCTGCTACTGCCTACCAAATGGCACCATCGGCCAGGACAGGCTTGGGTCAGGCAGAAGAGTGGGAGAGTGCGGCTGAGATCCTAGCAATGCAGTGTGCATGCAGCCAGGCATTGATACATACAAATCAAACGTTCTTTGCAACAGTGGGAGGATATGGCCTTGTTTCTTTCTCAGAAAACATCCCAGATCATTGGAGCAAGGAGTAGATTAGCAATTCCAAGCTCTAAATCCTATTTCTAACACTGATTTACTGTGACATTTGAAAAAAGTTGTTGCTTTTGATTGCTAAATTTCCACAACCAAGAGTGCAGAGCAGTGAGATAGATCCGGCCTGTGAGCCTGGTTTAAGAAGTAATCACTCAAAACAGCAGTAAGTGAACCGCTTTAGAATAACAGGATGTTCCAATCTGCTCAAGATTTTCTTGGTAATATCCACAGCTTGGTTTACAAGTCAACAGAGGCATATGCTTTTCATAACTTAGTGCCTCTGAAAACACAGCCGTGTATTCTCAGTCCCTTCTCTCCCCAGGAACAAAGTCTGGAATTGAGGAGATACCTGAGCTGCTGATATCTGAAGCAAAGCAGCTAAACTTCTACCCTCCCCCTACTCCTGAATGATTCTCCTGTCCCCAGCTCTACCAATCTTTTCTAGGCACTCAGTTCTTCAAAGTCTTTCTTGATTCCTCTCACTGCCCAGATTTGATGTTTTCTCAGGTTGTGAAGGCTGTAGTTCTGTGGGGGGCAGAACCAGTAAGGACTTTAGAAATCCCATGATCAGTGAATAATATGAATTAAAAATCTGTCCGTATTCCTTGAGGTCAAGATCCATGTCTTATGCACCACTATACTCCCAGCTCCAGATACAGTGCCTGACTCATAGGAGGTGCTCAAATAATCTTTGTTTGAAGGCAGAGGAGGAGACACATAATTTGTAATACTTCTCGAGGAGGTACAGATTTTTAATAGAAAATAATATAAACAAGGAACAATGAACTAGACTCTCCCATACTAAAGAAAAGCGTCCCCTGTGAAAAAACTATTATCCAAGCTAGGCTTCAACAGTACATGAACCAAGAACTTCCAGATGTTCAAGTTGGATTTAGAAAAGGTAGAGGAACCAGAGATAAATTGCCAACATCCGTTGACATAGAAAAAGCAAGAGAATTTCAGAAAAAACATCTACTTCTGCTTCATTAACTATGCCAAAGCTTTTGACTGTGTGGATCACAGCAAGCTGTGGAAAATTCTGAAAATGATAGGAATACCAGACTACCTTTCCTGCCTCCTGAGAAATCTTTATGCAGGTCAAGAAGCAGCAGTTAGAACCAGACATGGAACAATGGACTGGTTCCAAATTGGGCAAAGAGTATGTCAAGGCTGTATATTGTCACCTTGCTTATTTAACTTACATGCAGATTACATCATGTGAAATGCCAGATTGGATAAAGCACAGGCTGGAATCAAGATTGTAGGGAGAAATATCAATAACCTCAGATATGATGACACTGCCCTTAGAGAAGAAAGTGAAAAGGAACTAAAGAGCCTCCTGATGAAAGTTAAGAGGAGAGTGAAAAAAAATGACTGAAAATTCAACATTCAAAAAACTAAGATCATGGCATCCAGTCCCATCACTTCATGGCAAATAGATGGGGAAACATTGGAAACAGTGACAGACTATTTTGGGGGGCTCCAAAATCACTGCAGATGGTGACTAGCCATGAAATTAAAAGACGTTTGCTCCTTGAAAGAAAAGCTATGACCAACCTAAACAGCATATTAAAATGCAGAGACATTGCTTTACTGACAAAGATCCGTACAGTCAAAGCTCTGGTTTTTCCAGTAGTCATGTACAGATAGGAGAGTTGAACCATAAAGAAAGCTGAGCACCAAAGAATTAATGCTTTTGAACTTGGTGTTAAAGAAGACTCTTGAAAGTCCCTTGGACTGCAAGGAGATCCAACCAGTCCATCCTGAAGGAGATCAGTCCTGGGTGTGCATTGGAAGGACTCATGCTAAAGCTGAAGCTCCAATCCTTTGGCCACCTGATGTGAAGAACTGACTCATTGGAAAAGACCTTGATGATGGGAAAGATTGAAGACAGGAGGAGAAGGGGACAACAGAGGATGAGATGGTTGGATGGCATCACTGACTCATGGACATGAGTTTAAGTAAGCTCCGGGATTTGGTGATGGACAGGGAGGCCTGGCGTGCTGCAGTTCATGAGGTTGCAGAGTCAGACACGACTGAGCGGCTGAACTGATGAAAATACTCACATTATGTACATTTTAACAAAAAACAAGATAGCATGTGAGAAGTTTCAGTGACTTCACCAGGGTCCCACCAAGTACACAACCCATTCTTCATGTCACTCTACCTTTTGAAACTCAACCTCCCCAAGCAGAGAAGGCCACTTATTCACTCTCATGAAGATATTTGTGTCAGGTGAAGGGAGCCGGCGACCACCCTTCCCTGGATCTCCTCTCCATGGGGGAGTGGGGGGGTGGGGGCGGGCTGCCACCATCTCTAGCACCATCATCTAAGGCCTCAAGCCACAGGCCACACAGAAGCAGAAGTGGAGGATGAGGTCTGTGTTGGAAATGCCTATGTGTCCTGAGAAAGGTGAAGCAGGTATCCCAGTATTTCTGAAATGAGAAGGTATGGGTGGTTTCCAGCTCTGGACGGCCCTCCAAGCCCTGAGTAGCTCCAAGGGGCTGGTTGTACTTCACCAGTAGTATGAAGGACCTATGTGCGTACTCAGTTGTTCAGTCACGTCTGACTCTTTGCCACCCCATGGACTATAGTCTGCCAGGCTTCTCTGTATATGGGATTTTCTAGTTGAGAATACTGGAGTGGGTTGCCATTTCCTACTTCAGGGATCTTCCCAACCCAGGGATTGAACCTACATCTCCTTCATTGGGAGGCAGATTCTTGACCATTTCACCACCTGGGAAGCCCAGTATGGAGGACATGAGAGGATACATGAGATTAATGAATTTCAATGGTTCTGCAAGGGATGGCAAAAAAAAGTGATCTGGGAAGCAAGAGGCCCGAATTCCCACCTTCCCTCAGCTACTGTATCCCTGTGTGACCTGGCAAGTCAGACGGTGCTCCCGGAGGTCCCTGCCCTTCCTTCATAAGCTCTCTTCTTATGCTGGCATCCCAGAGATAATCTAGCCTCAGTAACTCAGAAAGGGACATCCAGCCCAAGAAGCTGGCTCTCTCTCAAGTGTACATGCTCTCTCTCTATCTCTCCCTCCCTCTCTCCCCGGGAAAATGCATTAATTATCCTTCCTTGGGACACATGACACCCTCAAGCTTGTGAGGCAGGTATTTTTGTGCATTTTGTGTATTTTGGCCCTCCCTCAATGGGCCAGGGCTCCAGGAAGCAAGATCTCCCTTTCAGCTTTCCTCCTGAATGCCTGGGGCCCAGAGGGAACTCAATATATAGGACCCAAAATGAGACAGTGAAAGAGCAAACTAGGAACCTGCTAGTGCAGGACTTCTCCCTGCTCTGTGGTCTGGCAGAATATCCTTGTTCCTTTCTGATGGGTGACATGCCAGAGCAAATGTGGGAACCAGACTCGTAAGTGTCAGCCTCCAAAATGAGCAGAGACAGCCAGCACCTGGAAGGCTGGGACAGAGAACGTTGAAGAGCAAGCGATTCTCCACGCTTGTGCGGCCGGACTGAAAATTCATTTTCTCTCCTATTCCACCCCAAAGGGTTCCCTCACAGAAGCCAGATTCACTGTGAAAGAGCTCTGTGGCCCTTATTAGCCCTGGAATTACTCTGTATTGACTCTCCCCCGCCCCAACACTCTTCTTAGTTTCATTTTGCCCGGAGAGGAGAGCAAGTCAGGAGGTGGTAAATTACTCTGTGAGTGGGACCTCGAGGGGAAGAGGGGTCTCCCAGTGATGACTCTGGCCTTGAATGTCCAGCCCACCCCTACTCTCCTGTGCCAGAGCCAAAGATTCCTAGCATCAGGACACAAGAGCCCAGCCCTAGCCACACTGATCCCAGCCAGGGCTGGTTCCAGGGCCCCAAGGCTGGCCATCAGCCCCTCCTCTTCCAGTGGTAACTGAAGTCAATTACACAGATAATAGTATGGGTGCAGAGGGCTTTGTCATCATATACGTTATTCTAATAGAAATGCATACAGTGGCCCGAGCTTTGTGACAGTCCATTTTAGAAGACTTTTGCCAAGCAAATCAAGTGCACAGTGAGAAACCAGAGAAAGCATTTTTCCTCAGCAGCATCTCCCCTTCCTATCCTACGCAGACAGAGCCCAGATGAGCCCCAGCTGCGGAGAGGGAGGTGGAGCGCTCTGCCTTCCAAGCGTACTAAGTGCTCTACCGAGGAATCCAAGACGCTGTGCCATCCATTAAACGCCTGTTACCCAGCCCGGCCATTCTTTCTAGTCTCCCTGCAAAGCCTCCCTATTCCCTCAGTCCACATTCAGACACACACCTTTTTGTCAGCTACTTAGAATCATTAAGGGAACTTAATTAGGTTTCTCAGTCCCTCAGGCTGGCAGGGTGGCAAATAAGGCATTATATCCACTGTCCATTAACAGTCTGATGCCTGAGTGGGATTGTGCGTTTTCTGAGCTGTGCGTGAGTTGCCTGCGCATCACCCAGGCAGAGATCGGCCCCATGAGTCTGGGAGGCAACCAGTACCAAGGCCACCCCTCTAAACCTGGCCCTCTGCCCCAGTGGCCACCTCCCAGAAACCCCCAACCCCCAGGTCAGTTTTCAACAGGCCTCTCTGTAAAGCTGAGTAAGATGGAGTCAGGGGATGTGTTCTTTATGCACAGCCAGGCTCCAACTAAGATCTCTAGCCAAGCGTGTTTTAGCCAAACGCCACTGGCTGGAAAAAATGGAAAAAGGCAGCATCACCCAGGTCATCAAAAGTGTCTTCTTTGGAGAAAGAGAAAGAGCTGAGCAGGTGTGAACCACAGAGGGGCAAGGAATGAGGTCCCCACTGCGGAGGGTTGGACAGAGGGTCTCAACTGCCATGTTCTGAAATGGCACAGCTCGGTAAAGAAGCTGGACGAGCACCAGGGAGCTGGCTCTTCCTTCTCCCTGCCCAGGGTGCCTGTGGAGAGGGAGAGCAAGGCTTGGCCAGCCATGAAGCTCTGCTTCCTTTCCCCACACAGAGCAAAGACTTTGGGGCAGCAGAGTGACCTGTGCATGTGTTAGAACCACCTGGCCCCTGACATCTGGGCAGTAAAGTGGCGTGGACCTTGTTCACCTCAGACCCAGAGCAGGCTGCCTAGTATGTACAAAACCCAAGACCCAAGATCTTGGCTGGCTCTGTAAAGTGAATTAAGGTCTGTATTTGGGGGAGCTCAACAGTGAAGAGTAGTTAGACCAGAAAGACTCTGAGAGCCTTGACGACTCCCACCATCTCCAGAAAGGAGAGCAAGCAGAGCCAGGAGTAAACTCTTCTTCACTTGTTGTTCAAATACTAAGTTGTGTCCAATTCTTTGTGACCCCCTGGACTGCAGTAATCCAGTCTTCCCTGTCCTTCACTATTTCCCAGAGTTTATGCAAACTAGTGTCCATTGAGTCAGTGATGCCATCCAACCATCTCATCCTCTGTTGTCCCCTTCTCCTCCTGCCTTCAATTTTTCCCAGCAACAGGGTCAGTCGGCTCTTTGCATCAGGTGGCCAAAGTATTGGAGCTTCAGCAGCAGTCCTTCCAATGAACAGTCAGAGTTGATTTCCTTTAGGATTGACTGGTTTGATCTCCTTGCTGTCTGAGTGACTCTCAAGAGTCTTCTTCAGCAAAAACACACAATTCAATGCCATCCGAAGTAGAGAAGCCTGAATCTGGGTGGCCCTGATGGCCACCTGGTCTCTCGGCCAGTGCCACCACCAGCAGGAAGCTTCCAGACTGGGTCTTCTGTCCTGTCCTGCCCCATCACCAGCATCCTCAGACCCCTTTCCCAGACTGTCTCGCTTCACCCCTGCCCTCCTTTGCTTCCTAGCGTGGCCCACCTTTGTCCCACCTATCCCTTCCCTACAGTTTCTAGAGTCTGGAGCATTGGGGAAGAACTGGCAGCATGGCCTCCTGGGTGGACAGAGGCAGCATCACATGTTTACATCTGATTCGGCATCTGATTGAGTCTTCTCTGATTGTTATGAGTGTTCCTGACTCAAAATATGTGCAATTCCCAGTGTCAATCAAACTCTTTTAAACAGCAGCTGCCACTGCCGTTGCCTTGCAGAACACTTTAGAAACTCTTCTATTTAGAAACCATTCGAGCACCAGCTTGCATCCTGCCATCCATGCTAAGAGGCCCAGGGGCTGGTTGAGAACTTTGCAGCTCTCAATTGCTCAGTCATAAGAAAGAAGGCAGGAGGGGGCAGGGAGAGCAGAGGGGCAGGAGAAGACATGCATTTGGGGCAAGGGCTCAATTAAGGGTAACAGGGATTATGGCCCTCACCCCCATGCTCCGCAGATACCGAATGTCACTTACTTGCTGGGGCACTCCAGGCCCTCCCGGCAGGTACTCCCATGATGCAGCTCGGCAGTGAAACCAGTGCCTGCCTGGCCCCTTGGCCTCTGGGGGTCAGACTAGGAGATGACGGCCAGAGTGGAAAATTGGAAAGGTGGACGGAGGACCCCTTCCCCACTGCTGTGCAGGAGCATCGGGCAGCTTGGCCTCCCTGCTCTTCCACCTGGGAGCAGGAGTCTTTCTGGTCATCCTCTCCAAGTAGACCTAAGTACCTGTTTTCCTGCTGCCTTGGAGCTGTGTCTTCTTCATCTCTGAAACTGCAGGACCGCGCTATTAGATCACTTGCTTGTCCCTTGAGAATCCTGGGTCTGGCTGTGTCTGAGGTTTACACAGGCTCCAGTCCAGAGTCCATCTATACACCATGTCCTCTGGGGAGATCCAGGGAAACCATAGCTCTGACCTCGCCCCGATGCAGGTGTGTGAGACCTATGGGCCTCTCACCATCTTGTCCTCCTTCCACACCCCTCACACTGGAGCTCGGGGGGCCCTCTCCCACTCTGACCCACCCCCCAGTTCAGTTCCTCTCCTGGAGACCCCCTCCCCTCACTGCTCTCCATCCCCATGTCTATGTCTTTGAGTCCTTTCCTTCCTTAAGAACCAACCTGAAGACTACCTCCTCTGTGATGTGCTTGCATCCCCCCAACCTGGTGGAATGCCTCCTGCCTCTGAGCTCTCAGAGCATCTTACCTGCACCTCTTGTGTGGCATTCACCTCCTTCTAACTGATTCTCCACCCTTGGTCTCTCCACTGGTCAAGAGGCAATTTGAAGGCAGCATTCCTATCTGATTTCTTTTAGAATCCCTTAGAGATCTAAAGTAGGATCCAGTGGATAGACATGAGAGGTGTATGTGAATGAAAATCCTTTCAGTAGATGCTTTTCAAGGTCATAATGAAAGATGCCTCTCCAGGGCAAGTGCCAGGTGCCAACAGCTGACCAGACAGGTCAGGTGGGTTCATGTGTGCCCACACCTCATGCACAGTCATCCAGCCCAGGTGTCCCAGAACAGGCTTTGGGGATCCTCCACTGGGCATGCATCTTTCCACACTCAGCCAACCGCCAACCCTCCTCACATATCTGTCCTAATGGGGCTTGTGACCCATCATGGGCCGTGTGGCCTGAGGGCACTCTAGGGTTGGCCATGAGTATAACAGACTCAGTCGTTTCCTCTTTAGAACTGACCAGATTGAGACCCTCTAGGTGTGACTTTCAAATGAGGACTGTTTGTGAGTAAGCAGATTTCACCTGACAGGTGAAGGCATAGATGGAGTTACTGTGCACAAACGCATATTTAGATAAAAGTTTGCCTTTGATTTCAAGTCTTTCTCCCACCAGAGACAGTAATTCTTCTCTGACCCCAGCGTCTAACCCTTCTGCGTGTGGAGCAGAGGTCATCTGCTCATGGGCACAATGGGGGCTTCTACCCTTGTGGCCGTTCACTCACTGACTGACTACTCTGCTTTAAGTCTCTATAGATTTGCCTGTTTTAAATGTTTCATATAAATGGGAAAATGTATGTCAATAGGGTCATGAGGTCTTTAATTACTGTCTGGCTTCTTTAACTTAGTATAAAGTTTTTGAGATCCGTCTATTTTGTAGCCTTTAACTATGTGGATGTGCTCAGTCACTCCCGTCGTGTCCAACTCTTTGAGATTCCATGTACTGTAACCCACCAGGCTCTTCTGCCCATGGATTTCTCCAGACAAGAATAGTGGAGTGAGTTGCCATGCCCTCTTCCAGGGGATCTTCCTGACTCAGGGATTGAACCCTTGTCTTCTGCATCTCCTGCATTGCAGGCAGATTCTCTACAACTGAGCCACCGAGGAAGCCCCACCTAGAACTACACCCATTCCTTTTTATCAGGGATAGTATTCCACGGTATGTGGTTCATCCAGTCACCAATTGATGGGCACTAGTTGTCTCTCTTGATATTTTAGCATCCACACCAGAGGCCGTGCATGTTTCTGCAGGTCTCTAGGACTGACTTTCTGAAAGGTGGGAGAGTTTTTAAGTTCTGAGGAAATTCAGTTTACAGCAGGTCAGGCCTGGTTGACTGAAGTCTTCCAGGAGCATGACTTCCCAGGAAATAAATGAATGAAAGGTATTTTCCATTTACCAGACTCTAAAGCCTCCCCTGGCCACAGTCCCAGGATCTGACCCTCCAAGGCTGTGAAAGAGATGGAAAGAAACAGTATCTCATGGGTTTACTGTTAACACTTCCAGTCTACTCTACACTGCTTACAAACACCCCCAAAGATCATAGTCAAATCACTTAATATTTAGCAATCAGTCAGGCACTGCACAGACCAACCCCAGTCATCTCTGATACTGAACAAGCCCCAGGTTTCTCGAGACCCCACTCTGTGTGAGGAGTTAACCCTTCAGTTGCTGGATAATGAGGAATCCAGGGGAGGCAGGAGCAGATCAGGCTACCTGAGGTAGTCAACAAACGCAGAACACATGGGGGACAGATGCCCTTCTCAGTGGGCACAGAAGCATCTCAGTAGCTTAATAATGGCTTCAGCCTTGCCTGTGAGTACCAAAAGATATGGAGCCCAGCCCTTCTGTCCACCCTGTCCACACAGAAGACACAAACAGTCTCCTCAGACTCTCGGGGAGTTCTGGTCTCAGTCCCCAAGGCCCACATTTCATTAACCTGCAGAGCAGTCCCTCAGAGAAGGAAGTGCTCTGTGCTGGAAAAGTAGGGAGATGCTGACAGCTCCCCCTCACCACCTCCCTGGGATTAGGTGAGCTGGGTCTTCACAATTAGATTGGGCAGGATGTTGAATCCTAAGATGCGACACACCCCCGTCATCTCTCACACATTTTCTTGACATACATACAGGTTCTGGCTACAGATTGTCGCGTGGTGGGGACAAGGATCCAGAGCCATGGTGGCCTTCGACAATATCTCTGTCAGCCTAGACTGCTACCTCACCAGTGAGTGCTCCCTGTCCTTTGCACTTGTCCCCCAGCCCAGACTATCCCAGCCTCACTGTCCCTCCTCAACCCAAGCCCTGGTCTCTCCCACCTTCCCTGGGGCATACTCCTCCCTGTCCCTTAAATCAAACCTCCCTTAACTCAGCCCGTGGGCTCTTCTCTACTCTATAGTCAGCGGGGAGGACAAGATGCCACAGAACACAGCACCCAAGTCAAGAAATCTGTTTGAGAGAAACCTGAACAATGAGCTGAAACCCTGGGTGAACCCATCGAAAGAAACCCCCATCTTTGACCCTACAGGTAAGAGTTCAACTCACATATCTGAGTGAAGTAATTTTTTGTTGCAAAAAGTAGAAAATATATATATGCTCTGATTGGGGAGGGGAGCTGTGTTTAAAGAATAAAATGGTCAACCTTTAGGAAGAACGTCACCTACACCCTGGTTAGTGAGCTTCAAGAGGAAGCTGTTTCTCTGGGAAAATAGAGTTTCTGGAATTTGTGCAAAGGAGCAAATGTCCTCCATGTCAGGGAAATGCCCAGGCTCCAACACAAAAGGGAGAAGCAAGCTGGTATCCTTTTCTCAACTCAGTCCTTCGAAACCACTCCACACTTACTGAATAAAGCAAACCTTCCATTGATTTCTCCTCATAAAGAGGGCTGGGCCCAAGGTCAAGGATATCTGTTGCACAAAGGCAGACTAGCTGTCAGTGGTGAAACCCCCAAAGCTTCAGGTTCAATGAATTTCCCCAAAGCTCAGCTCTCCTTTGAAGCTGTTCAATTCAGCCTCCCATGGGCTGGAAGACCTCTTGTGGGCCCTTGCTGCTTCAAACACAGGAGTCTTCAGCATCTGGCCCTAAACCATGGATGTGACTTCTCAGCTGTTCTGTACCAGGAGGAAGTCTTTTGGAATGAGTCTCCAAACCCAGTACAAGGTTGGTCAGCGATTATTAGATCTGTGAGCCCAGCCGCAGAGAAGTTGATGCAGGCCACCCAGCCCAACACTAGCAGGTCGAGGGGATCACCCAGGGGAGTGCTGTTACATGGAGGTGTGAGGCTCCATCCAGCATGAGTAACTCGAAGAGGCAGGGGTACAGCCACAGTCCACCCATCCTCTTTTTCCTGTAAAAGGTAATTCTGTATTAAGATAGCAAGAGATAAATGATAGTCTCTAATTTCTACTTTTAATGTGAAATCTTTGTTGAGTGCAAAGTACAGAAAAAGAAAGTAAAGGTTATGTCTTTTCACTAAATTCATTGACCCTCAACTTATTAAACAAATATTAGCTTTGCTTTGTCTTTGAAGAAAGAAACCCTTTCATTTCCTCCCCCTAAAATGCTGTCCCAGGATTAACTCTCATCCCTTCCAGGTCCCACCAGATCTAACCCAGCCACCAAACCAGAGGAAAGAGTTTGTTGCTTTTCCCATCACCTTCCCCCTTTCCTCCCTTCATCTGAGCTAGAACCTCAAAAAATCTTATCTTTTTTTCATGCAACAGGGAACCTGGTCTCCTAAACCATAATCTCTACTTCCCCCTCTGCCCTGTGGTTTGCAAAAAACATCTAACATGATGGGGGCAGCTTTCTATTAATCGTTCAACCACCCCCCATCCCAGTGACTCACCTCCATAGCCTTTGGTTAACCACTGCCTCCCTGCGATAAATATAGGACATATCCAGCGAACACAACTGCAAGCCCCACTTCTCATCACCACCAGCCCTGATTACATAGCATGGGCTCCAGAAACACTTATCGATTGACTGTGGGCGATTGATGCTTGAGCACAATCCTCCAAAGTCTGCAGCGGCTTCCTCGCAGTCATCCACCCTGCCTGACTCCCAGGTTTATTACCATGTAACTCCCACTGGCCCTAAAAGACTGATCAATAAGGGTCTGCCCAGTGGCCACTCAGACTAATGAAATCTCACAGTGGCTCAAAAGTGGCAGTGCCCCACCACCACCTCCAAATAAAATTAAGAGAAAGTGGATGCCTGAGAGGTTGGAGATGCCCAGGGCTGGGACACAACCTTCCTCGGCTGCCTGACCCCAGCCTCAGGGCAGGAGTGTCAACAAGTGTCTGTGGGTCAGTGTTCTATCTCTAGACCCCTTCCAGAGTGACCCCAACTCAAAAGGAAGAGGATGCTGAGGCAAACACGTTCCCAAGCAGCCTTAGTACCCTCCTCAGGCAGGTTTTAGAGAACCGAACAGAGCCTGTGCTTCCCCAGGAGCCCACATCAGGGAGTAGTTCAGGTGAGTGAGGAGCTGAGGTGGGCTCCTGACACCCCTTCCCAGCTCTGTTCCTATAGCAGGAGGCATCTCCCCATCTGATGGGCCTGCCAGGGTGAGGGTGTCTGTCTTCATCTGGAGGATTAATGAGGGGAGAGGGAGCAGGGCCTCCTTTTCCCACCTTCTGCACGACAAAGTCCACTGAGCCCTTTGGAGTGGAACTTAGCCAGGACCCAGCTTCATGGTCAGGGAAAACAGGCCACCCCCTGCGTTCATGCACAGGCCCACCCTCTTGGCTTTCATCTAACGCCCCCTCACCACAGTTCTCCTCTGTGGGGAGTCTAGACCCAGGTCAGGAGTTCAGAGAGCTCACAGTCTAGAAGAGAAGAGCGCAAGGGGACAAATGCTGGGAAGATTTGTGGAGCTCAAGGTGCCCACAGCAAGAGAAGTGGTGATGGGGGAGGGACCTGGAGGGGGAAGTACAGGTGGCTCCTTGAGAGGCCAAGGTCAGGACCACAGCCACTCAGTGATAATCACCCAGCACACGTTTGCCTGACACCTCCCATGCCCCCGGGGCTGTGCAGCTCCAACAGCGAAGAGGGGAACCGGTTCTGGAACTTCCGGCCCCTGGAGAGAGGGCAGCCAGTGAACCCACAAGTCACGGTCTGCAACGTGAAGCTTGTCAATTGAAAAAAAATGCACAATGTTTTATTTGGAGCAACATGAGGACTGTAGCCTGGGAGACAGCATTTCAGATAGCTCTGAGGAGCTACGCTGAAGAGGCAGAGGGAAAGGTCAGTGTATATGTGATTTTGGTGAAAGGGGATACATGCAATTGGGCATACATTTTTGTAGAAGGTCACTGCTAGGCTTGTGAAGGTTACTGGTAGTCACAAGTAGTAGATGTCACCATGAAAGATTTTAGTGCTTTTTTTAGATGTGATGAAATGCAAGAATTGGGCTCATAAAATCTTCTCCTGAAAATACCTAACTACCTGATGGCTTGTCCTACCACTTTTTCCAGAGCTCAGTGTCTCATTCTTGATCTCCACCCTGAACTCCTTTCAGGGACTGTTAAAGGTCAGCAGTTGCAGTAGCTAGTGATGTGATCCTTGTAGAGGTAGATGGCAAGTGCCAGTTTATAGATGACAAGCTTAACCTAACTCAGAGTTTCTACCCAGGGAGGGACTCTGGAGAGAAAGTGGGGGCTGAGGCTAGAGGGAAAGGAAAGGAAAGAATGATCAGCGAGTGTGCTTGCCCCTGGGCTGGGGGGACTCTCGTACACTGACTCCTCTAGCCCTCACTCCGGCCCAGGGCCCGCTGCTGTTGTTAGCACTGCAGGGATAAGTGAGGTGATGGGGAGGAACATAAACGTTCCACACAGCTGGTGGGAAAATGAGCCAGGATGTGGCCCTGAAGTCTGCATCCTTCAGCCAACTGAACTACTTCGGGTATCCAATTCCCTCTCAGAGATCAATGCTCTACATGGAAAAGAGCTGGGAGAGCGTCCCAGACAAGAGGCCCTCTTTGATCAGTAAACAAAGCAGCTCCCAGCCATCCCCGTAAAGGACAGAGGAGGCTGGATAATAAGATTTTCTCCCCAAAGTTCAGCGCTGTCAGTTTCTGCTCGACTGGAACAGAGGTGGCTGGTGGCATTTCAACTCTCCTTCTGGCAGGCATTAGAGCAGATCCTGGAAACGCAAAGGCCAGTCGGGTCTTCCAAAAACCATCACTCACAAAGCTCCTGAATTTCTAAACACTCCTCACATCCCTCAAGCCAGCCCTTCCCTCTGACGAGGGCCTGACCCTTTGGGTCTGGGGGTTTCCTCTCCCCCAGCCCATGGGGCAGAGCTGAGCCACTGGAGCATCCAGGCAGGAAAGAGCCTGTCCAGGTGCTTCACGGAACCTTCTCAGAAGCTTCTGAGTCACTTCAGCTAATCAGATGAAGAAACTGGGAGAGAAAATGGGGCAAGTATTAAGGCTGGGAAATTACATTTATCAGATTTGCACATACAATTACGCTATCCAAATGGTTGGGATAATGCGATCACGGGTGCAGAGCTCTTCTCTCCCTCCCCCTCTCTCTGCCTGCTCCCCACCCAGCAGTAATGAACATTAGGGGTGAGGAGGTGCAGGCAGGTTCTGTCACCTTCCCTCTCTCTCTAAAAGCCCAGGTAAGGACAGGCAGGATCCCCACCCGGCCCCCACCGCCGGTCTGAGGACCCTGCCTCAGCTTTCTAACCTCTCTCACCTTCTCCTGTGAGCTTACATGTTGTGTCGGAGGCAGGATGGAATCATCTCAGTTTAAATGAAAACCAGCCCAACCCACAAGTATTCATAACTTGCAGAATCCTGGCTTCAAGCCAAAGTCTTGCCTCTGAGTTGGCTGGTGACAGTTGGTTTACTGTTTTCTGAGTACACATCTCTTGCCAAAGGTGGTGGGAGGAGGGATGGCAATTTAAAAAGAGTGGAAAAGACCACTGGACCAGGAGTCAGAACCCCCAGCTGGCCTACACTTTCTGGCCTCCACTGTGCTCTTGGGGCAGGGCTCACCTCTCCCTGGCCTTCCGTCCCCTCATCTGATGGCTGATGCCTGTCAGCAAAGCCCCAAGTGACAGCTGGTGTTTGCGGGGCCAACACAAACACAAAGGCTAAAAAGCTGCTGCATTTCAAAGTCAAGGTTAAAGTAGACTGTCTCCAGGCCCCTCGTCATCCCCAGCTCTGTGGTTCTATGGGCTGAAGGGACAGAGCTCACTAACCCATGGCACTGCTAACGTGCTCAGAAGTGAGGGTGACAGACTGTCCACACACACGCTCCTATGACTCAAGAACAGATGCCAATTCCAATGAGAAAGTTTTATGTGTTTCACATAAATTGATTGGGTCTATTTCTGCTAAACGCATTATCCATTCGCCACAGAACAACTATTAGAGTTAATAGAATTTGTAGCTAGAGCCATTATGCTCCAAGCAAGCCCTTCTGGGGATGACAGCATTATTGGAAGGCAGGCTTCACAGGGCCCGCCTCCCTCACTCAGAACTGTCTTCTTACTCACCTGGGGGTCTTTGTTTCCATCAGAGCCTTCCACACCCCAGCCCTGCAGGCCCAGTAAAGAACAGGTATCTAATCCGGTTCCAGAAAATCCCGTTGTCTTGTCACCTGTGGGCACTGTCGACAACCTCGTGCCAACCTGAAGGCAGAGACGAAACTGGGACCCCTGTGTTAACTGTGGTTCTTTACCATGTGCCAGTTTTGAAGGCAGGAGCCCCCCAGAGAACTGGGAGGGAGGCAACAAGTAAGGGTAGAAGCCCACTCACTCCAGGGGGACCCCGGATTAGACTCCTGGCCTCATTGCATCGTTAATGGAAAATAACCAGTGACCATCTAGGAGTGCACGAACGTAGAAGTGAGCAGGTCAGCTGTCGGGGACCTAGATCCAGCCCAGGGTCTCTCCAGGTGTGTTCTCATGTTATCTGTTTCATTCACCTGGCAGGGTGAGAGGGGACCTACGAGTGCTCCTGGTTAAAATGCAGATTCCTGGGCCCGGCAGATCTGTAAAATCACCATGTCTGAGGAAGAGAGGGCAAACTCTGCCTTTTTAACAAACTCAGAAGGAAATCCTGGTTTAAAGCAGAGTTTAGGAGCCCCAGACCACAGCCTGACATCCTCAATACAGATGGGCTTGGACCTGGAGACAGAGAGGAGGTGGGCTCAGAGCCACACAGCCCGCTCTGAGGGTTTAGTTCTCAGACAGCAAAGGCCTTGTCTCCTGTGTCTCCTCTTCACACAGAAATAATAACCACGATCTCTGAGCACCACCGGGTGCTGGAAGTATGCAGGACTCTTTCATATACATTATCTCATTTGCTTGTTGATAATATTATCCCCCACTGACAGTTGAGGAGCATGATGTCCACAAAGGAGGAGTAACTTGCCGTAAGTTATACCAGCTGTGTGAAAGGCTAAAGAATGTTTCTTTAAAACACATGAAAAATAAAGTTTCCTAAGCCAGATAACATTCAGAAGGGCAAAGTTTCCTTAAAGAAACCTTAAAAAGAATCCCACTGTTGAGTGGGTTTTCTGGAGGAATCTCTCTTCTCTGAAACACCCTGAACTGAAAATGTCAGTTTTTGTTTAAACAGAACATAGAGGTATCTTCACTAACATTCAAAACACTGCAGCAGGCGTACAAAGCACTCCCGCACGTGTAAGATAGCTGATCATTGCAGCTAATTGGCATCTTTCCGTGCACCCCGGCCTTCATGAGTGCACATGAAAGGCACTTCTATCGGCACTCATTCAGTTGGGGGGAGCACCTCTTTAAGAGTTGGGCAGATTCTGTAGATATAATCCTTGGAACCCCTTCGGTCACTGGCCGTCTCCCTGCTCAGCTGGCCTGCTGTTAAACCATGTGCTACGAGTTCTCTCACTCACTAATTTTAGATTATCACCTATTTATAGCCAGCGTGCTGTGATGACGCAGGAAGCACGAGCCCTAACAAGACCCATGGGTCCCAGTCACTGCAGCAGCTTCGGCGCCCTTCCTGTTAGGCTGTCATGCTTCATTTGGGCACAGGCTTTCTTCCCCAGGAGCCTGCATGGCCATGCTCCGGGGAGGCAGGTGGCATGGAACTGATTCGGGACTCATGATCGCTGCTACTCAAGTCCCTCTCAGAGCAGTCAGCATCCCCAGGAGGTGGCCGACACCAAGGCCCAGGAGCTGCTTGGTGGCTGAAGGAGAGGCAGCACTTCTGCAGGGACCTGGTGATGGTGGAGGGAGGCACTAAAGCCTGGATGAGAGGCTGAGCTCCCTCCCTGGGCAGCAGAGTCTCGTGGGTTTGCAAACACCCCCTTTCCTCTGCACACCTGTGTTTCCAACTACTAGGAACGCTTGGGATCACTTATATGATCCTTACAGCCTCTCCCCTCACCCAGTCCCCCAGGATAGATATCACCATTCAGGTCCCAACTCTGCCACTTACTCAAAGCCATTTCCTTCTCTTTCCTGTGTCTTTGTTTCCTCACATTAAAAAATGGAGCTTATGTTCTTCGGGTTTCCATCACACAGGTCTGATGAAAGGTTCACATGAGTGAATCAGTGTCAAGGGCTTAGAGAGGCGCTTGGCCCAAAGTGCACTGCATGAGCCATGCATTCTAAATGAGCCGTGCCCATTCTAAAACTCAGGAGACATAATCAGAAGGGTTATGCCGTCTGCCCTAGCAGTCAACTGCAGAGGTTCCCACTAAGGGTTCCCACTAAGTCAGCTCACCCCAAAGTCGTCAGCTTCCATGCCCATTAGGAACAATCCCAAACACCACCCAGCTGCTGACCACAGTTAGGGAGATGCTCCTGCTACATCCAGATTGGCTTTATCCATCTTCTCTTTCCACTCAGAGATGCAACTGAGTGTTCAACAGAGAAGACATCATTGCTTTCTAATGTGTTCACAGAGCCCTGAATCTCAGTCCCAGGAAGGAAAAAAAAAGTCACACGAAGCTGAGTTTAATTTAACAAGTCTGTATTGGTGCCTACTCTATATCAAGCCCTGTGCTGGGTGCCTCGGGGTCTGCAGCTGGGAACAATCCAAAGTGCCCCTCATGGAAAATACACCACCCAGAGCTGGGCCCACATAAAGCTGACAGGAAGCCAGTGCTACCCCAACAGGGAGTCTCCAGGTCCCTTTCCAGCAACCCTTTCTGAGCACAGCTAGTAATCAGACTTGTCCCCCAAGCCCCGGCTCTGACTTCACCCTGCCCTGTGGTGCAAAGGTCTCTCTCCAAGATTGGAGAATTGCCAATTATGCTGAACTGAGCATCATTTTTAAAGAGAAATCCAGTGTCTGTTGAGAAAGCAACGAATCATTAGTGGACTTCAAAACTTCCCGATAACCTTCTGACCCTGGGCCCCACTGGAAAAATAGTGCAGCAGCATCCAGCTCTGACAGACTCAACAATGCCTCGGGAACCTCCAGTCCAATGTGATGTGCTGGTTGGCATTATAGCAAAGCTGCAGACAAAATGCCTTCACACCATGCCGCGGCCCTTTTAGCAACAGAGAGGACCCATTGCCTTTCCCTGTCTTCTTGGCTGGCCTGAGAAAACATGTTGTTTTTTCCCATTTGTTTCACTGAAAGGTTATATAAATGGGAGACAATAAATGATCCGGGAACTCCGATCTCAGCACGCCTTAGTATCGTTTAGCTCCAAGACCAGCAGGATGCAAAGGCCCCTCCATCAGTGCAGGTGCATTAAGCACTTGTTATTTGGGAAGTCCACTTTTAATTATCATCCTTCCCTCAGACTTGCTGGTTCTGCCTGCAAAACAACCCCACGTCCCCTCAGAGCCTATTCAGCTCTTTGCTTTTCGCAGCAAAGCTTCAGTGATCCTGGACAGAAAGACTGTTTTTAAAAATTTGTTTGGGCGCAGAACTGGACAGAGAAACTATAATATAATGATGGCTGAAATGCTAATGCTAGGTCCCAAAAGTCAGCTCCTCTTTGCCTGCCCCTACGTTGCCAAGAAGTGGGATCACCTTAGCATCACTGATTCAGGGAAGAGAGAGGGGGCACAGAGAAGAACTCAGCCCAGCCAGTGTCCTCCAAGCTGGGGGCTCACAGAAAAGGTGAGGCCAAAGAAAGCACTGGTTTCTGGAGAGGAATCTGAGTTATGCAGATAGTTATCTATTGCTCTGTAACAAATTACCGTAGACATAGTGGCTAAAAACAACACATATTTATTATATCAGTTTCTGGGAGTCAAGAAACCAGGTATAGTTTAGCTGGGTCCTCTGCTTCATAGTTTCTCATAAAGTTCCGTAAGGTGTTCACCAGGGCTGGGTCTCATCTTAAAGCTCAACTAGGGAAAGAATTACTCCCAAGTTCATGTGGTTGTTAGTAGTTGCTGGAGCAGCTGTTGATGAGAGAGAGAGAGAGAGAGAGGGAGTCTGCCAGCAAGATGGAAGTTACAATCTTATGTCACATGGTCATGGAACTAATATCCCATCACCTTTGCCATATTCTTTTGGTTAGAAGCAACTCAGAAGTCTTGCCTGTACTCAAAGGGGGGGGATTATGCAAGGCTGTGGCCACCAGGAGGTAGAGATCATTCGGGCCCCCTAACAACCTACCTGCAGTGGCTTTTGTATATAGGAGAGCAACCAGTTACCAGGAAGCTCTGAGACTTCATTGTGGATTCTGGTGGGCCAAAATCTTAGCAGCAATCTTAAACCTCTCTGTTCAATATTCCATAGACATTCAAATATCACAAAGTACCTACTGAGTGCCAGTCCATAGCCAGTTGGAAAATGAATCAGAAAGAATCCTAGAAACCGTGATTCCAGCTAGGGGACTTCAGGAGAGTCAAATATTCTCAGCCCCAGTGTTTTCTTTATCCCTAAAGTAGGGATAATAATTACCTGCCATGGTTCTTTCTCAGAGCTGGCTATTGTGGTGAGCAAATGAGGTCATTTGCTTTGAAAGGTATAGAAGAATATACTAATACAAAGTGTGTGATATTATTATTAACATTATCAAACTACATTACAGAAAAGATTGGGCCAATTCACTTCTCCTTCATAGATTGCCTTCTATACATTTTCAGTTCATTTATAATCCTCCTCCTCCACCTGTGAGCTGTACAGTCTTTTATTTATACATATGTATTCTAGGCATATTTTTTCCTTTTTTTTTTTATGCAAAACTTTCAAGCACATTCTAATTTTTGACCTCTTAAAACCAACCATGTTAAGGGAAAAGGGGGACAGCATTTTGCATGTTGGATCCTTTTGTTTAATCAGTTCCTCCAACCCATTAGATCATCAATTTGCAGATGAAATTCTCACACTCAACTTGGGGGAAACATGTAACTTGAGTGAGGACATAGAAGAATGCCTCCAGAAGACGCACTCCTTAATACAAATTGAAAGAGAGTTTCTAGTCTTTCAAAGCTTGTCAGAATCTCAGAAATAATGGGGACTCCATAACTTTCTACAGGACAGCTTTCTAAACCAATCCAGGTGGTTGGGTCTGAAAGGCCTGACTTGGTTTTTCTAGTGAATATTGACAGTGACTTCGTAATAATGTAATAACATATTTTATTCATATAATTTTTATTTATTATTAAGTGACTGACAGAATAATCCAATTCTGGGATTAAGGTTCATAAGTAAGGAAAATAAGGCACAGCTTGGGCTTGTCCAGCAACACCACTGAAAGTCAGAAGAGCTTCCTGAAAAAGAGAAGCCCTTCTTTTCCTTCACCCAGATTTCTGACTTGGATCCTACTAACTAGTCCACTCAGTCTATCAACCAATCAGCTCCATCAACCATGGGGCCAGGGGTGTGTTCATACTGCTAAAGAGCAGGATTCGAGCATTTCCTTAGAGACCTACTTAAGCCCACTTAAGCCTCAGAACCAAACCCATTGTGTGTAAACCCCATATGAGTGAGTCCACAGCACCCATCTCAATATCCAGTACTTTATTAACACAGCTCTGGCCTGACTCCAACTCAGGAAATAACCAAATTAGCCCCGAGACCTCCCTTAACTTAATTTTTACAGTTCTGCTTTCAGGATGGTGTTTTTCCTGTGACGTTTCTTCTCTCGTGTTACTCACTTTCCCTCAGGGAACAGAGGGTGGCTGAGAACACAAGGAGTCATCATAGGAGCCATTAAAAACTGCCTCAGATGGCTGGGTGTCAGAGCTGTTCAGGGTAATTCAGTCCTGAAAGCAGCTTTTATCTCAACAGCCCAGACTAGCTGCCCTGTTGATCGGGAGCTGGCCCATTCCAAAGTTCTTCTTCAGGAAGGGATGTCTGCTCCCAGCAGAGAGGGATGTGGGCCTCTGGTCTTTGCTCCCTGGGAGACCTCAGCTTCTGCAGGCATCCTGCCCACCCAGAGGGACAGTGTGAGGCCCCTAGGAGACAAGGATGTAAAAGTGAAAAGAGATCATTGTGTGAGCACATCTAGCACAAAAGACAGAGCTGCTGTTATTACTACCGCTGTTACCCGCTCCTAACTTCTCATCATCCGAACAGAATAGGAGAGAAAGGACCAGGAAGCAATGCATGAAGAAACAAGGGGTGTATGTGTGTGTGTGTGCATGTGTAGGTGCAAATAGTTCAGTGTGAGAAACAAGCTAGAACAACATGGAGAATTGATCAAATGAAAAAATGTTGTAAAAAGAATAAATGTGATGGTCCCCTCCTCACTTTTTCTCTATAATCACAAGCCAGTTGTTAAACTTTTCTGCCTGGTTGACCATCTTATGAAATAAAAGTAACAGTTCTTCCCCATTCCCTATCTACTGATCTAACATGTTTTTAAGACAATAAACAAACTGGAGAGTGGAAGTGACCCATCAACGTACTGTAATTCAATACATTGGAATAGAGGGCCAAAGATTCCCAGCTCTGTTGGTGAAAAACCACAACAACATCCTTTTATCTGAGGTTAGAAGATTCTCCTAGTACCTTCCACCATCCACCAAATATAAGTGTCAAATGTGAATACATTCCAAAACTCTGAAATAAAGATTTTGTGCATCTAACTGCCCCTCAGTCTAATGCACAGAGATTCTCCATGCATTCTCACAGCCTCACCCAACACTAGATACCAAATAAGACTAATAGAACATCCTGAAGCCCTAAGAAAGTAAACCTGACAATAAAGAGAGGAGAAAGTGAGTTAATAGAAAATATTTGTGTCTGCAGTCATTTAGTAAAGGGTCAAATAGCCCCAATCAACTTAAGTCCAAATGGCACTATCACAAAGAACTTAAATTATACTTAGTGGGCTCTATCCAAAAAAAAAAAAAAAAGGCAGAATATGGTGCAACAGTAAGTTATAGACCACAGTCACTGGGGATGTCCCCGAGAAGAAATCTGAGAAAAAACTTGCAGTTCCAAGAGTAGAAATAAAGGTGAGGAGCCTGACCAGAGAGATATCAAGTGATTCCTAAATTTAAAAACAATTTAAGGATCCTGGAACGATGCACGGCACCATTGGTGTTAACAGCATGGTTTTTTTTAAATCTCTCAGACTCTCTATGCAAAAACTGAGCAAACACATATCAAAACTGAAAACCCAAGGATATTTACAACAAAAATTTTTTAGTAAGGTAGTCCCTTCCAACTCCCAAATACAAGGGAGTGAGGACAAAGCACCATAAAGTGTATGAGTAACTGTAGAATATTTTAATTCCCTTATCACCTTTGTTCTTGAGAAGCAAGATTCGCGGTGTGGAAAAATAAATACAGATGTAATATAGAAGAGATTAAATTAAAAACCCTCTAGTTCTGAATTTGATTTGGAACTGTCAATGGAAACTCATGGATACTTTGTCGTATAAATGTGTGTATACACACACACACACACACACACACACACACACACGTTTATACGGCCTGTGTATTTCCTAGCTCTGTCCACTAAAAAAGCCTAGAAACAATCACAAACCCACTAGCAAGAAGTGTCTATAGCACCCAGATTGTATACTTAAAATGCCTTTTTTCACTAAAAGAAACCAAAGTTTTTGAAAAAATGGCTGAGCCCAGGTCTGGGTAAGGAACATTTCATCACACCAGATATCAAGGGGCCAAAGGACACAGCTTAACTACTAAACAACAACAACAACAACAACAACAAAAGAACTCAGGAAGCTACCACTCACCAAAAATGTGACAATTTGAGCTATTAAGAAATAATAATTATTAATTAAAACTCAGAATATGTTTAAATTCATGTACTCATAGTGATATACAAACAACTAGTCAACTTCAGAGCATGATAGATGATCAATTCATTACTTTGAATACTCCAAATAAGGAGAAAGAACTAAGCATTTATCTGCCTTTCCTATATGAACTGTATCACTGGGTAACCAAATAGTAGGTGAGAAGAAGCACCTCTTTAAAAATATATTCTAACTAATAAATAAGGAAAAAGGATATAATCTGAATATCATTATTTTGCAGCTCTCAGTGAATAAACATATCTAGGCATCTTCAACATCTGCGAACATCAAAAAAAGACAGAAATAATCAGACATTGATCTGGTATCTGGAAGGGGTTGCTGCTCCATTGTTTAAAGAGTTAAAATGTTTTAACCTCACAATAGCAACAGTATCTGTATTGTTTTCATTTTGCCCTGTTAAGGGGAACAACTGGTTGATTTTCATCATTTACTCACAAAAAGGGTTACTTCCCCCAATTTATAATAAAGAATAGCATCAGATATATTTATGGATGGTGAATGACTGTATTTGCTTGGATTTGGGGTCATTATTTAGTTTAATGGGATCTACAGTGGCCATCAAAATGGTTCAGTATGCCACAGCTCCCATGAAGTTGAGCTCAGTCAACAAATACGGATAAAATTCAATTCCATGGATCAGAATCAAAATAGTATAAAAGATCCACAAGAGCCATTGAGCTCACTTCCATGGCACAACCATATAGGCCTTCGACGTGAGGCAGATCCTTATTATTGTGATTAATAGTGATAGTTGAGAACTTATTTTCCTTTGTATCACGCTTTATTTCTTTGCATTCAATTGAGCAGATGAGATGGCTTAGGAACAGTAATAAAACCAGCACAATCACTATCTAGCCTATTTTTTTTAACATTGTGCTGTATATTACTAATTGATTTGTTTCTTCTTGGAGGATGCTACAATATAGTTAAAATGAAACCCAGTGCTTAATGGATTTTTCTTTACTCAGCTGTCTATAACCAATCAGTATTTTGATGTTTGTGGGTTCTTTACACAATTTAGATGTGAGTGAGTATTAAACTAGGTTTCCAGTGTGTGGTGTAAGTGAGAGCAAGATAAAGCAGTTCTTTTTTCTCTTTCTCTCTCTCTCTCATAAATGAGTTTTAATACAATAGTCTGGTGTTTTGTTTTGGTTTTTAAGTAAGAGAAGAGGAAAGAGCCAGACTTCTTTCCTCCCCGGCTTCTTCCCTTCCATGCTCCCAATCCAGGCTGCTCCTTGGGGGCCATCTAATCCTCCTACAGCTCCATGGAGCCTCAGGGATTAATGTAGACTCTCAGCTGGGGAAATGCGAGGACGCTTGGACTCTCAGATTGGCAGCTCACATCAAGCCCACCTCACTGCCAGTCTCACTATGACCTTGATCTTCTCTTTAAAACCAAGATTTTACCTCGTTGCTTTTTACCCAGTCCCTCTCATATGTCTGCTGGTTGATCTTGTAAACATCCCAGTTACTGGACTTCTCTTTTGACACCCCCTGGCTCCCCATGACCTCTCAGGGGACCAGAGTCCTGACACTAATCACCTGCTTTCCCTGGTTTGTGCCTATGACTCCAAAACCCACACTCTGCTAGGTTAAGCCACTGTGTTACCTTCTAGAACTGAGGGTCTACCTACCACATACCCTGAGCCGACTCACCTCTCCCCTCATGGTGGCCTGCCTGCTCTCTGGGCCTGAGCAACGTTGTTTGGATTTAACTGAGCCCTGGGCTCATGGATTTATAAGGAAAATAAAACCAGACTCACAGAAAGTTTCCATGAGGATTTTACGGTAGTTGTAGCACCTTTTTAAGTCTTGAACTTAAACTCAGAAGATCCATGTTTCACTCCTAGCTTAACTATTTATCCACTCTGCACACAGCAGTCTAACTCTCCTGGGAAAGTTTTCACAAAATGCAAATATTGTCCTTCCTCTATATGAATCTGAATCTTCAGGGCCCTGAAACTGGTATGTTTAAAGGTCCTTAGGTGGTTTGGGAACCACTAATTTCAGAGATCTCCAGGGTCGTCCCATCTTGCTGTGGTATTCTGTGGTGTCTGTGAGATTCCAGGCAGATGAGCAAAAGAACCAACAGGATGAAGCTTCAGCAAGGCAAGCCCATACACAGCAGAAGCAGGACAGCTCTTGTTCAATGAGCAATAAACTCAGAAACCCCATTCCCCTAAGAAGTGCTGCTTGTGGGGCCCAGAAATTAATTCCAAACAACCTTGGGCAGATTTATGAGAATCGGAGCCATTGAAGGGAGCAAAGAGGACTTCCATGCCTTGAAGGCTGTGGGTGCAACAGACCTCGGCTGGATGAATCATGGGTCTGACCTGGGATGGCGAATCCTCATTCTGTGGAATCCACTTCAGAAAGAGTTCCCGCTCTGGACTTTTCCATCTGCAGTTGCTGAAAATGAAAACATAATTTTGTGTATAGAAACCACCTGAGACTAATAATATACGTCCAATGAGTTGGGAAAATACTGGTCCTTTTACTGAGAAACTGCCTTAGAGTCCCTTCTTTATGGACTGAAGAATGTAAATCTTGAGACTGGGTGTCTCTGCTTTCTTACAGTCAAAAATTGAACAGGAAGTTACACACTTTATAAACTATATTCTTTATGTGTCTCTAATGCATAATGTTCTTCTAAGCACTTTGCTTAGGTCATCATTTAATACTCATAGCACGTCTAAGTACTGGGTATTGTATCTCCACTTGTTCAGCTTAAGAAACTGAGGCTCAGAGAGGCCACAGAGTTTACCCCAGTTTTCACACCTCATCAGGGGTAAAATCCAATGAGAAAAATTGGCCCACCTGGATTAAAAGCCCATGCCCCTCTTCCTACCTCATCAGATGCCCAACTTGGCCAGGAAGTAGAAACCCAGCCTCTCTGAGAACATCTCAGAACCTTCAGAACAATGTTAAGTGAGGCTGGATTTAGAAGAGGTCCTGCTGAAGACAAACGCTCAGGTAGGGTGCCAAGTGCATGCCTTCTTTTAGCTGTCTTCCTCAGCACACTCTCCACGGGGAGAAAACATATTTATATTTATGTCTGAATTCTTTGATTTCCAGGTCCGAACTAACTAAATGAACCACCATGCTCTGCCCCAGATTGACAAGGCTGCCGCCAAACCCAGGCTGCTTGCTATAGGCACAGACTGACCTGCAGAATAGACTTAGAGGAGCTAGGGACCATGGGGGTGGAATGGACTTTTAAACTTCTTTTCTGAGCTTTTCTTTTTCTTCCTGCTCCTACCCTCATCCCCAGTTCACTGAGTTTAAATTCCTTGGTGCTGTTGGCAGGGAGATCCATATTCACAGAAACTCTGGCCACTCTTCGCATTGTCAGGAACAGCACCAGCCTTGGTTGTAGGCAGGAGTCAGCAAGGTAGCTTATTACATTTTTAGAGTTTTCGATATTATAATAACCTTTCATACCCCTCATTTCCCTTTAATTCTCATTCCAATCTAGCCCCTTTCACAGACAAAAAAGAAGATAATCAAGGTCCCATAATCACCAAGTGATGAGGCTGCTCCCAAACCTAAATGTTCTTGCTGATTTCGGAGTCCATGACCTTACCACATCCCCCCACACCACCACCTCCGCCCCCTGCACAGCCCACACGTGTAATTTGAGCACTGGAAAGGGTGAAAGGTCAACTGGCCACGACAGCTCTGCTGAAAAGCTTCCAGTTAAGAGTCAGTTCTTTGAATTAACAGATTACCCCCTTACAATGCAAACAGATGAGAAAATTAACACTCAAGCATTCACACCAGAGATGAATGGATTCATCACCTTCTTGCCCTTGAAATGACCTTCAGAAACCAAATAGAAATCAACATCTTTCTTTGAAGAAAATGAAGCCAAGAAAAGTCCTGAGGGCTCAGTATTGAGTAGCTGTGTGTGCATTGGAACCCCAACTAGAGCTTTGCTCTCCTGATCCTGGGCTGGGGCAGCATCACAAAAGCCTACCGCAACCAGCCTGGTTTTTAGATTATCAAAACTGCCCTCATGTAATCTCAATCTGATTGCTGATAATTAGCAACCCAAGTTAACCTTTCATTTCTGCATCAAGTTAGTTGAAAGTCATCAAAAGAATTTTATGTTTTAGCGAACAAAGCTATATACAGCCAAATTAATTTTTTCATAATTTTCTGTAGGTAGGATTCAACTTCATCTCTTTAAAGGGAAATAATTTCTCCAATCTTATAATGAGATTTTTGTATTTTAAGTAAAAGTAACTTTATCAAGAGCACATTTGGGGGAAAAGTTTTTATAGATTTTAAACACATTAGAATTCCCGCCAGGATGAAATCTGACAATTCTCCAAGGTCCAGCCTGACTCAAAAATAAAATGTATGGAAGGAAGTGGTCCAGCGGCTGTGGAGGGGTGGAGGTGTGCTGAGTGTTCCTGAGACACCCCCGGAAGGCCACCGAAGAGCATTGGGTGCTCTGGGTGAGGACAAGCCACCAGGCAGTGGTGAGGGGCTTGGAAAAGGAGGACATGCATCAGAGGCACAAGTGATCCATTTCCTACTTTTTACAGTAAATAGCACAGGGCTGTTTCCAATGTGTTTCCAAGCCCAACCAATGAGGGGAAGGATGGCATGGAGCTGACTTTGTGCCCAGTTTATTCTTTTGAACTTCTTCAGGCTGAGAGGATCCTGTATGCAGAAGTCAGGTTAGACCCAGTCACAATAGCACAGATTGAGCACCTCTTGTTTGCCTAGTACTGTCCTGGACCTGGTGAGAACCAGGAGGGGACCTAACCTCCGCTCGTGCCTGCCTCACCTGAGAGGAGTCTTCTCTCGCTCCTCAGAACTCTCACGGTGCAGAGTTAGCTGGACCCTTCTGTGGCTTTTTCCCTTACTGGCCTGTGTTGTTGCATCCTTTTGGGTCTCCTTTTAATCGCCTGTAAGTCTGTGAAGGCCAGGATCCAGTCTGCTCCATGTGTGTGTCTCTGCCTCTGGTCCAGGGCCTGGCACACAGCAAATCCTCACAGAAGCTTCCAGTTTGAATGACTGATTAGTGTTCCTTGCCCCGACCTTGGTGCCATCCTGGAACAGGGGCTTGGCGCCATGGAGCTGACAGCTCAGAGGCAGTGAGGGAAACCCCTGGAGAAGGGAGGGCCAGGCCAAGTGAGTGATTGCCTTTCCTCTTGTGTGCAGTTCACTGGCTGTTCACCACATGCGGGGCCAGTGGGCCCCACGGTCCCACGCAGGCCCAGTGCAACAACGCCTACCGGAACTCCAACCTGAGCGTGGTGGTGGGGAGCGAGGGCCCCCTGAAGGGCATCCAGACCTGGAAGGTGCCAGCCACCGACACCTACAGGTGGGTATGGAGGAGGGGAGGGTCAAGGGCAGACCCGCACTCCTGAAGAGGACTGGGGTCCTGCCTGTGGGTGCATGCCTGACCCGTTGGGGTGCCCAGGCAGGCCAAGGCCAGAGACTCTGGCCCACATTGGAGGTGAGGGCTGGAGACGGGGAGATTGGGGATAATGGAATATGGCAGGAAAGGTAGCTATGTCCTTTGTCTGCCAGGCTCCCACACCACAGACCATTTGTGGAGACGATATGCATGCATGAGCTAGGTTCAGAGCGTTCTCTAGTTTTATGAATAATTATAATTTGAATGGGTTGTTCTTCGACTGTTACTTCATGCTGTTCAAATGAGGCAATAAATGTCCAAGTGTTTGGGAAACAAAAGTATGATACACATGAAAGATGTTTCTTATCCTTGAGCCTCCTTTCCTGGGCCTTCATTGTTTGCTAGTCAAGCAACTATTCTTGAATTCTCATCCCAGGCCCAATCCCCACCTTAGAGCATTCCACTAGAGCAAGGCCAGGCTGAGGGAGGCCCAACTCCAGTGGGTAGGCAGCTAAGCCAAGCTGATGGCGAGGCTTCTAACTCTGAATAGGCATCGGAATGACAGGAAGGCCAGATATTTGCATGAACGATGGCATAATTATGCTTCCTATTTACGCAGCCCAGCCATGTGCTGTACAAGGCCCAGATTGCTGGCCCTACTCGGAAAGTAAAAAAGTGAAAGTGTTAGTCACTCAATTGTATCTGATTCTTTGACTCCTCTGTCCACGGGATTTCCCTGGACAAGAATACTGGAGTGGGTTGCCATTTCCTTCTCCAGGGGATCTTCCTGACCCAGGGATTGAACTCATGTAGATCTCCTGCATTAGCAGGCAGATTCTTTACCATCTGAGCCACTAGGGAAGCCTTTCGAAGAGTATGATTATATAGGTCTGGAGTGGGGCTCAAGAATAAGCTTTTCCTTTTTTTCATGCTAAACATTTTTACATTAATGAAGCAAATATGACAACACATTGGCATTTACTGGATGCAGGTTGAGGAGGGAGACATAAGTGATATTCACTGTACTCATGGAATCCATCCACACATTCATTCATCGAGAATATGAATTTCTTGCAAGTTCTCAGATGATGCTGATGCCACCCCCAAAAACCACTGGATTCATCGCACCCCAGACTGTCATCTTCTCACAGCTCAATGACAGAGGCAAGGTCAATGCCACAATCCTCCTTTTACAAAGGAGGGAACTGAAGCTCAGTGTCAGGAGCCTCCCCACAGCGCTGGGGTCCAGAAATTGCCTCCAGGCCCAGACTTCTGAGGCCCAGCCGGTGGAGGTTCCTTGCACCGCACGTGGCTGGGCTGCATAAACAGGAAGCATAATTATGCCATCGTTCATGCAAATACCCGCTCCTCTCCCCTCCCCAGAGGGGAGTGGGAAATGAGCTGCTCCCCTTCCTGCAGTCCCCAACACCCGCCTCCTGCGCCCCGTACAGCCTCAGCCCCCAGGGAAGAAAGGAGCTTCTCAGGTTGCCCTGCTTTCTGTGCAGTCCCAGCCCCTGGGACCTCGTGTAAATGCGTTCTGGGGAAAGCCTAAGTGCTTTTTAAATGACATTCCGGGCAGGAATGCAATAACAAGGTTTGGCTGCAATGAGATTAGCAGCTCCAGGTCCCACAAATCCCCAGTAAATGGCCGAAGACATCCGGCTACCCCTGCCCCTACCGCACTGAGCAGGCCGGGCCTCCCTTCCTGCCTGGCTGATTTTCCAGAGGTCACCCACTATCCTAGAGAGAAGAGGATGCCTGTCTGTTGAGGACCCACTAGGTATTTCTCCTCCTTGTAACAATGAAGTAGATGTTATCATTATTGTTTTTATCTGTATTCCCTTGTTTCCATATGAAGAAACTGGAGTCAGGAAGTTAAGCAACAGATCTAAGGCCACATGTATGTGTGTGCATGCATATATGCTAAATCACTTCAGTCGTGTCTGACTCTTTGTAAGAGTGGAACTGTAGCCCACCAGCTCTCTGTCCATGAGATTCTCCTGGCAAGAATACTGGAGTGGATTCTCATTTCCTCCTCCAGGGGATCTTCCTGACCCAGAGATCTAACCCTCATCTCTTACATCTCCTGCATTGGCAAATGGGTTCTTTACCACTGGCGCCACATGGGAAGCTCCCCTAAGGTTCCCCTGAGCCCCCCTAAAGACCCCCTCAGTGACAAAGATGGAATTTGAACCAAGGACCCTCAGGCTCAAAGCATTTGTGTTCCCTCCATTAAAACTCACATCTGGACTTTGAGACGCAAGAAACAGGAAATGGGGCAAGGGAATCCTTAGGACCCAAGCAGCACCCACCTCCCGGAAGCCTCCAGAAATGAGAGCCTGGGAGGGGAGGCCCCACTGCCTGAAAGGAGACTGGCCAGCCCAGCACTTGGTGTAAACCCCCACATATGAAAAGCAACATGAGGAAGGCGGCAGAGGAGTGGCAAGGCAGAGAGAGACCTCAACAGTTACCTCCAGCAAGACCTGCTGTCCCACCCTTGCCCAGGGCAACTCCCAAGTTAGACTGGCTCAAAGTCCCCTGAGACTTACAGAGGTCCTCTTAGGCTGTGTTTCCCCTGAGATAGGGTGAATCAGACCTGCCAAACTTGGGCAGGTCACTTAATCCCTTGAGACTCTGTTTCCCCATCTGTTAAAGGTGAGGGTTGGGAGTTGTTGACATCTGTCCAGCTGGTTGCAAAGATCATGTACAGGCACCTCGCATGTGTCCTGCATGTGATAGGTGCTTCCCAGTCCAACATCTGCAAGAAATCTGCTGGAGTAACCATGGTGTCAGGCAGTGGCCAGACAGCATTTCCAGAACAGCAATATTTCCCAACTTCTGTGCTTCCGAGGACTTTTTTCTGGTCTTTTGAAAGATTGTGCCTGCCAAACTACACTTATTAAATAATAATTAATTCATTTCCCCATTTTTTATTAATCACAGCCATATCTAAGTCTAGCCAGGTTTCTCATCTACGTGAATTGCCACAATATCACCACCGTGTGTTGCAATAAGCCCAGCCCAAATGGGAGAACTATTTCCATTTCTCTCTTTGGAATGTTGAGACTAGCTAGCTTGAAGCCCCCAGCACTGCCTACTGCACACTCCCCAGAAACACACACAGGAGCTGTTTTTCTGTTGAAGCAAGACACCGAAATGCCCATGTTTCTAAAAGGGACTTTTTGAACTGGGCTGAGAAGCATCATGTCAAAATGAAAGAATCAAAGCCCCAGAATGTTTGGTTTGGGTTTTGTTGTCGCTGTAGACTCCTTGTTTTTTAACCCAACAAAGGCTGTTACAGATATTCTTGACCCTTATCTAATCCTTGACCTTAGATGAGGCTCGAAACTTGAACAATAATGTCCGTTGGTCACATAATGTCACATCAAAGAAGCAGACCATTTGATGATGTGCTACAAATCATTATAGCACATCAAAGTGCTATGCGTGCATGCATGCTTAGTCGCTTCAGTCGTGTCTGACTCTTTGCAACCCATGGACTGTAGTCCACCAGGCTCCTCTGTCCATGGAATTTTCCAGGCAAGAATACTGGAGTGGTTTGCCATTTTCTCCTCCAGGGGATCTTCCCAACCCGGGGACTGAACTTGTGTCTCCTGTGTCTCCTGCATCGGCAGGTGGATTCCTTACCCGCTGAGCCACCTGGGAGGCCCCAAAGTGCTATAGACTGCATCAAGATGTCCCCCAGTCAGAATATCCAGGTTGAGGGGTCAGGGGCCTTTTTTCTGGAAGATATTTTCTCCATGGTAACTAGTACTAATCCTTATTTAGTAAGTACAGTTCATCTAGTGAGACAAACAGGACACACAGAAGACAGATGTGATCAAAGGTTCTTGAGAACAGGAAGGCTGGGAGCATTCCTTAGGGAGTCCATCTATTCCTGGAAGAGTGTGGCACTCACCTAGTGCTGTCTGACTGCAGCCTGAGACCTGGCCCTATTATTGCTCCAGTCAAGGACTCTACCTATTGATGGGAGTGGTTAAGGAAAAGAAACTACTACTTACCAAGCACCTACTGTCTGCCAAGGTGGGGCATCATTGTCTGAGGCTTCCTCAGGGATGCATACAGGCGAAAACACCCCCACTCTTTATTTTAACTAATTTATATTGGAGTATAGTTATTTACAATGTTGTGTTAGTTTCTACTGTATAGCACAGTGAATCAGTTATACATTTATCTGCTCTTTTTTAGATTCTTTTCCCATGTAGGTCATTACAGAGTATTGAGTAGAGCTCCCTGTGCTGTATGGTAGGTTCTTATGTATGTGTGTTAGTTGCTCAGTTGCGTCCAACCACTTACAACCCTGTGGACTGCAGCCCACCAGGATCCTCTATCCATGGAATTCTCCAGACAAGAATACTGGAGTGAGTAGCCATTTCCTCCTCCAGGGGATCTTCCCGACCCAGGGATCGAACCCAAGTCTCCTGCACTGCAGGCAGATTCTTACCATCTAAGCCACCAGGGAAGCCCAGGTTCTTACTAGTTACCTATTTTATATCACACTGAAAGCACATGCGTGCACACACACACACACACACACACACACACACACACACACACACACACACACACACACTGCTGTCCTGTTCTGAGTTTCCCCTTCCCCTAGATTTTCTACTTTCTCTGTCAAAACAGAAGAGGTGTCCACACCTGCTCTCCTCCTGCTCTGCAAATCTCAGAGAACCATACTAAGCGCCTCTTAGGACACTGCCTGACACCTAAGTATATAAAGGGTACAAGATCCAGTCTTTGCCCCCAAAGGAGCCCCAGCCAATGGCAGACATAGGAACAAAGCATTTTGGTGTGAGGTACGAATGCCACACCAGAGGTTTACACGCCGCCCTGCCGTCAGAGGCCAGGGGAAGGGCCTGAGTTCATGGGTGGCTTCCACAAGGAGACAGAAGCCTGAGTTTCAGTCTTGAAGGTGACAGAGTTGTCTGTGAAGAAGAGGGGAGGGCCTTCCTGGTGGGAAGAACGCCTGGGGGAGCCGGGGCCTGCAGGAGCTGAGGCAAGACCTAGCCCTGAGGCTGGAGCCTCACCTCCCAGACACATTTTGCTCCTTCTGGTGATGGTGTGATGAGGAGAAAAACAAGCAGGGAGGCAGGGAGAGCAGAGGGAAGGCTGCTGAGGTCTTCTAGGCTAGAGTCAAGTGGGGTTCGACCAGGGCAGGGGAAACATAGCGAAAGGTGTTGATTCGTTTGGGAGGTAGAGTCAGCGTGACTGGAGGACTGAGTGGATGGGGGCTGGGGGACCAGATGATACGAGGAGGACAGTGAGTCAGGGGCTGAGGAAGCCAGGACAGTGAGTGACAGCTCCTGTCCCAAGGAGCCTGACTGGGAAGGAGAGGCAAGATAACAGGGAGGGGGCACCTGATTTGGGAGGTTTCCCAGTTTGGTTCTGAGTGTCCGTGGGGGTGGGTGACTGAGGTGGGTCAGAGCACGAACATGGACTGTGGGTTGTGCTGGGGCAAGAGTCTCAGCCTCACCGTGAAATGGAGGCACGCACCCAGCTCTGAGGTCTGGGGGTATTTAGTAGGATTCCATGTGTGACACACCCGCGCTGGGGCAGCCACACGCCAAAGGTGTCGGCCAGCCAGCCTCTCGCTCTTCCTGACTTTTTCCCGTCTTTATCCTTCTCTCCCTCCCCCCAGCCCACCTGCCTGTCTTCCTTCCTTCTCCCTCTCCAGGGTTCCACATCCTTCCCAGCCCTGCTCCTCCCCCAGCTTCCCACACACACACACTCACGCACGTATATGCACACACACACAGATAGTCCATAAAATCATTTGTCTCATTTGTCAAGCACAGCCCACAGCTCCTGACAGCAGCTCTCACATGGTTCGCTTGTTTCTCAGACATAGCGTGCAGGAGGTCCCAGATCGCAGCTGCAGCCAGCCAAGCCCGCCCACAGACCTGGCCGCAGCTGTTCCTGATGGCCTCTGTCCCTGACACTCATTTCCTCACCTGGCTCCAGAGACCAGCGAGTGCAGCTGGATCGCATCATCAGTCAGATCCACCCGCAGCCACGGAGCACCTACCGCCCGCTCGGCTCTGAGCCAGGGAAAGGGTGGGGGTGGTGTCCACTTCTCTGTCTGGAGTCACAGCCCTCAGAGAGAGGACTGAGCCTCTGGTCTTTACAAAGACTGCAGAGCAGAGAAGTTCAACAACAGTTTCACAATGCCAGGACAATTCTAGACGAGCGTAGAGGAGAGTCGCAGGCACGACTCCTTGCCAGGGTAATTGGGCAGATAGCCATCGCCCTAGAGAGCATAGAGCAAGGCAAGTCAGAGTGTGGGCCTGGGGGTGCCTGGAGCGAAGAGCCATGAGCTGCAGGCAGAATGAAGCTTGGGTTCTACCTCTGATACACTGTGTGACCTTGGAAGTGTGCCTTCCCTCTGCTTTAGGGCCTCATCTGTCAAAGGAGGGTTGAGAGGGAGCGGTCACTGAGGTCTCTTCTAGCTCTCATACACCTGGGTCAGGAAGGCGGTAAGGGACGAGTGGACAATGGGTCTTGCTCATCGGTGCAAAACCGGAATGGAACAGGGACAGCCTCTGCTGCTGACCTGGGTGTCACCTGATGACTCGCAGGACCCATCTGGGTCATCCAACTATACAACTGAACAAAGACCTCATGCTGCCAACGCCCTGCACACATCCAGCGTCTCTGAGCACACCCAGCATCTCCACACCCTCACAGCACCCCAGAGGCTGGATGGATACACAGGGTGGACCTTACCGTTCTGATTTCCCAGAGGAGAAAGCCAAGCCTCAGAAGACAGAGGGACTTGCCCAAAGTCCAGCTAGGTGTTAAAGGCAGAGCCCAGATCGGGTGTAGGAGAGAAATGAAGTGTCCCTGCTTCTCCAAGTGGGATCCCCTCACTCCCTCCCCTCCACCATCCCTGGCAACCCCGTGCTGCACACCAGCTGCGCTCTCCTTTCAGGCTCCGGCAGGCAGCCACTTTGATTTGCTGCTAATTCTTTATTTAAAAAAGATTCACAACTCAATTACATCAGGTAACAATAGCTCACAGTCAATAATACAAAACGCAAACCCAATAAACATTCATTCTGACCAGGGGACATGGATTTAGATGAAGAAAAACAAAAAAATTACAGCATCAGCTCGTTGAGAACAGTATCCTATAATTTCCAGTAAATTGGAATCACGGCGAGTCGTTTTCCCCACTTGAGTGGCAGGTATATTAATTTGTTGGCATTTGTCAACCATCAAAATAAGTTGTTTACAAGGGATGGGAAGAAAGCTTCAGAGAGTCAGGCTGAGGTTATTATTCTGGCAGGAGATTGTGTAACGTGATTCATATGATTCGGGGGTCTTCAGAAGCTCCAGGCCTGGCCTGTACTCCCTGTGGAGGTAGGTCCTGGGTGAAACTGAACACCCTTGACCCTGGCCCTCGGCCACACCCTACTCCACCTACTGCCCTGCTCTCTAGAATCCGGGGCGTCATCCAGTCACCCCCTTCTGCCTCTCGGAAGTCACTCCAAGAGAGGAGTGGACAGGCTCACCAGGGGTACATTAGAACGGTTACCATTTGTTACTCACTAGTTACCCTCCAGGGGCTGAACTAGGCCCCTTAACCTGCGTGCATGCTAAGTTGCTTCAGTCGTGTCCAACTCTTTGCGCCCCTGTGGACTGCCCCAGAGGAGCTTGCCCTGCTCATCTGTCCATGGGATTCTACAGCAAGAATACTGGAATGGGTTGCCATGCCCTCTTCCAGGGCATCTTCCTGACCCCAGGGATTGAACCGACATCTGCTGTGGCTCCTGTATTGCAGGCAGTTTCTTTACTGCTGAGCCACCAGGGAAGCCCCAGGCCCCTTATAAGGGGCATTATCTCATGGAATTCTCACAACAACCTGTCAAGGTAAGTATTATCATCCCCCTCTTATAGATGAGGAAACTGGAGCTCAGAGAGGGTACATAACCTGCTCAGGGTCACAAAGCTGGTGAGTAACAGAGCCAAAACCAGAAGAAGGAAGCAAGGTGCCTTGGACACAAAAGTCCAGGAGACTCTGGCTCTCAGGGTGGCCCAAGTGCAAGGCTGGCACCTGAATGGGGGACGTCTCACCGAGCTTCTGGCCCTGAGAGACACAGCTGGATCTAGATCCAGAATTCCAAAGAACAGCACGGAGAGACAAGAAGACCTTCTTCAATGAACAGTGCATAAAACTAGAAGAAAACAACAGAAGGGGAAAGACTAGAATTTCTTTAGGAAAATTAGAAATACCAAGGGAACATTTTGTCCAAAGATGGGCACAATAAAGGACAGAAATGTTAGAGACCTAGTAGATGCCAAAGAGATCAAAGAGGGATGGAAAGAATAACTGCACAAAATAACATGGAATAACTATCCAACAAAGATCTTAATGATCCGGATTACCATGATGGTGTGGTCAGTCACCCAGAGCCAGACATTCTGGAGAGTGAAGTCAAGTGGACTTTAGGAAGCACTGCTATTAATAAAGCTAGTGGATGCAATGGAATTCCAGTAGAGCTATTCAAAACCCTAAAGGATGATGCCATCAAGGTGTTGCATTCAATATGTCAGCAAATCTGGAAGACCCAGGAGTGGCCACAGGACTGGAAAAAGTCAATCCTCATCCCAGTTCCCTAGTAGGGCAGTACTAAAGAATGTTCTAACCATCAGACAGTTGCCCTCATCTCCCATGCTAATAAGGTCATGCTTAAAATCTTCCATGCTAGGCTTCAGTATTATGCAAACCAAGAACTTTCAGATCTCCAAGCTGTGTTTTGAAAAGGAAGAGTAACCAGAGATCAAATTGCCAACATTCACTGAATCATAGAGAAAGCTAGGGAATTCCAAAAAGAAACATCTACCCCTGTTTCATCAACTATGCTAAAGCTTTTGACTGTGTGAATCATAACAAACTGTGGAAAGTTCTTAAAGAAATGGGAATACCAGACCATCTTACCTGTCTCCTGAGAAACCTGTATGCAGGTCAAGAAGCAACATTTAGAGCCCTATATGAAACAACTGATTGGTTCAAGATTGAGAAAGAAGTATGACAGGGCTGTCTGCTGTCACCCTGTTTGTTTCACCTATACACCAAGTACATCGTGAGAGATGCCGGGCTGGATGAGTTATAGGCTGGAATCAAGATAGGTGGGAGAAACATCAACAACCTCAGATATGCAGATGATACCACTCTAATGGCAGAAAGCAAAGAGGAACTAAAGAGCCTCTTGATGAGGCTGAAGGAGGAGAGTGAAAGAGTTGACTTAAGGCTACATATTAAAAGAAGTAAGATCATGTCATCTGGTCCCATTACTTCATGGCAAATAGAAGGGGTTCAGAAGAAAGAAGTAATGACAGATTTCCTTTTCTTGGGCTCTAAAATCACTGTGGATGGTGACTGAAGCCATAAAATCAGGAGACAGTTGTTTCTTGGCAGAAAAGCTATGACAAACTTAGACAGCATATTGAAAAACAGAGACATCACTCTGCCCACAAAGGTCCTTATAGTTGAGGCTATGGTCTTCCCAGTGGTCACATATGGTTGTGAGAGTTGGGCCATCAAGAAGGCTGCTGCTGCTGCTACTAAGTCACTTCAGTCGTGTCCAACTCTGTGCAACCCTATGGACAGCAGCCCACCAGGCGCCTCTGTCCACAGGATTCTCTAGGCAAGAATACTGGAGTGGGTTGCCATTTCCTTCTCCCTCAAGAAGGCTGAGCATTGAAGAATTGATGCTTTTTAACCATGGTGTTGGAGAAGACTCTTGAGAGTCCCTTGGACTGCAAGGAGATCAAACCAGTCAATCCTAAAGGAAATCAGTCCTAAATATTCACTGAAGCTCCAATACTTTGGCCACCTGATGCGAAGAGCTGACTCATTAGAAAAGACCCTGATGCTGGGAAAAATTGAAGACAGGAGGAGAAGGGGCCGACAGAGGACTAGATGGTTGGATGTTATCACCAACTCAATGGACATGAGTTTGAGCAAAGCTCCAGGAGATGGTGAAGGCTGGCGTGCAGGAGTCCATGGAGTCACAAAGAGTTGGACATGACTGGGTGACTGAACAATAGCAACAACTGTCTGCACCAGCCTGTGCTTTCTTCACTGTGGTACAGCCACCTGGAAGAGATGGGCCTTGTAGTAGCTAGAAGCTTCCAAGGGTGAAGCTCAGTGGTGGGATTTCGGGCCTCAGCAGGCTGACCAGAGAGACACTATCGCCCCTACAAGTGGTCCAGGCAGGTAGCTACCAGTTCCCCGTGTCTAGATGTTAGTCCAAGTGGAAATGTGGGGCTGAGGCTATCACACAGGAAAGCAAAGTCCAGCTGCTGACACCTGGGTGCCAAGCTCCCCGGTGTCCCCATCTGAGTCCCCCCACCTTGCACTTGGCAGCAGTTTGCCATCTTTCCAAATCCACTACTTACCCTCATGAGGACAGGGGTCCTTGTCCTCATTTTTTCCTTAGCTAGGGAAAGCTGAGGTGATGAGAGGTTAACCAAGTTGTCCCAAGTCACACAGCCAACAGAGTGCCCGGATATGACTCAGAACTCACGGCTTTTTCCATCTACCTCTCTGCCAAGAACTAGGTCAAGACCCAAATGGGGCTGGAGTTCAGACTTGATTCAGGGCAGGAGAAATAGGAAAGAAGGCTTGGGGGTGGGGGGAAGTGTCAGGAACAAACAACGTCTAAAATATAATGCTTTGGCTAAATTTAAACATGTGAGAGAGTTCAGAATGATTCATAATGCATGCAGATTGATGCAAATGACTATGCAAATGAGGCAGAAAGGAGGAGAAGGGTACAGCTCACCTCTCAACCATAGCAGCAGTGGGCAGGGCAAGGATCCCCTCTCGGGCAGCAGTTTTCCAAGCAAACCTCACCTTCAAAACGACTTTCTGAGGCAACCTGCCAAGGCCCCAGGGCCCTGGGGCCCTTGGACAGATGTGGCCCATACACGTCCACGTCGCTATCTCCACACTTGGCTGGGTCCCTGGAACGCCCACCACCCCCACCCTCTGGCCCCAGTCTGCCTTCTCTGAGCTAAATGATTCTGCTATTTTCCTTTCACCAATGAACCTTCCTTTTCCCTCAGCCTTTTCATCGTCCTCTGTTTCTAATGGGTTGGGAGCGAGGGTTTGGCAGACAATCTGAGTGAGTCAGGATGGGCCAGTAGCTTCTCAGACCATATAACCCGCAGCAGCGTGCTGGAGGGCAGATGGCCTCCATGAGAAGTATGGAGCTTTGGACCAGGGTTTACCTGGGCAATGAATCCCTCTATTCCTTGGTTTCCTTGTCTGTCAAATGAGATCACTAACAGCTCCTGTGTATGGCTATTGGCAGTTGGATTCGGGGGTTGGGGGGGATGCCATATGCATTCACGCCTAGCACAGGGTCAGGAATCGGCCCTACTTCCCTCTGCAGACCTCACAGCCCCCTCTTCCCTACCCCAGCCCCCTGACTTTTCTCCCTCTTCATTTCTGCTCACACAAGCCTGACTGCTACCCTTCACCTCTTTCTGCCTGTCTGAGAGTCCTACCCATCCCTCATCTCCATCACAAAGCAGACCTCAAACGCACACCCCCCAAAACCAGCCAGGGCCACCAGCACCGCTGCCCCCGTGCCTGTCACAGTCATCTGCCCCCTTCCTGGCTGAGCACCTGACAGCCCTGATGTGTGCAGAGATCTGCCACTTTCTCAGGTTTTTCACCCCATTATCTCCTTCTGATGTTGACCCTCCCCATACCCCTGTACGTTTGGAGAGGAATAAACGGTTCTTCTTTGACAAGGGAAGAATCTGGGACTCTGAGAAGACACAGAGCAAGGAAATGGTCCACTCTGGGCACGAAAGCCCAGAGCCCTTCGGTGCTTCCACTTTGCCTCCCCAGTCTCAACACTCCCACAGGGAGATTTCTCCGGTCACAACTCTATCTCCCCAGTTTCTTTGTAAGCCCCTCGAGGGCCTGGAGCCCGTCTCCCATCTCCTTTTAGGCACACGCCTTACACCAATGTGCAACGAGCTCGCAGGGGAGCTGGCCCTGGAGACAGAGCGATGGGCTCATCGCTCCTTCACTCTCTACGGAGACCTTGGTTCCTCAGCTGCCACGTCAGCCATCAGCTGGCCCTCCAGCTTTGTCTCTGCAGAATGGGCCTGAGTTCTGCCTTAGGACAACCCCCAGGAACCCCCTCTCATGCTGGGAACACAGGACATTTCCTAGAGTCAAAATCACCTTGCAGCTCTCCCTCGAAGCTTTTCATAAAGGACCCTGGATCTGAATATGCAGGGACCCGAAAGCCCTCAAACCCCTCTCCCTGGCAGCCAGTCTCTGCGGAGGCGCGTGTAGTGGGCACAGAAACTGCCTCCACAGCACCCTGCTCTTCTCAGATGGTTCACCAACTGTATTCTTTGTCCCCCATCCTTGCTTGACTTCATCTCAACAGCCTCAGAGGCAGCAGGAATACCCCTGCACCCCCACACTCTGGTTTTATTTTCATCACGATTGGTTGTTTGTTGTCTGCACACACTTGGCTCCAGAAGGAGTTACTGGCGAGATGGGAATAAACAGTCTGTGCTCGTAAACACCACTCTCCTCAGTCATTCCATGTGGGACTCCTTGTATCTAGAGCCCGTGGGGAGACTTTAAAACCGTACCAAGTCAATTACTGCTACTCCCATCAGTAAGAATAATAATAAATACTCAGTGAGAGCTTCTTACATGCCAGCCACAATTCTGAGACGTGACCTCATTGCTTCAACCTTCACCACACATACAGGCTAGAAGGTAGGCTTTTCTCATCCCCACTTTACAGATGAGGAGCAGGAAAGTTCAGGAACACTTTATAGATGAAGAATAGGAAAGTTGCTTGTCTAAGGTGGACCACGTGAGTCCTTTGATCTTGGACAGGGAGAGAAATCCATAATAGGAAACCCCAGGTATTTGGGACACTATCACCACAACACCCCACCTTAATGCAGACTCTCCCTGTCTTCTCTTCTCTGTCTCCCCTCTCGCTCCTCCCTCTCCTTCTCTTGTACCCCTTACTGGTTCTTTATCCTCCTAGCTCTGTGAATGAGGCAATTTCCTGTCCCTCTCTGAACTTGACGGCCCTCTCCTGACAGTAGACAGAGGACCCTCCTTGCTGACCTCGTGGGCTGATGCAGGGGACAGCCCTCCAGCACAAGGGCGGTGTGCTCGGCCTGCTGGGAGCTGTGGGGTGGGCAGGAAGGGAGTTGGTCCTCACACCCCATGGCAGGAGCCCATGCGGTCTGTCCTGTTGCAGCATCTCCGGCTATGGGGCGGCTGGTGGGAAAGGTGGGAAGAACACCATGATGCGGTCCCACGGCGTGTCTGTGCTGGGCATCTTCAACCTGGAGAAGGACGACACGCTGTACATCCTGGTCGGACAGCAAGGGGAAGATGCCTGCCCCAGCGTAAGTACCCAGAGCGGGAGTTTCTCCTCCACCTTCCCCAGGACCCAGGCAGGTCCCTGAGGGACACCAACGCCAGCCATATCCCATCAGGCAGCTCTCATTCAAAACCGGCAGGACTCACCCCTTGTTCTGCCTGCAAACACTCCTTCCTTTCCAGGGCCATTTGGGTGCCTGAGAAAGTGGGTGGTGTGGCTTTGGGTGCCGCACATCCCTATGGGGATGGAGGCTGAGGCGTGGGTTTCATGAGCAGCCCTTAAAACTGAAGTCCTGAGTTCTGCTGAAATGGGCAAACGGTTGTTTCTCTCAGCACAAGTGTGAGTCGAAGCCCACTTTCTAAGCTTTCTTGCAAGGGCATAGTTTTTTTTAGCCATATCATTATAAACAGGAAAATGCCAGACCAAACATATCTTATTCAGCTTGAAATCACAGACTCATAGCCAATATATGTACATAAAACTACAGAAAAAGTTCTGAAGGACACAGATAATGGTGGTTGCTTCTGGAATGGGGACTGGAGTTGAGGATACTTTGTCCATAATGTCTGATATCGTTAGAAAAAGAATGCATTCACATATTATTTATGTGATTAAAATTTTTTTAAGTTTTTTTAAGCATGGAATCAGAGCTGGAATACTATGTAATCCACCTCCCCCCACCCCCATTTCACAGATGAGAAAGTGGAGACCACAGAGGTGAAAAGACTTGTCCAGAGTCACAGAGACTCACAGAGACTCTGCCTCCTGTTTCTGATGCCCTGAACGTGCCGGGGCTTCCGTTTTTACCCCCTTTCTCCCGTTTCCTCTTATAGCACACACCTGACAAGCTAGATTGTCATCCTCTCCAGTCTGAGACAGCCCTTCCTACTGGTTCCTGATCCCACTGGCGTGTCCAGCTGTCAAACAGAATGCTCTAAGGGCAGCACTTAAGAAAGCCAGTAGTGATCTAAGGTGACCAGCAGGGGGAGACAGTGGGGACTAGCAAAGCTGCAGCCAGGCCTCTCGCCTGTGCTGGGGGTGGCAAGACCCAGCAGTGCCGGCTGTTCCGCACGGGAACTCAGCACTCCACAGGGCGAGTCTCCACGCTGGGCAGGCCACACCCTCATCTGATGGTGAACTTCTGCACCGGGCGAGGCCGGGGCAGGGATCCAGCTTCTGGGACCCAGGACACAGGGCTCCTTCTCCAGAAACTTATTCAAGAGCAGATTTGGAAGACAGAAGTGGTAACAAAGGTGATGTGTTCAATTCCACAGAATAACCACAGGGCTCCTAAGAATCAGGTCTCAGGCTGGGAGCCAGGGGTAAAGTACGGCGTCCCACCCCCAACCCCACCTTAGACGAAGCAGCAGGAGTAAGCTTCACAGGTGCAACCTCGTGCCTGAGAAACGCCTGGACCCTTTTATTTAGCAGCTATAATCAAGACTTTCCAACCTGATATAATATATTAAGTCATTAAATTACAAGCTGCTGTAATTTTCACAGGAATTTATTGAGTGCTAATGTAATTCTTTCATCTAAGCAAAAAGATTGCATTGACTTCTGCAAGGGACTTTTACTTGATTGGATCGTAATCAGTTATGTCTTTTCACAAGACTTCGTCCTTCTTTTTTAATTCAGTTGTAATCTCTTGTTCCTCTGGATTGCTGCATTTTATCATTTTATTAATCAATCTGAAATTGTTAGTCGCTCAGTCATGTCTGAGTCTGCGACCCCATGGTCTGTCATGGAATTTTCCAGGCAAGAATACTGGAGAGGTTTGCCATTCCCTTCTCCAGGGGACCTTCCTGATCCAGGGATCAAACCCAGGTCACCTGCATTACGGCAGATTCTTCACTGTCTGAGCCACCAGGGAAGCCCCATTAATCAATCTACTTGCTCTTAGACTTTGAGGCTGTGCAGGGCAGCCCCCTCTGCTGATCAGGTTGGGCATAGCATGGGCGTGGGGAAAGGAATTGGTCTTCCCAGTAGCTCCAGACCGTTGCTCCCCCCAAGGGTCTATTTGAGTAAGGGAGAAAACCTTTTACAAGCACCACCTTAATCTCTGGTCCTCCCGAGGCTGAAAAATGGTGTGTAGAGAGGATCTTCTAGAGAATGAAGTGGACCCTAAGAATTAAACTGCAGGTTTTGGCAACTCTCCTGGTGCTGCATGGAGTTGCTCTTCCTGTGTGCCTGGCCAACCAGAGCCTGGAATGGGCTCCAGCTGCTGGAACCCCACCTCCCATCCCACACACACATCCCTCAGTCCCGGTCCTGTGCACTGTAGGTTGTTTAGCAGCATCCCTAGCCTCTACGCCCTGTTTAGCAGCATCCCCGTCCAGTATCATTCATCAGAAATGACAATTAAAAATGCCCCCAGACATTTCCAAACATCTCCAGAACAGCAAAACCATCCATCAGTGTAAAAGTCAGTTCCCACCACTCCCATCATTCCCAAGGTAAATATTTTGAGAGGTCAGCCCACACTCACCCAGCTCTCGAGTCTTTCAAATGTATTCAGGACCTCGCGGAAGTCAGAAAAAGAAAGCAAATCATGGAAAAGTGATCTCTTCCAAATGCTGCTGTGGGCCCAGCAAGCTGCAGACTGAGACTCAAATCAAGGGGACTCCTGAGCCAGGGCAGCGAGGCATGGCCATGAGTCTGGGCTCTAGGAAACCAAAAGGCCGTCCTTTGGCCCAGCTGCTTCCTCCAGTGACCTCCAGCCATCTGCAGGTTCTGCTCAGGAGAAGAGGGCCTCCCCAAAGGGTGGGGCCCCCCACTGCTGCCAGACGGAGGACAGGAGGAAAAGGAGTAGGGCGGAGGGAGAGACCTTCTTAGCACACTGGGCAGCTTCCCAATTTACGGAGGAGGCAGATCCAGGCAGATGGGGCAGCAAATCTCCAGTCAGGAAGCTAGACTGGACCCTGAACTCTGCTCTGCTCTGCCCGGCTAGGAGCACACATTTCCACCCCCTGTCCCTGGCTCTGCCCACAGGGAATGCCGCCAGCATCTCAGGGCCTCCCCAGGTGGCAGTTAGCAGGGTTTCTTTCCAGCAGACTCCATGCCACTCTGCCCCCACCCCAGCCCTGACCAGCACTGCGCGAACACAGGAGAAATGTCAGCTGTCTATAATAGCAATTCACAGCCTTCCAACCACACTAAACCCACTCTAGAAAATATCAAATTATTTCCATCATTAAATCCAAAATGCCATAAAACAAATTGCATCTCAGCTATTTATCTGGAAATTTCTCTAGTACTCATTCCCGGCACCCCTGAGTGCTTTAGCATAAGGAGTGGCTCAAGATGAATTGCCACGTCCACTGGCTGGTTACACAGCCACATTTGATGAAAATTTGATGTTTTATTGGCCTTTTTTCTATTAAGTGAAAGAAAATTCGTTTTCCTCTGAGGTCAGACCGATGTGTGGTGAGTTCATCTCAGCTGCTGTGACCAACAAGCATAGTGGCTCTTCTTGAAACCCTGTCCTCTTTGTTCAGGGATTCCAGGATTCTGGGTCACAGGAATTTCCAGCATGTCACCAGAGACTCCCAGATGCCTAGGCCTGCATCAAGTGGAATAAAATCCAAGTTTGGCTATCCACTTTTTTTTTTTTTCTCTTTACGTGATACTTCAAACTGCAACTTCTCAAAAAACCTCAATGGCTCCTCACTGCTTAGAGAATGAAGTCCAGCTCCTTCTCTGTATTCGAGGCCTCTGGCCATGATCTGACTGTTTGGTTTAGTCTCTTCTACCCACTCCCATTTGGACTCCCTCCAGCCCTGTCTTACCTCATAGGACCTTTGTCATCCCCTCTTCAGAATCCCAAGGGTCCTAACAAGTTGTCCTGGACCACATCTCTGTCCTAAGATTTTTTTGAGCTGAAGAAACTCCATACACTTTTCCCGCAAATACCCCCACATAGCACTTTCCCTCTGGCTTCCTGCTGATCTCCTCCCCTGCAATGTCATAACTTTCCCCCATTCTCAGTGTTTAAAAAGCTCCACATCCTGCAAGGCCCAACTGAATGCCAGGCAGTCCTCTATGCTCAGCACTCCAGCAACAAAGCCTCGCTCTCCTTCCTCAACTTCCCATGCATTTTCTGTCTAAGAGGTCCCTGTGGTCCTTCTCCAATATTTCCCAGAGTGACAGTTATCCATGTGTATTTTTTGCCTCGTCAACTCGACCATAATCTATCTGAGAGATGGTCAGACCCTATCTTTTAGCATAGAAGGTCTGTCTGCTGGGAGGCGGAGGACCCTGGGCACAAACCTGAGGTGTTTTTGTTTCTCCAGACAAACCGGTTAATCCAGAAAGTCTGCATTGGAGAAAACAACGTGATAGAAGAAGAAATCCGCGTGAACAAAAGCGTGCACGAGTGGGCAGGAGGGGGCGGAGGAGGGGGAGGAGCCACCTACGTGTTTAAGGTGAGGTCTGTGCGCCATTCCCCAGGGCAGTGCCTTCTCTGCGTCCTGGCTTTGAGTCCTCAGGACAGACCTAGGAACCAAGCACCTTGGGTGCTCTTAGCTCCATTTAAGGTTGAGGAAGCGGAGACCCAGAGGGATCTAAGGTTCCCTGTCTGTCCAGGAAAGGGCAGACCCTTCTCACGCTGATGTCCCAGCCCAGTTTCACTAGGCAGGCCTTTACCATCCTGCTTCAGAGCTCCAGGGGGTCCCACTGTGCCCTCCCATGTCCTCAGGTGGACTTTTCTGATATCATCGAAGATTTACTGTTGGGTCCTCCTGCAGGGCCAGCGGTGCTGAGGGCTTAATCTTGAAGTTGTGAGGTCAAAGCAGAGAGCCCTGCGTGCAGAGGAAGGAGAGAAGAGAGACCTGCCCTGAGCAGCAGCTCCCAGATCCCTGAGGCTCGAGAGGCGCTTCAGGAAAGGGGCGGTATAAACAGCCTCAAAGACTGATCCTTACTTCCCAGTGTCCATAGACATTTATATCTCCTGGTGCTTTTGCTTCATTTACGAACCTGGACTGATACAGGAGCTGGAGGTGGAAGGGGACAGAAGAGCTCATGGGCTCTTGTAACGTGAGATGGGAGCCCTCGGACCACCGAGATGTCACCCACTGCCCAGCAGACGCTCGGACACATTTAAGCATTTAAATGGCTCAGGGTCTCCAGGGTGGGAGCCCTGCTTGGTTTATCAATCTCTGAATGTCTCTCCCCTGGCAGATGAAGGATGGCGTGCCGGTGCCTCTGATCATTGCGGCCGGTGGTGGTGGCAGGGCCTATGGGGCCAAGACAGACACGTTCCACCCAGAAAGACTGGAGAATAACTCCTCAGTCCTAGGGCTGAACGGCAATTCTGGAGCTGCAGGTAAATCTCTGCAAGCCCAGCCTCTCCCAGAATGATCCCCCAGGACTGTGTGAGCTTCACCTTGGCTGGGCACCATCACACACCTGTGGGAATCTTAGTCATGGGCCCTTGAGATGCTGGGAGCTCTGGATATTGGTACTGGGATCAAAAGAGGAAAGACAGGTCACACCTTGGGGATCCAGAGGCTGCCTGGCTGGTATGGGGTTTGGACTTGCAGAAGGTCATTGAGAAAATGAGGCAGGAGGCAGCGTTCTGACTGCCAACCCAACCCTCCCTGGGATTTATCAAATGCAACTAGATATGAGCAGATGGAAGAAATCTGAGCGGTCAGCCTCCCAGGTCCCTGTGGTTTGTTTGTACTTCCAGGCCCTGGGCTGCCAGTTCACACACTCCTCACATGGAAGGAAAATCTCTGTCCATGACAAGGACTGTCTGCCTCCTTAGAGAGAGCCAGTCACACAGAGATGCGGACAGACTCTGAAGGAGATGTGAATTCCCTGATTCCTCTGAAGTCAACCATTCATCTTTGTGTTTTCTTTTCTCCACACTCAGACCAAGGGAGGATATTTGAAGGCATTTAGAGATTTGAGCTTAATTAAAATAAATACTCAAACTTTCTCTTCAACTGAGAGATGGCTAGAGAAAGAGGAAGGAGAAACATTGTGTCCACAGCGAGAAATGACCCCAGTGATATTTACAGCACCCCTTATGTCAGTCAGCATTTAATAAATTACAAAACATTTCCACATCTATTATGCATGTTCTTTTGTTTTCCAGACATATTATTTTCATTTTACAGATGTGTCAAGAAGCTCATTGAAAGTTGTAGGGGTTTTTTCCCCTCAAGATGACCAAAGTTTCACACTTAATCCATTTTTTAAAACGTTGTTGTTGATGTGTTTTTACTTTTATGCCCATTGTTTTCTTTTCCACACATTTGCTTGAAGGCTGGGATGTGCAGGATGCAAGGGTAGGGTGCTGGGGGCAGAAGAAGGGGGGCAGACTTGGGTTCAGGCCCATCTCATCCTAATTTATGTACTAAGTTCATGGCCCCACGTAGCCACCAGAGCCCACTTCCAGCTAATGGAGCTGAGGGGGCCTTCCCTCCACCACGTGACACAGACAACAGCCTTGACAGGCCCACACCCACTCTGCGGCTGGCAGAGCGAGGCCAGATTCTTGAAGTCCTGCCGCTTCCAGAACTGGCAGATGGTCCCCATGACTTGCCCAGGGCTCTGGTTATCCCTGTTCTAGACCCAAGCTTATTTGTGACCTTGACCTCATTTCCTGAAACCTGTCTCCCTCTTGCTAGCCCCAGAGTCAGCTCTGTCTGCAGCTTCCCCCCACCTACACGTCCCTCTGCTGCCCTCTCTGGGTCCAGAAAAACCTTGGCCAGGAGTTCTCCCGAAGAACTGAGATATATCCAGGCAGATTAACCCTTACGGTCCCAGCAGACCGAGGCACTGCTATTTCTCTAGGAACCCCCCCCCCCCCCCCGCCTTCTGCTGGATCAGAAAGGGTTTTGGAGTCTCTGGGAGTAAATTGCCCCATAAAATGTCATATGAAACAATAAGGAGAAACAAAGTGGGGATCCTGGAGTTTCAAGGGCCTCGGGAGAGATGTATTGCGGTCTGCCTGTGGCCTTAAGATAAAGTTGCAATCAAGCTAGCTCTGTACAGACCCTTTGCAAGAGTTCAGAGCAGGCCCACGCGTAGGGAAGCACAGCTCCAGCTGCTGCCCTTGTAGCCAGAGTATCACCGCCTCTGCCCCCAGCCCTCTTTGCTCTTGACCTTGGAGCAGCAACTTAGACGCCGGCTAGCAAGACTCTGCCTGGGCTTCAGGGTGTGAGGCCTTCTCATGTGTGTGGGTGTCTCACAGATTCCCAATGATCCCTCACTTGGTGGTTTATAAAACATCTCACACACTCCCTTTCTCCTTTGATCCTAACGTCCTCCCCATGAAGTGAGTCTCGTTATCTCCAAGTTACAGGTGAGGAAACCAAGGCTCAGACCAGGGAAGCTCTTGCCTAGTAAACAATTATAGCCCTTTGGGTTATCTGGTGCCTAATCTAGGATTGCTGCTAGGAATTACACTGCTGTGACCTTGGTGGGGTTTTGACAGTTGGTCCTTGCTCTTGTTGGGATGAGAAGTAGTTAATGACATGAAGGCCAGGAGCTTCAGGAATTGGCAGGCCCAGAGGGAAGGCAGAGGAACAGATTTAGTCATCATGCCGCCTGTCCCCCCCACTGCCCCCATCCCTCAATGAACACAGTTTTGGGTTTTGAGCCAGAGGCCTGGCGGAAGCAGGGGTACACGGCCCGCTCCCATCTGGACATGCACAGCTGTGGCCAGAGCAGGTCTCTCTCCGGCAAAGGGCAGCCGCCCAAACCAGCCGGAATCCTCACTTAGGCGTTTCTCTGTCTGCCTACAGGTGGTGGAGGTGGCTGGAGTGATAACACTTCCTTGCTCTGGTCTGGAAAATCTTTGCTGGAAGGTGCCACCGGAGGACATTCCTGCCCCCAGGCCATGAAGAAGTGGGGGTGGGAGACAAGAGGGGGTTTCGGAGGGGGTGGAGGGGGGTGCTCCTCCGGTGGAGGAGGCGGAGGATATATAGGTAAAGATGATTCGTGTTCAAGGTGTCACTCCCTCCCCTCTTAGTCCTAGGCACCTCCCTTCCCTATCCTCTCCCAGCCCTCGCCTGCCCGCCCCTGGCCCGCCCCACGTGTGGACTGTGATGTGACCATGCACGCCTTCCTCCCGGCCCGCCAAATGAGCCAGAGGTAGGGTGCTGGCTCCCGAGCCAGCATCCTGCCTCGAGGTTTCGGCAGGACAGCATCAAGATCCCAGTGACTCTTGATCTCCCCCAAAGCTGATGATAAAGGGGCCTTGGCTTCCCAGACTCCTCTCTGAGCCACCCCCAAGGACGCATGAGAACCCTGGAGGCCAGACTCCTCCCTTTGGATGGCCTGGCCAGAGTCCTTGCCAAGCCAGCTCCCCGAGGGCCTGGTTTGCAGCTTCGGGCCTTGGGGACCCCCTACTCTCCCTTCCCTACCCCAGCCCACCAGCTTCCAGAAGGGGCACCATTCCCCATGCTGATGGGGGCTACTCCTGAGAGCAGCCATGGGCTATCCCAGCCCAGCCCTTCAGCACGCAGCTGGCCCCTGGCCCCGACTCTCCTCTGGGCTTCGGAGCAGAGCAGAAGAGCCTTCTGAAGCTGAGAGGCTGGGAGATGATGGCTCCAGCACCCCCCAGATTAGGACACGATGCATGCACACGCTGTGATGTGGTGTCTGTGTTTTGCTTTAAGGCTGTGTGTAAGATGCTTGTGTTAACCAGATGCTCTTCTTTTCCAAGCCCTGGGTGGGTGGGAGGAGCCCAAGGCGGGGAGCCCAAAGATAACCCAAGCCCCGCTGAAAGGAGGGACAGGAGCCTAAAGGCACAGGGGCCCACCCCCCTGCCCCAACCCTCACCGGATGGGATAGAAGCACCATCCACCCCAGGCAATCCTGGAAGAGGGGCAAAGGGGCCAACTCAGCCTGGGGAGACTAGAACTTTTCTGACTCTTGATCACATGGACTGCTTCCTGGGAGAGCCCAGCAGAGCAGCAGAGGAGACCGTGGCCCTGAAGGAGACAGTGGCCCACGCACCCAGCAGCTACTGAACTGAGCCCCATCTGCAGCCTGTGTGCCATGAGCTCCCTTCCCTCCCATTGCCCCGCCCTCGAGGCCCCTCCCCGACCTTGCCTTGCTGATGAACACGTGCATCCAGACTTAGGCACCCACCTCTCTGCGTTAAACTCTTCTCTGGTTTGCCACAGGTGGCAACGCAGCCTCAAACAATGACCCCGAGATGGACGGGGAGGACGGGGTTTCTTTCATCAATCCACTGGGCATCCTGTACACCCCGGCTTTAAAAGGTACCCCCTCTGCCAAGTAGCAGAGCCCGCTTCCCTGGGCCAGTGCTTCCTCCCTCCCAGCTGAAACCCCAGGGCTACGCAGTGAGTCCAGGACACACAGGTGTTATCATGGGTCCCCTGCAGGCAAATCTTCCTAGTGGTCGCCTCACCAAGTTTTCTGGAAATCAGGATGAGTGATCTGATACATTCACAAAAGAAGACTGACTCCAGGCAGGTCAGCCCTAGGAAAATGCAACAGTAATGGGCACTGTGCCTGTGGCAGCCAACCTGAGGGTCCATCGTGTGGACCCTCCCGCCTGCCTACAGGCCCTTGGAGTTTCACTCACAAGATGCATCAGGGACTTGCCTGCACAGGCGGTACTTCCAGTAGCAGTGAGATGTAGGAACAGGGACCCGCAGCTGGAGATGAAGTGCAGAGCCCGGGGGTGGGCGCAGGTTGGCCTCCGTCCAAGGCTGACCCTCCCTCCTTGTCACCAGTGATGGAGGGCCACGGGGAAGTGAACATTAAGCATTACCTAAACTGCAGCCACTGCGAGGTAGACGAGTGTCACATGGACCCTGAGAGCCACAAAATCATCTGCTTCTGCGACCATGGGACCGTGCTGGCCGAGGATGGTGTCTCCTGCATTGGTAAGGGGCTGGGCGGTGGACGGGCACAGAGCTGGAGCCACAGCTAGTTTCCATGGTTCTGGGACACCTCAGATGCAGCTTTGTAAACTTCCTGACACTGCTGTTTGCCCCCAGCACAGGTGCTCAGATGACAGGCAAAGGGGCCTGTGTGCAAAAAAAGGGTCATGACTTGGGAAAGAGTCATAAGTCACCTGGTCCCACCACTAGCCCAGGATGTGCCCCTCACATCCCCACCAAGGGGCCAGGTCATCTCCACCGGACACCCCAGCACCAAGGACCTCAGTTCTCCTAAGACACAGGGTCTCCCGTTGGGGACTTACGAAGCCAGACCCATTCTCCTCCCAACTTCCACCCCTAGGCTCCCTGCTTATAGTGGTCCTTTGAATGCGGCATCTGAAGAGCATGTTGCGTTCCTCCTCCTCAAGTCTCCTCCAGATTAAATAGCCTGTTTATGTCCATCCAGTCTACGGGACACAAGTCTATGTCTCTTCCTCATCCTGTTGTTGCAGTTGTCCACGTCCCTTTTAAAATGCTGTGTCCAGGACCAGGCTCGGTGCCTGGTGTGGTCAGTACCATCGTGCACCCAGCTCTCCCTCCCACACTCTGGGCCCGGTGTTCTCGTGGATAGACCATCCATTCAGCTTCCAGAGTCTAACTGACAGGCACACTCTACCTTTGGGTCATACTGAGTTTCTAGTCACCTAAGGCACCTGATGGCTTCCCTGGTGGCTCAGAGGGTAAAGTGTCTGCCTGCAATGTGGGAGACCCGAGTTCGATCCCTGGATTGGGAAGATCTCCTGGAGAAGGAAATGGCAACCCAATCCAGTATTCTTGCCTGGAGAATCCCATGGACGGAGGAGCCTAGTAGGCTACAGTCCACGGGCTCGCAAAGAGTCGGCACAACTGAGCAACTTCACTCACTCACTAAGGCACCTGAGGGGCTTCCCAGGTGGTGCTAGTGGTAAAGAACCCGCCTGCCAGTGCAAGAGACATAAGAGATGTGGGTTTGATCCCTGGGTCAGGAAGATCCCCTGGAGGAGGGCATGGCAACCCACTCCAGGATTCTTGTCTGGAGAATTCCATGGAGAGAGGAGCCTGGTAGGCTTTAGTCCATAGGGTTGCACAGAGTCAGATACGACTGAAACGACTTCGCACGCACACACACAAGGCACCTGAATCGCTTCTACAGCCCCTACTGGCTCACTTTCCATCCTCATCCTGTCATGCGCAGTTGCTGTTTCAGATCAGTGTCAAGATTGTGATATTTATCCCTATTACATAGTGCCTCTCCACAAAAGCTGTTAAAAGCTGTAAAACCAGGATGAAACTGCTTCATGCCCTCGTTCTCCGAGAAGGCTGGCGGTCCATGGGTCCGGGGCTGGGAAGGGTCTTTCTGACGTGGGGGCAGCTCAGAGTAGAATCATTGTGGTCATCCATGCCCCGTGGGGACTGTCTTCCAGTGTCGCCCACCCCGGAGCCCCATCTGCCACTCTCACTGATTCTCTCCGTCGTGACCTCTGCCCTGGTGGCCGCCCTCGTCCTGGCTTTCTCTGGCATCATGATCGGTGAGTGTCCCAGAGCCCCAGCACTTCCAGAGCGGGGCAGGGAAGGAAGATCTGGCAGAATAGAATGGCATCTCAGGCTGTGCCATCTCAGGCTGAAGGTCATTCTGGGCGGTGGTAATGAGGGCAGCCCAAGCCAAGCCAAAGCAGAAGCCCCTCTCATTCTGTCTCCAGCACATTCCCGGCTCCTAGGAGCCCCGATTCTGAACCTCAGCCCCGTGTGGAGCCTGCTGGCTTCTCAAGGAGGGGTCTTCTTCAGAGAACACCATGGCTAAAGCTTACTACCGCCCCCACTCCCCAGCCCCCTCCAGACCTCACTTTAGTTCTCATCAGACATGGACTTCAGTGGACTCTTCTAGTCTGGTTCACACCTCCAGCCCACCCTTCCCCCTCCACAGAGAATGCAGAGCTGGTTTCTCAGTGTTTTCCATTAGGCCTGTGAGCCAAGGGGCACTGCTCTGCACATCACAGAGGGCCCATCCAGGCTGTTTCTGCTGGAAATGCCCAGGGCAGGTGGGCAGAGACTTGAGGGGAGGCAGAAGGAAAGGAAAGGCTCGGCTCCAGGCAGCACTCTGAATCCAGCCCCGTGGGGCCGGGGCAGTCTGGGGGTGGACAGGAATTCTCTGTTCTCAGTGCACCTTTGTGATTCCCATGACGCCATCCTGCAAAGAGCAGGACGACAAGAGCTACCTTGTTGCACACTCACCACACGCTGAGCGAGTAACACATTTTAGTTCACTAAACCCTCAAAGAACCCTGTGATCACAGTTGGCATGTTTCATAGAGGAGGAACTGAAGTTGACTCACTTGCCCTGGCCTGTAAGTGGTGGGGCCGAACTTTAAAAGCAGAATCCACCCTGTGAGTCCCCTCCCATGGAGTTTGCCTTATATACAGAATGTTCTCACATATAGTAATAACAGTGATAGTGGTCACTTGTATTGGGGAACTCTTTAGAACTTTCCAAAACCATTTATTTTGACTGCATTACTCGGCATGTGGGATCTAAGTTCCCTGACCAGAGACTGAACTCAGGCCCAGCAGTGAGACCACTGAGTCCCAACCACTGGAGAGCCAGGGAATTCCCTCTGAAACTATTCTGTTTTGGTGAATTCATTTCATTATCACAGTCCCAGGGGATGGGGAGTGGAGGTTTAGGGGACAGGGCAGGCGTTACTGTCCCTGCTTACAGAGAAAGAGACTGACATCCAAAGAGGTCACATGTCAGTTGTCAGTATCACAGCTTGTAACAAAGGCGGAATTAGAACTCGGGTCCTCAGGCACCAACTTAAAGCCAGTTTAGAGACCTTCCACTCTGGGGTTGTCTCCAGCTGTGTGGCTTGCTGGTTCTTCATCTGTAGGAAACACAGGTGACCAGCTGTACTCTCAAGTCTTTTGCCATGTTTGCCTCATGCAGCCCCTGGGCAGAGCAGAGCTACTAAGGCAAGCCCCCTCCTGGAGGGGACTCCTCTGTGGCCCACTTTGACTCCAGAACTTCCCAACAGCCTTGCTGGAACCTTTTTAGACTGAATGGCCATCTAGAGTCTTTGCTCAACCTTCCCTCACCCTGTCCTTCACATGGAGTAAAAACAGTCTAGTGGCTTCCCAGCCTTCCTGGATTCCCCCTGGATCATCTCTCATAGGCACTTCCCCGAATGAAATCCTTGCACTTCTAATCCTGTCCTGGGTCTACTTTTCAGAGGACCCAAACTAATGTGCCTCTGCCCCTGCATGATACAATAAATCTTTTCCATTCATATGATTTTAAACTTTACATTTACTAATCTTTCAATGAAAGGTACACTTTCACATCTATAATCATTTTATTAGTATGACTAAGAGTGATGGAAAAAGATTTAGACCCCAGTGGAGGAGCTAGAGATTCAGGAAGGCTTCCTGGAGGAGGTGGCCTGGCCCAAGCCACCTTGTATGGACCGCCATCTGTCTGCAGTGTACCGCCGGAAGCACCAGGAGCTGCAAGCCATGCAGATGGAGCTGCAGAGCCCAGAGTACAAGCTGAGTAAGCTCCGCACCTCCACCATCATGACCGACTACAATCCCAACTACTGTTTTGCTGGCAAGACCTCCTCCATCAGTGACCTGAAGGAGGTGCCACGGAAAAACATCACCCTCATCCGGTGAGCACTGTCCGCTGGGGCAGTGGGAGGTGAGGGAGGCAGAGAAGGGAGGGTTCTAGGCAGCCGGATGTCATCCCTGGACCACAGATTCCTCTGACAACAAGAGGCCAGCAGAGCCACCCCTCGGGGCACCCCCAGCCCTCCCGGCGGGGGAGAAGGTTTAATGTCCAGGTCCATTTGGTGGGTTAATTATTTAAATAATTAATAATTATTTAACTTATGGGGTTGGAACAATGAGAGGAAGACTAGATGGGAAAAATGGGGCACTCCTCAAAACCACCCAAATGCCCCTCCCCAAGCATTGCTCCCCTCCCCTTCCCAGCTCCCAGAGAACCCTTTGCACTTGTCAGTCATTCACTGAGCGCTCTCCGGGAGGTGTCTGCCAGCCATCTATCCTTCCCACCAGATCCATGTCTTAGTCACCTTTAGGACCCGGGCAAATATTAGAGACTCAGTAAGTGTTCATGGAAGGAATGTCAGCCAGTGTCATGAAGCCTGGCTTGGAACCTTTCTTGCCCATAGAGCTGGGGACTATGGAGCAAAGCCACATGAAGGGTATCACTCCTGGGGGTGTGCGTGACCCCTGCCTCCTGTGAGTGGCCACTGAGTGTGCCCCCGCCTCATCACACCTTCTCCTCTGCACAGGGGTCTGGGCCACGGCGCGTTTGGGGAGGTGTATGAAGGTCAGGTGTCTGGAATGCCCAACGACCCCAGCCCCCTGCAAGTGGCTGTAAAGGTAAGAGGGGGCTCCCTCATGGGCCTGACCTTGGCCGTGGTCTCTGTAACCGCAGCCCTCTGCCAACAGCCTCTGACCTCTGCGGCTCACAGCTCCTCCTCCTTCCCACCCTCCATTCTGTACCCAGACGCTGCCGGAGGTGTGCTCCGAACAGGACGAACTGGATTTCCTCATGGAAGCCCTGATCATCAGGTAACAGCCCACAGGGACACCCACACCACCACCCCAAGCCTGTGAGGGACACGAGACATTTCTAACAGGCACGTCTCCAAGGGAAAGGGGGTTGTCCTGCAGGGCACCCCTCCTCTCTAACAGGAGACCTCCCCACCGAAGTTCTTAGCACATCTTACCAGAGTGGACCAGCCCCCATCTGGTTTTCTCAGGAAAAGAATCTTGTAGCCCCAGTCAATGTCACTTGGCCTTCAACCAGCACCCCTGTGTCACCCATTGGTTCTTTTCCCCCTTTTCTTAAAAAACATAGCATGCTGACTGTTGACAGTGGAAGATACAATCTTCCTCCAGGTAACTCTTCCACCATGTCCTTCACCCATCCCAACTCCCAGCTCTCAAGTAAAGGAAATGGGCCCCCACATGATGGAAGGTGCCCACCCAGGTCCACCCAGCTGGCCCGACCCTTCAGCTGGTGGATCTGGGGCCCACCAATGGGAGTCACAGTGTCCAAGGCTCTGACAGCAGAGGTTCGACCTTGAGAGCTGGCCAGGCTCGTGGCCTCCCAGTGCACTGGGGAGCCTCAAACATCCTGACCAGCTAGGGCGGCCTTGATGGAAGTGGCCGAGAAAATGAGGCCAGAGCAGTGTGTGTGATGCACTGGGTCCATAGGAGGACGCGTGGCAGGCTCAGCTCCTGCTTAAATGACGTATTTCCTGGTTGCCCATGTAATAGTGATCATTGAATAAAACCTGGAAAGTGAAGAGTAAATGGAAGGAGACCCGAGTCACTCAGCCTCCCTACTCTGCAGTAACTAAGCAGCACTGTGTTTGGGTGCACGGTCACCCAGTCCATCAGCTCTGTCCAAGGGTGCCCACGCAGAGCTCCCTGGGCCCACTGCCTCGTCGTCCTCATAGGATCATGTTAACAAGAAAGCCCGAATCTCAGCCCCCCCGCGAAGGGTCCATGGTGGGATCCAGCGGCCCTCTTCCCTGTTCTCTTCTGCACGCTGTCAGCAGGCAGGCCTCAGGGAGGCCCTCGGGGAAGCAGGCCCCCCAGCTTCCACTTGAGGCCTTCCTCCGAGAATCCAACCCCCAAAATGTGAATCCTGGCCAGCAGTCCTCCCTCATCTCCCTGCCCACCTCCACCCCAGCCTTCTCACTCAGTACCTGTGTGCAGCCCCCTCCCCCGCTCCCCAGCCCCCCACTCCAAGCAAGTATACTCCACGCATGTTGAACCCCCACCAGGCCTGCCCTCTGGTTCTTCCAACTGCTCAGCAACCAGATTCTCCTCTGCTTAGGCCCAGCCTGGGACCCCTGCTCCCCGCATTTACGGAAAGCTTTTACATAATGTGGCTCTGAAAACATAACTCTGTACCCAGCTTTGCCCACTTGAGATTTTCGCAGACTCAGCTCAGTTAAATTCGGTTACTCCCCTCCGCTCTGCAGCAAATTCAACCACCAGAACATCGTGCGCTGTATTGGCGTGAGTCTGCAAGCCCTGCCCCGATTTATCCTGCTGGAGCTCATGGCGGGAGGAGACCTCAAGTCCTTCCTCCGGGAGACACGCCCCCGCCCGGTGAGTGAGAAACGCCTTTCCCAGTGGGGGTGCCGAGGGACAGTGCAGGGGGCGGAGGGAGCCAGGGTGGGCAGCCAGGGTCAGCCCCTGGGCTCTGATCTTGGGGACAGGTGGGAGAGAGGGGACAGAAGGTATCCAGCGGCTGAACCTCGTCCAAGGGAACTTGCCCAAGCCTTGAGCAATGTCTCCTCTAGCCAGTATCTATTTTTATGACCTGCTGATTGTGGAAAACCAAACTGGGGACAAGCACAGAGGGGGACTTTCACGCCAGCTGTCACTCACTCAACCATCTGACTTGGGGCAGGTCAGTCTGCTCCACCCCTTGTGAACCCCAGTGTCCTCATCTCTCAGATGGGGACTTCCTGACCTTGTAGTTTTACAATCAAAATGAAGGGCTGAGGTATTTAGGAAGGTGCTGCATACATGTTAAGGTCAAAGGGCTAGAGTTCGGGGGAATGAAGAAACCTATGTGGGCCCATGCACACTTCCCCCCGTTGATTATTAGACAACCTGGCTTAGGGCAGCCAACCCCCTCTAACCTGAGCATCTGCGATGTGAACTCTGAGGGTCAGGCTAGAACATCTTGGACAGAGCTGATTTATGAAACACAGCACACTGGGCAAGCCCAGAGGCCAGCTGTCCACTCCTGTCACTGCCAGGGTCTTCGAGAGGTCCTGGGCCCAGGGAACTGGAGCAGAGCAGACCCCCTGAGTTAGGACCTGCCATCTTGAAGTCTTCCCACAGGGAAGACTTGTACCCTCCCCACCCCCAGGAAAGCAGAGAAAGGCCGACAGCCACGTGGCCACAGCAAGACCAGGACTGAACACCCTCCTCACATGGACCCAAAGTGGTGGCGGAAACCTCAGAAGTTCACACCTGCTCCAATTCCTGCCTTCACTCAGGCTCTTAGGAGCCTCCACACCATTCCTGCAAGCCTCTGGCTGACCATCTAAGAGGAATCTGATCTAACTTCTTGAGAGGCTGAGTGTGTGCACCTCAGCACCCCTGGCAGGAGGAAGGGGCCTAGGAAAAGGGAGAACGACTAACCCCTCCTCAGGATAACCTTCGTCTGCAGTACCATCCTCCTCCTCTCCAGAGTTTTCACATTCCTCAAAACCATCCTATGAAGTAGATGGTACAGATCTCACCTCATTTTGGAGGCTGGAAAACAGGGACTCAGAGAGGTTATGTGACTTGCTGAGGTCACACAGGAAGTGGAAGAGCTGGGACTAGAACTCAGGCCTTGTGGCTCCTGATTCCTTGCTCACTCCAGCCTGCTGTGCTGTTGATCCCTGTGGTCCCCGTGGGGAAGCCCTGAGTGCCAAGGTGAGGGCAGGTGGTTGAGAGCAAAGGTCACCAGCTACACAGGCATCTCTACGAGGGTCTGGGCACCAGCCTCAGCTTCCCCAGCCCTACCCAGCAGAGCAGAGCCTTCAGCCTTGAGCCCTGAGCATCTCAGCGGTGCTTCCAGCAGATGTCCAACAGGGGACATGTGACATCACTCTCTGGGAGGAGGTCCAGCTCTGGGTTTCCCATTGGACACTCCTGAGGCTTGAGGACAGGAGAGTATTGTGACTTCTTGTAAAGGGAATCTGAGAACCCATTACTTGGCAAGACCGAGAACCTTGAGGGAGGGGTACTTCCCTCTCTCACAGGCAAAGTTATCTCTCTTGATGATGGTTTGGATGTTGTCTCAAAAAAACAAAGCACCAGCGATGAAGACAGATAACTGACCTCTCCCACCCCCTCCCAGCCCAAGCGCTGCCTCAAGGAGGCTCACAGCGGGAGCCTGCTGCCGGCTTCCAACCTCTGGCTGCAGGCACCACCCGAGGGATGCCCACAGCCAGTGGAAGGTCAACTCTCCTTGGGAGAGAGATGCTTCCAAGGGTCAGGATCCGCCCACCAAATCTTCCCTTTAACCCTTGGCCCTGATCTTCTTTGTGTGACTCTCCTGGCCAACCATGCTCCCAGGCCTTGGTGGCAGTCCAGGTATCCTCCTTACTCCTTTACACGCCCACTCACCTCAGATGAGCTGGTCCTTCCTGGGGTACTTACTGCCCATGATGGGTGATTTGAAAGGTCGGATGACAGCCCTCCAGAGTGACCCCATCCAAATGTGTTTGTAGCAGCAACTTCCAGCCGGGGTGGGAGCAGTGGGGTGGGAAGTTGCTGAGTGTCCCACATGGATTCTCAGAACCACAAACTCCAACTTAGTGAGTGAGGACCAACCAGGTTGACTGTGAGAAAGGACCATGATTTGTAGTGGACTGAGGTAACTAATATCAGTAAATCCTGATGAAGGAGGGAGGGCCTGGCTGATGGACATCGGGGCTGGGGACATACACACACTGAGGAGAGGGTGGGCAGAGCTGTGCCTCCAGGCTAGAACTCACTGAATTCAAAGGCCTGAGGTCCACCTGGTTCATTTGTTTGAAGCCTCTGCATCTCTCCAGGCTTACCTGATAACCTGCTGTGTGCAGACTCCCAGCTGGGTGCTCAGAATCAGACGCACACTCTGTGCTCACTTCCTGCCATCTCTAGGGTTCAGCAGCTCCATAGACATCAGGATGGAAGGACTTCAGAGATGGTCTAAGAGGCTCTGGCTTCAGATAATGCATGGATATGAAGTAATGATAGATACACAGACTCATAGGACAGAATGGGTGCCAGGGCCAACCATGTCTGTCATGGAAATGAAATTCATGGGTACAGAGGGAAACATTGTTTGGTCCCAGGACCCCACTACCTCAAGAAAGAAGGACCCATTTAATGTCAATATAATTTTGCAGACCCCCCTCTTTATTTAACAAAATTTTATTGAGGATTTAATATATGCCAGATATAGGCTAGTAGCTATCTTTTAGTATCAGTTGATATTATGTTGATCAGTTGATCAGTAATGACAAAGGCTATCAAGGAGTCATAATCTCTCTATTAAAGGGAGTGGTCATTGCCCACTCTAGCATCTACACCTGTTTGGGGAATGGTAATCTGGTAGGTAGTAGCTCTGGAGAAGATGCTCCATATGCATGGAGGCTCCTTGGATGCCAGAGAGCACAGCATAGAGATGAGAACCTCTGATTGCAACTAATACTTAGGTTTTCATCTTTGGTTTCGATTTTGCTGGAGCTGACTGTGGCTGAGATCATGAACTCCTTATTGCCAGATTCAGACTTAAACTGAAGAGAGTAGGGATAATCACTAGACCATTCAGGTATGACCTAAATCAAATCCCTTATGAATATACAGTGGAAGTGAGAAATAGATTTAAGGGACTAGATCTGATAGACAGAGAGCCTGATGAACTATGGACAGAGGTTCGTGACATTGTACAGGAGACAGGGATCAAGACCATTCCCATGGAAAAGAAATGCAAAAAGGCAAGATGGTTGTCTGAGGAGGACTTACAAATAGCTGTGAAAAGAAGAGAAGCAAAAAGCAAAGGAGAAAAGGAAAGATACACCCATTTGAATGCAGAGTTCCAAAGAATAGCAAGGAGAGATAAGAAAACCTTCCTCAGTGATCAAAAGATCAAAAGAAATAGAGGAAAACAACCAAATGGAAAAGACTAGAGATCTCTTCAAGAAAATTAGAGATACCAAGGGAACATTTCATGCAAAAATGGACTCAATAAAGGACAGAAATGGTATGGACCTAACAGAAGCAGAAGATATTAAGAGGTGGCAAGAATACACAGAAGAACTGTACAAAAAAGATCTTCACGAGCCAGATAATCACAATGGTGTGATCACTCACTTTGAGCCAGACATCCTGGAATGTGAAGTCAAGTGGGCCTTAGAAAGCATCACTATGAACAAAGCTAGTAGATGTGATGGAATTCCAGTTGAGCTATTTCAAATCCAGAAAGATGATGCTGTGAAAGTGCTTCACTCAGTATGGCAGCAAATTTGGAAAACTCAGTAGTGGCCACAGGACTGGAAAAGGTCTGTTTTCATTCCAATCCCTAAGAAAGGCAATCTCAAAGAATGCTCAAACTACCTCACAATTGTACTCATTTCACACGCTAGTAAAGTAATGCTCAAAATTCTCCAAGCCAGGCTTCAGCAATACGTGAACCAAGAACTTCCAGATGTTCAAGCTGGTTTTAGAAAAGGCAGAGGAACCAGAGATCAAATTGCCAATATCCGCTGGATCATTGAAAAAGCAAGAGAGTTCCAGAAAAACATCTATTTCTGCTTTATTGACTTCGCCAGAGTCTTCGACAGTGTGGATCACAATAAACTGTGGAAAATTCTGAAGGAGATGGGAATACCAGACCACCTGACCTGCCTCTTGAGAAACCTGTATGCAGGTCAGGAAGCAACAGTTAGAACTGGACATGGAACAACAGACTGGTTCCAAATAGGAAAAGGAGTATGTCAAGGCTGTATAATGTCACCCTGCTTATTTAACTTATATACAGAGTACATCATGAGAAATGCTGGGCTGGAAGAAGCACAAGCTGGAATCAAGATTGCCAGGAGAAATATCAATAACCTCAGATATGCAGATGACACCACCCTTATGGCAGAAAGTGAAGAGGAACTAAAAAGCCTCTTGATGAAATTGAAAGAGGAGAGAGAAAAAGTTGGCTTAAAGCTCAACATTCAGAAAACTAAGATCATGGCATCTGGTCCCATCACTTCATGGAAAATAGATGGGGAGACAGTGGAAACAGTGTCAGACTTTATTTTTTTGGGCTCCAAAATTACTGCAGATGGCGACTGCAGCCATGAAATTAAAAGACACTTACTCCTTGGAAGGAAAGTTACGACCAACCTAGACAGCATATTAAAAAGCAGAGACATTACTTTGTCAACAAAGGTCCATCTGGTCAAGGCTATGATTTTTCCAGTGGTCATGTATGGATGTGAGAGTTGGACTGTGAAGAAAGCTGAGCACTGAAAAATTGATGCTTTTGAACTGTGGTGTTGGAGAAGACTCTTGAGAGTCCCTTGGACTGCAAGGAGATCCAACCAGTCCATCCTGAGGAGATAAGTCCTGGGTGTTCTTTGGAAGGACTGATGCTGATGCTGAAACTCCAATACTTTGGCCACCTAATATGAAGAGTTGACTCACTGGAAAAGACCCTGTTGCTTGGAGGGATTGGGGGCAGGAGGAGAAGGGGAGGACAGAGGATGAGATGGCTGGATGGCATCACCGACTCGATGGGCATGAGTTTGAGTAAACTCCAGGAGTTTGTGATGGACAGGGAGGCCTGGCGTGCTGCGATTCATGGGGTCGCAGAGTCGGACACGACTGAGCGACTGAACTGAACTGAACTGAACTGAATGTTGCCTCCACAATTCGTTGAGTGCATTTTGTTGACCATGTCAGGAGCCAGGAATCTGAGGCCCTGCACCATTCTCATCACTTATCAAAATGGATTTTTGCCACTTTTAATATCTTGTGTCCCCTGTCTTCATTCTTTGCTTCTTCCTTTCATCTTTCCCTCTTACTCTCATAGCCATCAATTAAAAAATGTATACTTATTCTGTTTTTCACTTGGTGAGACAGTTCCTCCCCCACGTCCTGTGATCCTTCATCTCTAAATGCAGGAGCTACTTAAGGAAGTATTATTATTATCATCAATATTATTCTGTATTTTATCAGTATATACATTATCCTTTGGAAATAGCACCTCAGAAACTGTGAGCAAAGAAATCATTTCACTTCAGTGGGCCTGTTTTTGCTCCTGTAAAAGTAAGATATTGGTCAAAACAGTGTCCCGATGGGAATGTCAGAACCCTGAGTGGTACACACTCACAGGCATGCTCGAAAGAATTCCATGGTCAAGCCATTTTCAGAGCCACACAGACTCCCCTCTGATTGATTCTCAATACACATTAGTGTGTAGCAAAGATTCTGATAATTCCTCTGATGAAGAAGCCTGTTGGACCCAGGAATTCCCATGCCTATTTGACTGAATTCCATCCCACAGCCTGCTTTGGGAGGAACTGGACAAAATCCTCTCTGAGTATTGGACAGGATAAAAACTGCCTGAAGTTGCCAAAGGAAGTGCCACATTCAGTAGCAAACCAAGGAAAAAGAGCCCTGGTTCCAACTCCTTCTTTGCTCAGGCTGGATACAGTTGGCACTGAGCATACTGGCTATGCTCTGCACTGCTCGTTTTGTCACAGCATCCACAGACCCCCCCCCCACCACCACACACACACACACACACACACACACACACACATGCAGACACACCCTTGGGTTGCAGACAATCTGCTTCTGTGAAGACTGATTATCAGTGCGGTTAATTTGCTCTGAGCAGCCATAGACAGGGAACTCCGATAAACGCGGCCCCTGGGTTAATGCCTGGGAAGATTTAGCCCCTGCAGTGCAGCAGACTTATGGAGCGTTTGAGACATCAATGGTCCTTGCGTCCTGAGTGATGGGGGCTAAGACACAAAGAGACTCCAGGAGCGATAGGAATGGTCCTCTTTGACAGGAACAGAAAGAATTTTCCTGGAAAGAGAAAAGATAGTCCTAATGCTATAGCAAGATGGATGAATGTTTCTCTCAAAAATATATTACTTTTCTTGTCCCCAGGAAATGGGGAGTCTCTCTCTCTCCCAGTGCCCAGTACTTCTGACTTCTGGTCCTGGGAGAAGCCAAACACATGAGCCCCTTCTCAAGTCCCCAGCAGCGCCCTCCACAGAGTAACCCCCTCCATGAACGCAGAGCCCTCTGTGAAGCGCTCACTCTGTGCCTCTTGCTGTGAGTCCTCAGAACAACCAGGGAGGCTGAGAGTGTCACGTCACTTTCACACATGAGGACACAGTGACTTGGACAGAGGGAGTGCCATCAGCTCCAGGTCACACAGCCAGTAAGGGACCCACTAGGATGAAGCCCAGCTCAGCTCAGCCGAGCACCGAAATGTACTCTGCGCTCTATCTGTGCTCACTTGGGTGTCGTGCACTGAGTTCACAGGAACTCCAGCCCTTCTCAGACATGCTCTCCTAAGAAACTCAATTTTAACTCCTAGAATCCCGCCTCCCCCAGCCCAAACCCTTAAAGCCCAGCTCAGGGCAGTTTCAGCTCCCCCCTACTAGCTGTGTGACCTGGAGTGAGTCACTGAGCCTCTCTGAGCCCTCAGCCCTCTCATCGTCAATATGGAGGTAACCTTGCTTGCCTACTGACCACACAGGACGTTGCATCAAAGGTTCTGGGACTTGTCCTTTTGGAGATAAGGGACTGCCTGATGGTCCATGGGCAGCAAATGTTCCCCTCCCTGAGTTGTCTCCCCTGGAACTGAAGCAGGCCCCAGACAAACTCCTCGCCACCTCCCCCAGACCCACATTATTGCTCCAAAGAGTCCCAGGGAGGCCCTGATCTGTGGCGGCATCTGGAAAACCCTAGTTCGGCTGTGATCAACCGACAAACCCCCTTGTTCACTGAACCTTGGCAGTGAGCTAAGCGTTGTGCTGGAGACCATGGAAGTGGACGCCAAAGGCCCTGCCTCGGGAGCCTCGAAGTTTCCTCGGGGATGTGGTAGAACAAGCCCAGAGCAGCACAGTACATGAGACCCTCAGAAAAGACTTCAGGCCGCCCCACCAAACTGGGGGAAGGAGAGCCAGGCTGCATCCTGGGAGGGGTCAGGGTGGGGTGGGCAGCAACTTTTGCACAAAAGGGACTTCATGCAGGAAAGCCAGAGATAGCTCTTCAGCTGCCCAGTATTTTCTGGAAGATTCGCTTTTTCAGTCCACTTCAGATCTAGGTCTTCTTAAAGAAAGTTAATTTTTTAAAATATTTTTAAGCATTTAAATAGAGCATTTTAAAGCAACACTACCCCGCCTTGATTTCCTCACAGGCCTGTTGGTATGCTTAGGGATTCAAATGTTTATGAAGATAGTGGTGGAAGAGTGGGCAGAAAAAAACACGAAGGGGCAGGACGTCTGTGGTGTGGGTTCCGGCCCCACTCACCTGGCAGCCGTGACTCTGTAAACGCTGCGCCCGCACAGAGGCGGAGTCATTGTTCTGGGCTGAGGCCCAGGCATGTGCATTTGTATAAACCTACCGGTGATCGCGAATGTGCAGCCAGGGCCGAGACCCCAGGGCAACCAGCCTGCGTTTCACCTCCCGGTGAGCACGGGAGCCTAGTGTTTCAGACCGTCTCTCCCCTGAGAGCTCCTCACCAGCCGGTCACTTCTGTCTCCTACAGAACCAGCCCTCCTCCCTGGCCATGCTGGATCTCCTGCATGTGGCTCGGGACATCGCCTGCGGCTGTCAGTATCTAGAGGAGAATCACTTCATCCACCGGTGAGTCCAAGTGACCTTGCTCTGCCCTCACCTTCCAGACGCTCCCCTACGTGTCCCCAGGGCTTTGTTTGGCCCATGTGTAAAGTGGGGTCATGTGCTGTGCTGTGCTTAATCACTCAGTTGTGTCTGACTCTTTGCAACTCCATGGACTGTAGTCCGCCAGGCTCCTCTGTCCAGAGGGATTCTCCAGGCAACAATACTGGTGTGGGTTGTCATGCCCTCCTTCAGGGTATCTTCCTGACCGAGGGATCAAACCCAGGTCTCCCACATTACAAGTGGATTCTTTACCAACTGAGTCAACAGGGAAGCAAAGTGGGATCATAAAAACATCTATATCAGCGCCGGAGACCCAGATGAGCTCTGCCTGACCTCCTGCAGGGACCCCTGCCTGTGTCAAGTCCTAGGTCATGTTAATGTTTCCATGTCTAGAAGACTGAGCTTCCTAGGTGGCTCAGTGGTGAAGAATCTGCCTGTCTAAGCATCCAGGGTTCAATCCCTGGGTCGGGAAGATCCCCTGGAGGAGAAAATGACAACCCACTCCAATATTTTTGCCTGGAGAATCCCCACGGACAGAGGAGCCTGGAGGGCTACAGTCCATGGATCACAAATAGTCAGGCACAACTGAGTGACCAAGCATGCCACATCATCTAAAAAATTGGGCTCCTTAAGGGGAGTTTGAGGATTTTGTATTTTCGGATCTCTGGCTATGGATAAATCAAAGGCAACAACCCTATTTTATTCATCTTCATATCCCCAGCATATAGTGGCACACAGTAAATGTTTATTAGATAAATTATTTTTTTCTAAAACACTCAGAAATGAAGAATGAGAATTATTTTCTTTAACTCTGTACTTCATTTCTTCTACTCAGTATGACCCTTGTGTTTAAATGGTGTTTGCACTTGTACATCAAGTCCATGTGTAACGCTATAGACATGAGAGATGACACATATTTCTTTCCACATGGCTATCCGTGGCTTTCTCGACAGCTTGATTCTGAAACTTGAAAAGTCAAATAGATTGTTAGACTCTTTGCAAAGCTCTTCCTAATGATTTGTTTCTCATTTAGTAAATAATAACCTAGTGAACTAATAAACATTCATGAACCCATCAAAGAGTATAAGACATGTTGCTAATCATTAAAATATGTAAATATAATGTAGAGAATGAGAGACACTGTATGAGTTTAGAAATAGAAGAGTATGGAGGTAGATAACAAGATATGTTTTCTTCCCTAATAAAGGGGATGTTAAAGATCAAGAAATACACTGGCCTAGTTTACCGAAATCATTCTGAAAACAAGGCCAGAAGCTCACACTGGCTCATCCTTTGTCGCTTCATCCTTTTGGCCCTCAGATCTTCCTCTTGAGTCTCAACCTTTCCAGCTTGCAGATCATTGTGCTTGATAGATATAACAAAAGCAAGAGAGAAGCCGAGCCCCAGTTCTTTCTGTTCTCATCCAAAGCCACACTTTCTGCTTCACAGCGCAGGTCAGCCCTGCCACTGTTGTTCTTGCCCTTTTTATTGTGTCCAGAACTTTCCATAAATCTCAGCTCTGGGCTTTATTGTTGCTCAGACATGACAGGGTTGTGCTCTTTTTAGAATAAGTCCTTGGCTACAGCCATCTTTCCATCTTTTTTTTTTTCTTTGAAGTATAGTAGAGTTACAATGTTGTGTTACTGCTATACAACAAAGTATGCATTCTTTTTCATATTCTTTTCCACTATGGTTTCTCAGACTGGTGTACCTGGAATGAATAAATGTCTCTCCATCTCATGTCTACCTCCACTAAATCTGAGCCCATCTGAGAGCAATGTGACCCATCACCTTAGTGACTTCAGATCTCTCCCTTCACTTCTCCCCGAGGTCGTCTCTCCCTTTTCATCTCCACCCCCACATTAATCACCAAGTGTCCAGATTCTCTGACTGAGGGATTGTGTCTACTTTTCCTCTGACGTTTTGAAATCTGCTTTTCTAAGGGATGATACATTTTGACTATATCCAGTGCCCTGTTATTACTGAAAATAAGATATCAGGATCAAAAATTCACTCAAGATTCCTAATCCTTCCATATCTGTAAATAGTTGCTGAAGGTCACAATAAGATCCCAGAGTAATATTTTGTTGCTTCTTTTATCTTTTTCGAGAAATGAAATTGTCAAAAATTGAATCAACAGTATGTTCGATGATCTGCTTTATAAGCAAAAGGTGACGATTAGCAGAGATTGTCCATCTCAATCAAAGCTGTCTTCTGGGGTAATTGGTTTTATAAAAGCATCTTTTTATATCTTCTTCTAACTGGCTCAAGGCTGATGGCACCCTCCCCCAATAGTTTTACTTAATTCTCTCTCCTTCACCATCTGCCTTAAGATTCACAGACTCCCATGCACACATACCTCCTGAATTCAGAGCAGACTCCCTCGCAGATCCACACACTCCCATTTTTCTATTAGATCTGTTTCCTTTGGACATGGTTTATTGCCATTTCAAGAAATATGTGTCATTCTACCAATTCTTGGTGTGTTCTATGATATTACATTTACTTTCTTGCCATTAAATTCAAGATCAATTTTTTAAGCAACCATTCCATGCACATCAACGGAAAGACCTTTCCAGAGCCATAAATATTGTTCTTGGTCGACCTCACTATATTTCTCTTGAGAAGCAATGGCTATATATCCTACTATATTTTCTTCTTTTTGATGTCATATATGTTATGCTTTTATGGTTTTCTTAGGGCATTTTATGCACCATTGCTCCTCAAAATTCAACTTAAACCTTCTGGATTAGGGCAGTGGCATTAATAACATCCATCTCCCACCCTGACCAATTGTTCTGCTATCCTAAGCCATGATCCCCCACCCAGATCTTTTTTGTAAAAATACTATCCAGCTGTTTATTTTCCATGTTCCTTCTTTCTCAGCCAATGATCATGAAACCAGTTGAAAGTATAAAAACACCACCCATTCCCCCCAAGAAGTACTATTTTTTTCTGTCCAGGACTTTAATATTATTAGAAACCCATTCCATGAGTTTGAACAAACTCCGGTACATAGTGAAAGGACAGGGAAGCCTGGTGTGCTACAGTCCAGGGGGCCACAGAGAGTCAGACACGACTTAGTGACTTAACAGCAACAACATTCCAGACTTCATCTGGCTGCAACTTTAATCCCCACGTGCAACTCAAGAATGGGTTAGCGGTCAGTGAGTAGAAGCTGATGAGTCTTGGAAAGCTTCTGATCCAGCCTTACACACATACTGTGGAAGAATAGGCCCTGACGACTGGAATGTAATGACTAAGACAAGATAACTTTATAACAGGAAAGAGTGATTCTTTAGCTTCATAGCTATGATGCATACAGCTTAACAAAGGCTTTAGATAAAATCATGGATGTAAAAACCATGATGGCGTATTAAAATATAAAACTAGAAATATTTGGGGGAAGCCTTGACCTACTTGAATCTCATGGGAACCATGCTGTTTCAGAACATTCCTTCAAACAACCGGCAGAAACCAACCGGCAATCTGTACAGAATAATAACCAAAGGCCAAATACCTTTGTATGTCCCTCTATTATCTTCTTTTAAATCTTTTGATAAAATAAGGATGATACTAGCACCTTGTATCTTACAGGGCTATGGTGAGAATTAGATATGAAGCAGTTAGAACAGTGCTTAAGTACATAGTAAAAGGACAATCAATTTTCTAGTTCCTATTATAGTTATTTTCATTATTATTATCCCATTAAACATTTTCAATCATCTCCCCTAATCCTTTTCCATTTCCCTGTTGGTTCTGAGACCTAGAATTGCTTAGCTATTCCTTTGGTACTGAAGTCTAATGTAGTAAAGGAAATACAGAGAAGAAAAGGGAACTATTTGAACTTTAGATTGGAGGTGAAAATGCTTGTGATTCTTATATCTTTATCTTTTTAGGAATAAAATTACAAAAATGCATTTTCTCTTTCTTTTAAATCCCAGGGACATTGCTGCCAGAAACTGCCTCTTGACCTGCCCAGGCCCTGGAAGAGTGGCCAAGATTGGAGACTTCGGAATGGCCCGTGACATCTACAGGTGAGTGAAGACTGCCGTCACCCGTCCAAGCTCGTCTTCTCAACTGCATCCCCTAGAGCACTCTGGTGCCTTGTCAGCCTGCCGCCTAAAATGGCATTAAGTTCCTTTTCAGCATGGGGCAGCCTTAATTATTGCTCATGCCTGAAGGGCTAATTCTAGGATCTCTCTGCCTGCAATAATTGACACTAACCTATTAATTAGATTGTCTTTCTGGTTCTAACTCTTTAGTCCTAGCATGTTCTGAGACAGAATAACCTGGATACTTCACATGGAAAAAGTTTCTAGGTAAACTTTAGCTTAATTAACCCCTTTCCTTAATACTCAGGAATTCCAAACAGACTTAGCTTCCATTCCCCTAGGCAAGAGCACCGTAGAACTGACAGGAAACTGGGCCGAGCGCATTGCTCTGCATTTGTTCAAAGCCCGTCGGTACTTAGCTCGGCTTCATTTCTTTTTCCCTGTCACATTCTCTACATCTACATCAAAAAAAAAAAAAAAAAAAACAGGGAACTTCCCTGGTGGTCCACTGGTTAAGACTTGCACTCCCAATGCAGGGGGCCTGGGTTTCGTCCGTGGTCAGGGAACTAGATCCCACATGCCACAAGGAAATTCAAAAATCCTGTGTGCCACAACTAAGACCCAGTGCAGTCAATTAAGTAATTAATTTAAAAGAAATCAGTAAAATAAAAATTTTAACTGAAAAAAAAAAACCTCTATTTTATACTATCCCACACTTCTCTTCCCAACCGCTAGTTTCATCTTTGTCTAATTATTAACAACAGTGACTCACTCCATGAGCTGAGCGAGCCACTCTCTGGCACAGTCACTAATTACACCTTCCCTAACCCAGCTGTAGAGTGAGGAGAGGTGGTCAGGTAGACTTTTCAGTCTTCGGACAATATGGGAGACCCCTGTCAGCCTCCCGCGGAACTGGTAGCAATCTCCTATGGCGAGAACGCTGATGGCATCCTGTTACCGCGGGGCAGCAGCTCACGGAAACTCAGGAGTTGGCAGTGTTTTCACCTACTGTTATCTTCCACTGATACCCACTGCAGATCTGGTAAAGCTCCGCTCCACCCTCTTCCACCACCCGGAGCCTCACTGTTCCTTCCCCTCCTGTCTCGGAGCACCCAGGCGTGCCTGTGCTCTGAGACTCGGATGTTGCAGGGAGACTAGACAAGTCACATGGTCTGGCCCTCCCCTCCGTCCTCGGCACTGATAGGTCCCACTCCAGACTTCAGCACCCTAACTTCCCTACAGCCCCGCTGCTTCCCACAGGCCCCGCGCAGCAGCAGGTGTCATGAATGTCTCCCGTGAGAGGTTCTTTGCCATTCGGCTTCGTCAGCACCCCCAAGACACCCTTCCTGGACTTTTCCCCCCACCACCCCCACCCCGAGTAGAACAAACCCATTCTTCTTTGGTCACTGAGTTTCCTCTTGAATACATACTTTTGTCATCATATGTGTGTTCTTACTGCAGTTAATTATGTCTGTTTCTTCCACTAAACCATATCCTTGGAAGAGAGACTATGACTTATTTCTGTCCTCAGCACGGGGCAGAGTACCTCACACGTTGTTGTTCAGTCACTCAGATGTGTCTGACTCTTGGCAACCCCATGGACTGCAGCACACCAGGCTTTCCTGTCCTTCACTATCTCCCGGAGTTTGCTCAGACTCATGTCCTTTGAGTCAATGATGCCATCCAACCATCTCATTCTCTGCTGACCCCTCCTCCTCCTGCCCTCAAACTTTCCCAGCATCAGGGTCTTTTCCAGTGAGTCAGCTAACCACTCAATTCATATTTCAGTCAGTTATTTTTTGAAGTAATTAATCTAGGCAGCTGGTAGGAAGCCACCTCCCATAATATACCAGGCACAAGAACACAGGGCTGAGGTGGAGCTGGCCTCAGAGGTAGGAATTATTAGTTTTTTTATCAGTGAGTTCATTAATGATGTCACTGACAAAAACTAGTTACCTCATCCCTCAGATGCCAGCTACACCCCAGGCCTGTGTTTTCCCTGGGGACTGTGCTAAAGGAAGCAGCTTCCCACCAGCCACCTAGAGGACTTGGAGTCACGTGCCTGTGTTGATTTGAATTAGATGCTGTGTGAGTGCCGACAAGGACCCAGACTAGTAGGACACCAGCCCCGCTCTTAGCCCTCCCATTGTGTATTTTGCATTACCGTGGATCATCAGGAACTGTACTCATAAGGTTGGAGTAATGTTATTCATTGTGAGTTACAGTAAACAAAATCCATCAGGGAAATCTAACCATCTGCTAGCGGGTATTTTAGTCATTGCATAGATCTTTTCTTTCACGCCTCCAGCGGGCTGTTTCGTCTCCTATTAAGTGACACTAAGGTTGTTAACTAGATGATCTGTGTTCCTGCTCTCCCCCCAAATCACAAGAGCCCCTCATTAATTTCAGTTCGTAGACCTTGTTTTTTGCCACTCTCTCAAGGTACCTGGCTCAGAGCCATCTCCAGAACCAAGTCTGCTTTTCTCTTCTCCCTGCAGAGCAAGCTACTACCGAAAAGGAGGCTGTGCAATGCTGCCAGTCAAGTGGATGCCCCCAGAGGCCTTCATGGAAGGGATATTTACTTCTAAAACAGACACGTGGTGAGTCTTTCTGCTACTCTCATCCAGGTCTCACCATGAGCCTTCAAGTAGAGCTCATGAGTCAAATGAGCCCACACTCTCTTGTGGAAGGGTAAGAGAGATGACAGCATACCTCTATAGCAGGGCCCACATCAACAGAGCATCAGACTCACCAGGAAGTCTTGGTAAGACACAACTGAATGCTGGACCCCACCCTGAGAGATTAGGATCCAAGAAGTCTGAGGTCGTTGAGAAGCTTCATTTCTCACAAGTTCCCAGGCTGTGCTGATACTGTAGGCTGGTGGACCACACACAGAGCCACACGTAGTTTTTTTTAACATAATAACAAAGTTGGGTTTATTCCAGGAATGCAACATTGAGTTAAGATTAGAAAAATGATCAATGAAATTCTCCATTTGACAGAATAACAGAGAAAAAGAAATTATCAGCACAAAAATATCAGTGATGGTGATCTACAGCTAAAAATCAGTTTAGAAAACACTATCTGCACATTAGATCTCCAGAAATCATTCCTCCTGCATAACTGAGACCTTGTGCTCCTTGACTAGCCTCTCCTTCTTCCCTGGCAATCATCATTCCATTCTCTGTTTCTGCGATTCCACTTAATAAATGAGGTCATGTGACATTTGTCTTTCTGTGCCTGATTTATTTCACTCAGCATACTGTCTTCCAGGTTTATCCCTGTTGTTGCAAATGGCAAATATCCTTCTTGTTTAAGGCTGAATAATATTCCTGTGTGTGTGTGTGTGTGTGTGTAAAATACATGCCACATGTTCTTTATCCATTCATCCATCAATCAGTATTTAGGTTGTTTCTATATCTTGGCTATTGTTAATAATGTTGCAGTGATCTTGGGAGTGCAGATGCCTCTTCAAAATACTGATTTTATTTCCTTTGGATGTATACCCAGAAGTGGGATTGCTAGATCTTAAGGTAGTTCTATTTTTAATTTTTTGAGCACTCTCCATACTGTTTTACATAATTCCTACAAGAGCAACACATAATTTTAAATGGCAGTCAACCTGTGTTCCCTCCCAAAATACAGACACACACAGAGGGATCTTTTTTGCATAAAAATCCACAAGGACAAAGACAACAATGACATAATTCTGGAAACTGGAAACTTTACAGACAGATGGTCCCTTACTTGTGTGTGCGCTCAGTGGCTCAGTCGTGTCCGACTCTGTGTGACCCCACGGACTGTAGACTGCCAGGCTCCTCTGTCCATGGAATTTTCCAGGCCAGAATAATGGAGTGGTAACCCTTCCCTTCTCCAGGGAATCTTACCAACCCAGGGATCGAACCCAGGTCTTCTGCATTGCAGATGGATTCTTTACCATCTGAACCACCAGGGAAGCCCAGTCCCTTACTTAGGAGACTAGAAAGTTGACACGTACATCCATCTTGAAGTAGCCTGCTTCACTCTGCCTGGTCAGGTGCCCCAGAAAGGCCCAGGAATGGAAGGTGCCAGCACCTCTAACTAGAGGTGCAGCAGAGAGGAAAATGAGTTACAGATCTGTTTAAAAAGTAACTAGATCATTCCCTCACCTCTGCCCCTCCTCTACCATCACACAAGGCTAGGGGTTCCCTCTCTGAAGAATTGAATTCTTTCTGACCTTGGGGATATCAGACATCAGCAAGGGTGGATTCTCTACTATCAGCAGATATAGTAGTTTAAGAAGTCTGCCTACTTAAAGGTGCATGCCTCCTCCCTCCCCTCAGTGCCAAGCAGACGGCAGCTAGGCAGGAGGAGATCAGAAGATTCTCACTGAAGGAACTGACCCACGAAGAGAAAAACTTCAGACATCGCAAGTGCTAGTGGGCTGAAAAATGGCCCTCCAGTGCTCTCAGGCTCTCATCGCAGAAACCCTCACCAGGAGAAGGAGTCTGCATCGCCAGTGTCCTCACAGGAGGCAGAGGGGGATTTGCCTCACACCCAGAGCACAGAGGCAGAGGCTGAAGAGACGTGGCCACAAGTCAAGAAGTTCTAGCAGCCTCCAGAAGCCGGAAGAGGCAAGGAACAGTGTGGTCCGGCATACACTTCGCTTTCGAATCTCAATACTGACTTCAGACATCCAGCCTTCGTACCTGTGAGAGAATAAACTTCTGTTGTCTTAAGTCATCAAGTCTGTGGTGCTGTCACAGCACCAGGAAACGAATGCCCCTCGTGAAACAAGCAATTCAGCTGCCCACCAGTTAACAAGCCTCATCTACACAGAGCTTCCCATCTTGTTGGGTTCCAATCTTTTTTTTTTTTTTTTTTTGGGGGGGGGGTTCCAATCTTAATATATGAACAGAGAGCCAAGAGTCTACAAACACTTGAGAAAAGATTCTGATCCAAAAGAAGTCAACATACACAAAGGAACTTGGAGGAAGAAGAATGCAGAAAGTTTAGGAAAACTCTGAAAAACAATATCCTCGGAAAGTTAAATTATTGTAACCATAATCTTAAGGACAAAAGATTATTTAAAACAATGTTTTTGACACTTCCCTGGCGGTCCAGTGGTTAAGAATTTGCCTTCAATGCAGAGGATACGGGTTTGACCGCTGGTTGGGGAGCTAAACTCCCACAGGCCAAGAGGCAACTGATCCCGCGTGCCGCCAAGACTGAGCCCGCACGTCACAAGGAAAGACCCTGCATGCTGCAACTAAGACCCGATGCAGTCAAAAGTTATTAATTAATTATTTCAAATGTTTTTAGGGAAAAAGCTCCTGGATAGAAAAATGTGATAAGAGAGCCTTCAAGTAGACGGAGCCTAGTTCCCTGGAGCCCATGTGGACAGCACACAGCGGCATTTTTTCAAAAAGAACACAGAGGGAAAAATCAAGGGAAAGAAAGGAACTTGGCAGACACTACCTCTGCCAGGCCGTCAAGGTCAACATCAACAGCAGTAGATCACGTTGATAGCACGTACCTTGACATATGATGAAATGGTAGTTAACCTCTGAGGTCTTTCTCCCAAAACTCATTAACTCCAGTCTAATATTAAGAAAAACAGACAAATCCTAATATGACATTCTACAGAATTCCTGACCAGAACTGTTTGAAACCGTCAAGGTCATCAAAAACAAGGAAAGTCTGAGAAGTTGCCAAAGTCAAGAATAGCCTAAGGAAGCATGACAGCTAAATATAAAGTGACATTCTAATGGAGTCCTAGAACAGAAAAAGGAAATTCAGCAAAAGCTAAGGAAATCTGAATAAACTATGGGCTTTAGTTAATAATAATTCCTTAATATTGGCTCATTAATTGTAACAAATGTATCACATTAATGTAAGATGCTAAAAATGGAACTGAGTGTGAGGCATGTGGGAACTTTCTGTATTATCTTCATAATTTCTTTACAACCTAAAACTGTTCTTAAGAAAATAAAGTTTTTTTTAAAAAGATGATAATAGATGTGTGAAAGTAATAGAAAAGTTGGAAGACAGAGTTGAATAAATCTTCTAGAAAATAAAATGACTATAAATAGATGGGATAGACAGGAAAGGAAAGACAATTAAAAGGATTAGACCATTAGACACAATTAGCTGACAAATAGGAGTCACAGAAAGAATGAAGACCAGAAATGAAGCGAATAAAAACATCAAAGAAATAGTTCAAGAAGATTTCCCAGAAGGACATATGTTTTCAGAATGAAAGCATCCAGCAAGTGCCAAGCACTGTGAATAAAAAGAGCAACCCCACGAACACATCATTGTGAAATTTCAGACCAATGGTGATCAAGGTGGTAAAAGTTTCCAAGGATACAAATAAAATCATAGTAAAAAATTATCAGAGATGAAAGGGAATCCAAACAACTGAATTTCTCAACAGCAATGTGGGAAACCAAGAAAATGGACAAGAGTTCTCCAGTTTCTGAAAGCCTTGCCTTGAGATAAGGTCAGAAGACAGAGGAGCCACGGTAACCAGGGTCCCTCCTCTGACCCATTTTTTGATAATGTGCATAAGAGATGTTGTTGTTTGAAGCCACTGATTTTTGACTTACCCAAACACAGTGGGTCTCAAAGTGTGGTCCTCCGATCAACAGCATCAGTATCAGCTGGGACCTTGTCATAAACAAATTCTCAGTCCCACCCCAGGCCTCATGAAGCAGAAACTCTAGGGGTGGGGTCCAGCAATCTGTGTCTTAAGGAATCCTCAGGTCATTCCATGTGCACCCAAGTTAGAGTACCACCCACCTACCCTCTCCAGGTACAGATAGTAATTTGGGTAACTATGTAATTTTTTTTAATCAGAATATAATTGCTTTACAATGTTGTGTTAGTTACTGCCATACAACGAAGTGAATCAGGTGTATGTATACATATATCCCCTCACTCCTGGACCTCCCTCTCATCCCTGTCCATCACACCCCTCGAGGTCATCACAGAGCACCAAGCACTTGCATATCCTACAACCCAGCAATCTAAGTGCCTGAATTAGAGAGACTTGGGTAGGGTGTTCATCTGCATCATTGTTTACAATAAAGAATAAGCAAAGATAGCCTAACTGTCACTCAAGGGGAGGATGGAAAAATAAAATTGTAGTTTATTTATATAATGGGACTTCCCAGGTGGTGCAGTGGTAAAGAATCTGCCTGCCAATGCAGGAGACACAGGAGATGTGAGTTTTAAAAGGCTGATAAACATAACACAATTGTGACTTTAAAAAATTTTTTATCAGATTATTTTTATTGATTCAAATTTCTAAGATAATTTCATCTGCAATCACTTAAGCTATTTCTATAATTTTAGGAAGAGCAAGTTTTATACCAAAAGAAACAATGTGGGATTTTTAAAAAAATATTTGTCTTATTTGATTTTTGAATGCTTCAGTGCAAAGCTTTGGGCCTTGTGGCTCCTATTTAAGACAGGCTTACCTTATAGGTGATTAAAAAAATATTGGCATACAAAATATAGATTTACCTGATCTGTAGGATTACTAGATAAAATACAAAATGGCCAGTTAAAATGAAATATCACATGAAAGTGAATAATTTTTTGGTTTAAGTATGTCTCATGCAGTATTTGGGATATGAATGTGTGCTAAGTCGCTTCAGTCCCATCCAGCTCTGTGCAACCCCATGAACTGAAGTTCCACAGGCTTCTCTGTCCATGGGATTCTCCAGGCAAGGATGCTGGAGTGGGTTGCCATGCCCTCTTCCAGGGGATCATCTCAACCCAGGGATCAAACCCTCATCTCTCATGTCTCCTGCACTGGCCAGTGGGTTCTTTACCACTAGCGCCACCTGGGAAGTCCAACTGGGACTAAATGTAATACTAAAAATACTAAATTTAAAAAAATACTAAATTTTAATACTAAAAATGTATTTCTTGTTTATCTGGAATTCAAATATTAATGAGTATCCTGTATGGTTGGTTATCTGCTAAATCTCACAACATTACTTACCTGAAATTATCAGCGTTCTGTAACCAACATGACTTCTTGCTCCCTTGAACTCTAAGAAAATAAACATCTATTTGCAGTCCATACAGTGATTCTCTCAAAGAATACTGCAATTTGTCTCCCTAGCTATCTATCCATATAGGCAGAAACATATTGCTGGGATTCTTTAAGCCCTGCTACTTAGTTTCATCCATGATTTTGCTTATTTTGTTTTGCCTTGGGGGGAGGTAGAAAGACCACCAAACAGAGAGGAATAATATATGCACCAGGCAATTTGTAGTTAGTAGAATCAAGAAATCTAATAACGCATTCCAGTCTGCCTTGAATCAACTGTATAATAATCTCTGCTTCAGCCTTCTCACTTGAAAAATATAGAAACTATCTTTGCCCAATTCTCCTCAAAACAATCTTTGAAACTTCACTTAAATGATGTCAATAAAAGTACTTTGTGTAAATCACTTCCTACATGTCTGACTCTTTGGGACCCTATGGACTATAGTCTATCAGGCTTCTCTGTCCATGGGATTGTCCAGGCAAGAATACTGGAGTGGGTTGCCATGCCCTCTTCTAGGGGAGCTTCCCAACCCAGGGATCAAACCCACGTCTCTTAAGTCTCCTGCATTGGCAGGCGGGTTCTTTACCACTGGTGCCACCTGGGAAGCCCAGAGAAGCTTTTGTTGTTCGGTCGCTCAGTCGTGTCTGACTCTTTGCAACCCCATGAACTGCAGCACGCCAGGATTCCCTGTCTTTCACCATCTCCCAGAGCTTACTCAAACTCATGTCCATTGAGTCGGTGATGCCATCCAACCATCTCATCCTCTGTTATCCCCTTCGCCTCTTGCCTTCAATCTTTCCCAGCATCAGAGTCTTTTCTAATGAGTCAGGTCTTCGCATCAGGTAGCCAAAGTATTGGAGCTTCAGCTTCAGCATCAATCCTTCCAATGAATATTCAGGACTGATTTCCTTTAGGATTGACTGGTTTGATCTCCTTGCAGTCCAAGTGACTCTCAAGAGCTATAGTTCCAGAGGAGCTATAGTTCCGTAAATTTTTGAGGTAATATTAACATCAAAAAATTGCAACCAGATACTAAAACAAAGATAGCCTTTTTTTTGGCTAAAAAAACTAATTATGAAATTAAATGTTTTAAAGTTTTAGTCAAAATATCAAAGGAGATGATTTTGAAACACAATAGAAATCATTTTAAAGTTCATTTAAAACAAATCAAATACATTTTTTTGTATTTTTGATTTTGAGAAATCAGATACATTTCTTTTAAAAGAGAGAAGTAAGGAAAAATGCCCTACCAGATATTAAAACATAAATACACAAAAAGTAACAGAGACTTCCCTAGTGGCACAATGGTTAAGAATCTGCCTGCCAATGAGAGAACACAGGTTCGATCCCTGGCCCAAGAAGTTTATACATGCCATGGGGCAACGAAGCCTGTGTGCCACAACTACTGAAGCCCACACTCTAGGGCCCGACTCTACAACAAGAGAAGCCAGTGCAATGAGAAGCTCGTGGACCACAGCTAGAGAAAAGCTTGCATGCAGCAATGAAGACAAAAAATAAAGTAAAAGAAAATGGTATCAATGCAAGAAGCAGACAAATAGATGAAGTGAATAGATATCCTGGAACAGACCTGTCTTACTCACAAGTCAATAGTTGACGAGAAAATTATTTTAGGACTATGTAGTGCTAAAGGGTGGTTTTAGAAGAGCGAATAAAATGAAATCCTTACCTCACACTTTACACCAAACTCAACTCCAACTGGATGTGAGAAGAAAGAATAAATAAATATTAATACAACTGGAAGAAAATAGCAAACATTCATCTAATCATTGGTAAAGAGAGGATTGTACAATCTCTGAAACGGAAGAAATCACAGAATTTTTAAAATAGATTCAACTACCTAAAAATAAAAATCTTTGGCTAACAAGGAAAATTAGAAAGCAACTAATAGAAGTGTTTGAACTTTGAATAAAAGGTTAACATCTTTGATAAAGTATGTTTATAAATCAAAATACAATATGTGGTTTAAAGTGGACAATAAGTGGTTAAACACGAAACATTCACAGGAAAAAAACAGAGTGAATTAACACACACATTCAACCATGTTAATTATCCAATCAATAAGCATAATTTAAAACAATCTACCATTTTTTACTTTAAAAATCAGCAAAAGTTCTCATTTTTAGTAAGAACACTCAGTGTTGGTGAGAGTGTCTGATGCGCAGCGCTGGTTGATGACCAGCAATGCATTGAAAAGTCACATTGGCACTATGCAGAAATAATTTTTCTGTGTTCATATTATTTTGATCTAGTCATTCTGTTAGAATTATCCTAGATTTTACTAGATTATCCTTATCCTAGATTTTACTAGATTATCCTAATCCTAAGTTCAAGAAATTTATTCTAAGGAAATTGTGCTTTTAAAAATGTATAAAGATGGTCATCACAATATTTTTAAAATACTTCAAAAATTGAAAACAATATGGAAATGATACAGCAAATTATGGTACAACTACTCTGGAATTTTTTATAGCTATGTCAAATTCTATTTATAAGAGGGTTTGTATTAGCATGCAAAATGTTTATGCTATAATGGAATTTACAAAAAAAAAACACATCAATTATGTAAAAAAATTCTAAGCCCAGAATATTGAATGAAGAAACATAGCATGCTGGTTATCCTTTTACAGATCTTCATGTGTGGCTACTTTCTCATTCTTTTCTATTTCTCTATATTAAAATTTTTTTTTGTGGAAAAATGAAATTAAACAATTAAAAATTTTCATGTGTGCATGTCTGTGTGTGTCTATGTATGTGAGAATGTGTATATGTTTATGTCACTGTGTGTACATATACATATGCCTCTATATGTGTGTCGGGGTATCTACATGTGTGTATGTGTCTGTGAGCATCTGTGTATGAGCATCTGTGAATGTATTTGTGTGTATGTCTGAGTCTGAGTGTGTGTGTGTCTGTGTGTGTGTGTGCACCCACACCCACACCTCCCATCCTGTGTGCAGGTCCTTCGGAGTGCTGCTATGGGAAATCTTCTCTCTTGGATACATGCCATACCCTAGCAAAAGCAACCAGGAAGTCCTGGAGTTCGTCACCAGTGGAGGACGGATGGATCCGCCTAAGAACTGCCCGGGGCCTGTGTATGACTGAGGATTTTCTATTACTAAGCACAATTTTCCTTTTCAAAAAATATCTTCAGCCACATATGCTTTTTAATTTTTAAGATGAAGGAACAGATGGCTGACCTCATTTAATATGCCCCAAGATAGGAGTGTGTCTGTAGTTTTAATGAGATGGTTTATTCTTCCTGCTCCTTGACAGCAGTAATGCCACACCCCAAAAGGTATACTTCCTCTGAATGGAGGCTGTGGACTCACCAGGCTCACTCGCCTCAAGCACCTCCTAGGACTCTGTGCAGTGGACTCCGCCCCTGCCGCCTTACTCAGTCTTGAGTCTCCTTGAAGTATCTCTATTCCCTGGGTTTTCTGCTGTCCTATGTGTCTCACCATGGACTCTGTGCAGTTCATGGGGTCGCAAAGAGTCAGACACGACTGAGTGACTGAACTGAACTAATCTGTCTCACCTTCTTCCCACAAACAAGACAGATGGGAAATACAGTTAGAATATTCTGCCTCAGAGGTAACGTTAATTCAGAGATGGAACAAACGAGCCCTGTATGATACCTTCACACCCTGCCCATTAGCAGAGGGCAGCACGTGCAAACACGGGGGACAAGATGAGTCCCCACTCTAGAAGACAATGCTATTCCAGCCCCCTTAGAAAAGCGCTGGGGGGGACAAAACGTATTTTTCATCCCATTTTTATTGATTTTAATTTATGTGCTTGATCTTCTTTTAGATACAGGATAATGACCCAGTGCTGGCAACATCAGCCTGAAGACAGGCCCAACTTTGCCATAATTTTGGAGAGGATTGAATACTGCACTCAGGTATACACATCCCCCCCACCCCCTTCAGCTATTATTTATATGGAAAAGTCTTGAAGATGGCAAATACCAAAATGTGAAATAACAGTTACACCAGCCAGGAGAAATGAGTTATACTCTTGAAGACGAATGTTAATTATCTATAAGTACAATGAGTGGTATATCAGTCTGCCTGTTTTGTAAACAAATACTACTCGCTGTCGCTTAAGAGGAGTTGAGCTGGGAGAAGGTCTGTCCAAGCCACGCAGCTTCCCGCAGTCCTGCTGGTCCCTGTCCAGATCCCACTCCCACTTCCATCAGTAAGGACTGCATTTTTTCCTGTTTTGATGTTAATAGAAATGGGGTACATTTTCAGCAGATAACTGTGCCTTCTACCTCCTCAAGAGTGGAGGCCATCAAGTGAGAGCCCTGTTTTGCAGTTTCCTCCATCGTGTCTGCACCATCCCCGGTGGAGGGGTGTCCTCCTCTACCTCAAGGTCTCAGGGACCTTCATGCGGACACTTCTTACCTCCAGACTGCGTGCATTCTCTTTCCCTCTTTTTTGCCTCTCATTCTGCCAGGATATCAGATTCTGGACAACCTTTTAGAAGTCAGACAACAAACCACTACCTCTCTAAATTCCCTCTCCTCTTATTGTGACATTTTCACACTGGAGTCATCTCCTGTCCTCATGATTCCATTCTTTTGGGTCCTTTGAGCTCAGAAGGCATTTTTCTATATAGACTTCAAGTTATTCAGGTTTTTTTTTTTGTTTGTTTGTTTTGTTTTAGAGAACTTGATGTTCAGTGGCTTTTAGGTTATTATGTTGTAATATTAATGGGATGCATCCACTTATGTACATTTACTTTGGAGTAATTTTCTTCTCCAAAGTACATAAGATCCCTCTAATGTACAGAGCTGGGAGCTCTGTACAAGCATATTTTGAATGACTCATTCTAGAAATTAATAATTAATAGGGAAGGAACAAAAGACTAAAGCAGAGAGAATTAGAAGGTAGTTATTTTTTATGCTTAAACTCTTTACTGATGAATACTGGACCTATGTTTCTTTCTATTAAACTGAAGTAATGGTTTTCCCAATTTGCACAAAATAGTACAGGATTAAGTTTCCCCAACTTTAAGCTTTCCTCCACAAATCTTCCTTAAATCTCTAGCAACTGTCTTCTGCTTTTCTATATCAGTCTGTCACTGTAAAAATGATCTAGCACAGAGTTGATTTTGGAAGTGGTTTTCCTCATAGCACGTCAGTATTTCCTGGGTTTCATCAGATCCAAACTTGTTGAAAAACCACTGCATTGTGATATCAGCATGTGTAATGAAGTGATGATATAACCCAGAAACGTTATGGTCAAGTACAGCCTCCATCCAAAGGTGATGGAAATGTGAGAACCAGAGGCTAACCTTGTCAGCCAGCATGGGGTGTCCCTCCTCCCTTCCCCTCCCCTCCTCTCGCTCTCAACAGACACAGTTTGAAGTCAAACATATAGTTTTGTTTTGTTTTGTCTTTTTATTTCACTGGGAAATGGGCTTCCCTGGTAGCTCCGAGGGTAAAGTGTCTGCCTGCCATGTGGGAGACCTGGGTTCGATCCCCTGGTTGGGAAGCTCATCTGGAGAAGGAAATGGCAACCCACTCCAGTACTCTTGCCTGGAAAATTTCACGGATGCAGGAGCCTGGTAAGCTACAGTCAATGGGATTGCAAAGAGTCACACACGACTGAGCAACTTCACTTCACTGGGAACACGCTGTAACCATTTTTTAAACTAATTTATAATATTTTAAATCCATTCATCTGTAAGTTTTGCCTAAAGCTAGTCTCTGCAAAGCCTTTCTTTCCTGAGCCCTCTCCCCTTCCCCAGGCAGTGGGGTCGCTTCCGGGCACTCTGTCCCAGCACACTCTTCTGTCATAGCGCCTCTCCTCCAAGCTCTACAAAGATGAAGACGATTTCGCATGTGTTTCTTATTCTCCCGTGCTTACCAATTAATATATTCCCAGTAAACCCTGAATGGTTTCCTCATCTGTGAAATGTTTGGATGACATCATCGCTAAGGTTTATCTTCCCATCCACACGCTTGGCTTGTGGTTCAAAGTCTCCATCGGTGCATCTCTCCCGCCTGTAGGACCCAGATGTGATCAACACCGCTTTGCCCGTGGAATACGGACCCCTCGTGGAAGAGGAGGAGAAGGTGCCCATGAGGCCCCAGGACCCCGAGGGAATCCCTCCTCTCCTGGTCTCGGCGACCCAGGCCAAGCGAGAGGAGGGCCGCGAGCCGGCAGCCCCCGCCGCTCTGCCCTCGGCTCAGCCGGGCAAGGCCGGCAAGAAGCCCGCGGCCGCGGAGGCCTGTGTCCGAGGCGGCGCCCGGCCGCCGGCGGTGGACGGGGGACACGTCAACATGGCCTTCTCGCAGTCCAACCCGCCTTCGGAGCTGCCCCAAGTCCAGGGTTCCAGGAACAAGCCCACCAGCCTCTGGAACCCCACCTACGGCTCCTGGTTTACAGAGAAACCCACCAAAAAGAACACTCCACCGGCCAAGAAGGAGCAGCGCGAGCGGGGGCCCCCGGGCGGCGAGGGCGCCCGTGCTGTCCCGGCCCCCGCGCCCGCCGCCCGCCGCCCGGGCGCCTCGCTGCTCCTCGAGCCGTCGGCGCTGACCGCCAGCCTGCGGGACGTGCCTCTGTTCAGGCTGCGCCACTTCCCGTGCGGCACCGTCAACTACGGCTACCAGCAGCAGGGCTTCCCCCCGGAGGCCGCCCCCGGCCCGGGCCGCTACGAGGACCCCGCGCCCAAGAGCCAGCCTGCGCCCTGAGCCCCAGCCCGGCCCGGGGAGGGACAGGTAACGGCTCCTCCGCAAACCACTGACCAAATGTCACTCTTCATTCTGTGCCAACTTGTTTTGAAGTGCCACATCAAAAGCTGTGTTTTCAAATTGCTTCTAAAGGTTTGGAGCACGGGTTCATCCCAGTCTTGCAAAAGGAGAACATCTCATAAAGACGAGCGATCAACGCGAGGCCGGGACGGGGCTGCGTAGGGTTCTGACGGATGGCTGGTGTCCACCTGCTCCCGCTTCTTTCCCTGTCCCGCGTGCTCTGCGCCACGCTCGCAGAGCTAGCCGCTCCTGTGTTTGCTAGTCGGAGTCATAGGTGTTCCCTCACCTGGTCAGTGTGGGCCTGGACCACTTGAGAGCAGAGAGAACAGAAATAAAGTTCTCTGTAGTGTCAGCGCGGGGACATTCTTTACTTGGAAAAGAAAAATCATAGACAACTCACTGGAAGGTCACTGTGGATGATGCTGGGTGCTTTCACTTGTGCTGAGTCATCAACCATCGTATCATAAAAATGTGGTGAATAGAGTAGTAGAGATAAAATGTGTATACACTCACCTGAATGAAACACAAGTACTCAAAGTACTTTGAAGATGGTAAGATCCAGAGAGTCCAACATCCTGGTAATATACCTCATGCCTTAAGAAAACCTTCCTACTAACGGTGAACAGCTGAGTGTGAGGTTTCCTACTGCGTCGAAAATTTGAGATTTAAATTTTTAATTACTTATTTTAAAACCTGGCACTAAAATAAACAGACAATATAATTTTAAAAAAATTTTTAATGTAAGCAACAGTGATACATCGACGCATAAAAACATATCCATTCATGGGCATTAGTGTCACACTTCCTAACAATTTCAATCATGAAGGTTACCAAGTTGAAGTTTCTATTCCTGGAGATGATTCACTGGAGTAGCAGGCCCTCCAGTGGTCCTAAGGAGAGGTACTGATTCAGTATCCTTCCTTCCAGGCTTCACCCCAGTTCCGGCTCCTTAATAGTGTGTGATTCTAGCACACATGGGAACAGAAATTGACTGAAACACAAGGCATAATTTGTATACCTGACAAATACAGAGTAAAACAATTTTTTCCTCTGGGTGACAAGTGAAGGAATTAAGGAACACGTGGAGTGCTGAGATTGGTAGTGACATGTTACAACGAGAGTTCTGAACTTGGTTTTCACACATGAAATTTATCTCCAATGCAGACAAGTTGGGAATCTGTTAAATCTCACACACAGACGTATGCAATGATGCTTTATCAGAAAGTTTTCATCTCTTTCTTTCTGCTCACCTCCATTTTCTTTCCCAGTTTCATTTCTGGTGGTAGCTGTGCCAGAACCTCACTTCAGGATGATAGCATTTTTTATCACTTGTTAAGCACTAAACATTCCCAAGCAAAAGTACTGTGTCTATCCACCTTCCCCTGCCTTCACAACTCCACTTGCATCAACAGTCTCATCTGGACGTGAGGCCATTCTGTTCTAAGCCAATACCAGACCAGTGAGTGTTGATTCCCCTATGGCAGAGCCTTGCCTAGTCAGTAGTTCTTCACATTTGAGAAGCTTAGATACCTTGGACATCACTTTTCTTATCTTCTTGACTGCCAAAAGTATCTTCATTGGACACACATGAAGATGAAACATCAATGAACTCATCTCTTAATACTAAAGTTTTAGCTCATGCCCAGCACAAAGTAAATAGTCTAATTATATAACCATTAACTCATAAACCACCTGAAGGTGTCCAAGAATCACACTTTGAAAAATACCCTCCTAAAAGGATGACAGAGCAACTGTCATAACGAGAACAACTTTATATTTGTGACACCAGTAACCAATTAAACAGGGAGCATGCTACGTGGTTAAACAGCCAACTCTTTCATTAACAAGGGAAAAATCTTATCCCTTTCTCTTCTTAAAAACTACACATCACTACATTTTCAGGTTGTGCCTTACTACCACGGAGATTGATTTGTTGATTCTAATCGTCTTTATTGGTATCAGTTTTCATGTAAATGGTAGTCAAATCTTAAAAGCCTGTATACATGGATAATAAACAACTCCACACTGAGATATGATGACCTCAAGACGTTTCATTTAACTTGCTAATCGCCCAGGTATCCGCACTCCAGCCATATGGCTCCAGCAATTCATACTGATGCTGTGGTCTCACATATTTATTTATTATGATGGAAAATTCCACCTAGAATGTGGACAGGCACAATTAAAGTCTGTAGAAGTTACATTAGTAAGCTAGTGTAATTATTCATGTTCTATATCTATAAAAAAAGCTCATCATACGTTCACAATCATTCCATTGGGAAATTGGCAATTAGTGAGGAATGACTAGTTTATCAATAGGTGGTACTTCAATATTTTAGCAGATCAATACAGCAGGAACTCTTATTTTTTTAGAAAGAGCAAGATCTACTTGGTAGTTGAAAGATCAGATTCTTCAGCTGCAGTTAGGATGTGCGTCCCGGCTGTCCATGGGTTCTCAGATCTGTCTGTACCTCGGTGTCTCCATACACAAAATGAGGATAATAATGCCCCTTTCTCCCTCCCCCTCAGGGAGATTACAAACTGTGGAAGCACGAGCACTCCCTCTCACACCCCTCGAATTCCTTAACGAATTGGGTTGGCTGTGGGGAGAACTTCAGAAGTTGGCATGTGTCTCCATTCGCTCCCCCCCCCCCCCGCCACTGGTCCCATCTGGTCCCCCCAGCTCCCCTCCTGTGCCGCATGGGCTTCATCTGTCAGTTGTTTAATGACAGGAGCAAGAACTCTACCAAAACCAAGTCCTTTCAGCTCAAAGGAAGAGTGTGAAGACTCTCTGCTACACTTAGTGTTAAAAAATGAGCAACAGAGGGAGACATTTAATCAATTTGATGAATTCTTTTTAAAAAGTGTCTGGCCTCTCCATATAGTTTTTTATAAACTCTACAGCTGTAAGATATTACATAACCACAGATTAACCTTATTCTGTAACACTTGAGGCTTTTACCTCCAGATTCACCGGGCACACCACCAAAAATCCCCAGTGGCTCAGTGGTAAAAGGTCTGCTTACAATGCCGGAGCTGAAGAAGACACGAGTTCAATTCCTTGGTGGGGAATATCCCCTGGAGGAGGAAATGGCAACCCACTCCTGTATTCTTGCCTGGAGAATCTCATGGAAAGAGGACCCCAGCAGGGCTACAGTCCATAGGGCCAAAAAGAGGCAGACATGACTGAGCACACATGTACCACCAAAAATTCTAAGTGATCAGGCTATTTTAACAAATTTTTCTCTAGTAATAGTAGAATTAAAATTCACATGAGCTTTGTAGACCTAAAACATGATGCTTATGAATTTAGACTACTTTGAATAACAGACTTCCCATGGCAAGATTCATAAAATGTATGAAGTGCATTGTCAATCTGTCTTTAGCTAATGACTGTTTAAATGGGTCCCCAAAGAACACACAACTTGACTTTGCTAATTTCACTGCAGCAGACGGTTCCCTGTGCTGCTGTGTGAACATATAAAACAAAAACCAGAAATTCCTAATAATTTTCCACAAGATGCCCTAAAATAAAAGATAATTATTGAGAACAAATAGTAAGGCTTCTATTAAGATTCTGTTTTGATTTGGTATCCTGAGTAGGTGTATTTAATTTTTAATGCACCACTCAAACACAAAGCTATTTTTATCTCTAAGTTAATAACTTTTAAAACATTTGAAAAGCTCAGTGTAAGGAAATAATATGACATAGCATTGGGGGAGGGAGGAACAAGGCTTCAGTGTTCAGTAAATGTAAATGAGCATGTCACCTTTCCACGTAAAGATGGCACCACCAGGCTCGCCTCAGGAGAACCCCAGATACCACATCTATCCGCAGCACTGTACCCTATCTATTCCTCAGATCCCTCTGTTTGACCTGTGCTCCAGCAGTTACCCCACTCCATTCATCTACTAAGGCCTACTGCCTCCCTGAAAGCAATTACTCAAAGTTAGTTATCCGGCCATCACTAAAACCCTCATTGGGCAGGCGAGTTTTTCAGCCGGTGTTAGTTGAAAGGCAGTCTTAGTAAATGAACCCACTAAGCCTTAGTATATTAGTGCTCCCTGGAGCGCTTACATTGTGAGAGGTTATTTGCCAGTACAGATGATTATCAGACTGATAAAAAACCTCACACTGTTGTAATATTTTGCATGGTTTAGCACTCATCAATTATTTGAGAAGTAGCATGCAGACCAAGTGCAGGAGTTGAGTATAGGTATTAGACAGCAATTACCTACCTACATGACTCCAGCAAGTTAAATTCTCACTTTCTCATTTAAAAACATGAGCAGTTTGGTCTCAAAGGCCCCCTTCCAGCTCTGAAGTCTGATTCTGTTAAGACTTCACCTCTGTGTAAGGTAAATCCCAACATCTGGCCCACAGTTGGTAGGTGTGTATGCATGTGTGTGTGTGTGTGTGTGTGAGAGAGAGAGAGAGAGAGAGACTCTTAATTCATTCAAAGCCAAAGCCAATTAATTCAGTGCACAATCCCAGTGATCAAAATTATATTTAATCTTCATTCAAAAGGAGACCAGAAAGAAGTTTAGCATCAGTTCTCTGTTTATTGTTCTATTCAAAGATCTCTTTAATAAATCATAAAATCATTAACATAGCAAAATGAAGTTAAAATGGGATGGTTTCCTGAAAGAAGCAAAGCTGACAAAGGACTATGAAAATGACAATTCAATGACCTTCACACTCACCATAACACCACTTATTTCTCTTTTGTTACGTTTGCTGCAGTGGCAGCCCTTATTAGCAAAGTAAAATCATATGACTTATCACTTGAAGGTTCTCTTTAACCATGCCTAGTATTCAATGACAGATCTCATGTACTTTCTGTCCGTGACCATTCCCAGAGTAACAAAGCCCAAGATGAGCTGCATGTTGGAGACCAGGCGTGTCCATGGAGTCAGGCCTCCCTCAACAAACATCGTGGAACCATTTATGATGAGAAATTCACAGTAACTGGAGTCCTCTCTCCCAACTACCATCGGACTGGTTAGAATCCCTCTTCTCAGCTTTGTGGAGACACCCACTGCCACTGAAGGGCAATTTTTAGAAACCTGTGCTGGATTATGTAGCTTTATAGTGGATCTAGAAATAGGGAATCCCCAAAAGATAGCCAATTCAAGTGTCCCACCAAAAGAGAAGACTGTGACGACTGCAGGCAATTTTCTACATTTTAGTGTCTCTAACAGTTGAGAAAAAGATTTTTAAATATTGTTTCTTTATTCCACAATAATATTTATGTGGTATTTCACAGTTCTCAAAGAAGTAAGATTAAAGACAAATTATTTTTCTTCATGAATGTAACCAGTAAGCAGCAGGTGACATGTTATAAAAGAAAACAAACTAAAGCAGGACATGGACTGGATTTTCCTCTGTCTCACACCAGGGAGTGTGAAGTGAGACCTCAAGAAACCTCATGCTATTTCTTAATTCCCTAAGCTCTAGTCCCTTCAAGAAAGAGAAAAGATCGCTTGAGAAAATCACAACATTCTCAACAGGTACATATAATCTATTGGAATTTTTATTAGAAATCCATTTTTACTGGCAGGTTCAATAAAGGAGGCAAAATTTTCACTTTCATCCTCTTCTCTGTTGTATATAATGCAAAATCCACTTTCCCTTGCCATCAATATGGAATTTTTATGACTATTAAAATTCATTCAAAAATCCATGTTAGGATATTCTCTCAAAGATACTGCATAGCAACACCTATCCTTCATAACGAGAACTGTCATGAACAGCCAATATCATCAACACTGTTGACTAAGGCTTAAGCTAAATCTCAGAAGTCATGTTAGATAAAGATAAAAAGGATGACTTGAACCTGTGCACGTAATTTTAACATGATTCATTTTCATGTCAGTCTTATTTTATTTATTACATGAAAAATCATTGATTTGGTCTTCATGAAGGTAAGCGTTCTTCAAGTAATGCCTCTCTCAGGCTGGAGCTGAAAGAACTTAACTTCTAAGAGATCAACACAGGTCAAAGAGAACACAGCATGTAGATATATAAACTTCCTAAATTTTAGGAATGCTTCAAATTCAGTTCAGCACAAGTAGCTTCCTGAGACTCCCTATTTAATTTAATTTAATTTATCCAATTCAAACAACTCTGACAAAATATCCAGTCCTGAGACTGGTTTCTCTGAGAACAGAGGCATACAAGGTGTACATGTGAAGACCTGAATATTTACAGGAGCAATGAGTTTGACACCTGGAGGTTCATGAAGGATTTTAGAGCTGAAATTAAACCATATTCATGATCGCTGGTCAAATGATGGCAGTGATCACTGGAGACAGGTTATGTTTTAGCTAAACAGCCTCAATTTAAACACCTAGAGTGTCTTCACTAACACAGCTCAGAACTTACAGCCAGCCCCTCCTCAGCACCAAGACCACACTTTCCAATTTGAACTAAAAAATGACAAGACCTACTGCTGCTTTATCATGAAAATTCTGTTACATTTTAAAGAATGAGAAGAAAAAAGGATCCTACCCCCCCCCCCCCACCCGGCCAATCCGGGCCTTTCTCCTCAAGGTAAAAGGCTGTGAGCAGAAAAGAGTTTCATTTCTACCACGCATAATGAAAATATATTGCTGTCAGTAATGTGCCCATCCACTCTAACTCCTCCACATAAATTTCTTTCTCCCTCCTGTAAAAAGGAGCACTGGCAAACATTTTGCTAGAAAAAAATTATTTTTGCCTATGCAAAGGCATCATATTCTGCTTGTAATAAAATCTTAACACGACTTACGTAACTTGTTCAGCCCCCACACAATCTCCATTAAAAATGTCTGTTGTGTATTCAAGCAGCTTATGTGACACTGTTTGTAAATAAGGGCCTATGTACCAAGGGATATTACTAAACAGCTACTAAAATCATATGTGATAATGTGAGTTTTGTATTAACTACTGTGTTTGTATAATAAATAAGTGTAGTAAAGCAAAGGGCATGAAGAAAAATAAAAAATAAATTCTCCTACTTGCTTGTCATGCAATGAAACGTATTATATGTCTCTGAGTCAATCATTTAGATAACAAATATCCAGTGAACAGTTAATTACTAGATCTATATCCTAATTAAGATGATTCATAACCCATTAGGTCTCTAGCCATTGGTCCATGTGGTTTAAATAACATCACATAGTCTAAACAGGTAGGTCCAAAATACAACTCTGAAATAAAAATGCTGGACACACATGGCTGAGATCCCATCCACCCTGTGTTAGAGCACACGTGTTACTGCGTCCTCTGAATGAGCGCCAGAGCACAGCGGACACTCAAAGCCGGCCCCAGGGAAAACAGACAGGCAGTCAGGGGACCACACTGGCCTTCCTGTTCCCTTTTCTACCCTTCACACCCAGCATGTCACTATTTGGGGTCATCATGTGGGCTACCATGGTTCAAACCTTTCTTGTCCTTTGTCCTCCCTTACCCAGCAAAATGTACCTGTCGGTGGCCTGGCTTCTCCAGCCCACTTGGCTGAAGCTGGCGAGACAGCACCTCTGCTGTAAACCAGCGATGGTCTCCACTGCCTCCGCTTAGTCAACAGCCTTTCCTGAGCATGTACTAGGTACCAAGTATTATTCCAAGTGCTAGGGATGAAGCAGTGAACAAAACAGTTAGAACCCACCCCTCAATGAACACAAAGTTGAGTATAACCAAGGGTGGTAAATGCTAAGGAGAATAATAACACATGAGAGGGCTAAGAAGCTCAGGAGAGGACGGTGCAAGGGACTCACCATGGTTAGTGTCTCAGCTCAGACTCTGCAAATGTCTGTATCTGAACACGTTTAAAGCACCTAAACATACTGCCACCAAATTACCTTAAAATATAGAACCAAAAGCCTTTCAGTAGGAGGTAGACACTTATTAACAAATAATTTTAAATCTAGAAACTCAAAGTTTTCTATCCTACTCTAAATAAATGAAATCCCACTGGTATAAAAGGTAATTAAGCTATTTTAGAAAACCACAGAAATATATTACTTTCTTAAATGACTCTCTGTCCATCAAAACAAAGTAATAAGAAAGTAGCTAAAAACATAACTTTATTTGCTGAATAAAAGCGTGGCACTTTTTAAGACTCTCAATAGGTATAGGACAAATTCAAGTCATTACTGTAAGAGGAAAAAGGTTAAACACAAGCATACGTACTGTGAGTACCGAGAAAAGAAGAGGTGCAGGCAGGGTCAGTGACAACATGCCACTCCAAACCAAACAGCGTCCCTTTTTATTAACGCGCAAGATGTGGACTTTGAATGACAGAAGCAAAACACAAATGAAAACACCTAATTTTTATGTATAGTATATGTAAACATACACATTACATGGATTTAATAATCCTAAATATGAGAACAATTGGTTCTCTAACTTCAAAATAAATTCAGTGTTGACATTACTGTTACTAACTTATAGGGTTTTGCATTTAACAGGAAGAATTATGGACACCCAAGTTCAGTGTAGTCATGGATTTCATGGTAAGATATAAATAGAGTTTTTAAGAAATAAACTATATAATAAAATAAGTTTACTTTTGAATCATAGTACAGTCACTTTCTTCAATCAAAAATATTCCTTGATTATAAAGCAGCCTTACTTTGCAAATGTATTTCAGGAAAATAGCTCTAGCAATATTTGAAATTTCATACTTTTTTTAAAAAGGCAGCAAAGCAACAGACTTTAGATTTTAAACAGTATATTGCAAAATAGTTCAACGTATTCTTTCTAAAGCACAAAGCAAGCTCCATTTTGAAGGATGCTTTTTATCTTATAAAGCAAACTGTTCTGATATTTCTGTGGTAGTTTAGAGTCTGAATATCTATGATAAAAGATAAATCTTTGTACATATAGGATAAACTTCAATACATATCCACAACACAAATGTTTTGCATTATTACATCACTCTATCATGAAGCTTAGTTTGTTAACATGTACTCAAAAGGAAAATAAAAACATGATACAGTCCTGCAGCTTTATAACAGGCTGAATTCTGCAACAATCAAAAACATGAAACCAGCAGCAACAGCAAAGGCAACACCAATCTTATGAATAATAAAACAAAACACCAAAAACCATAACCATTTAAATGAATAGCTACTACATTCTTCTTAACATATCTTAATTTGCTCTTTTGTCTTAAATATATATTTTTTTTAATGTTTTTCATCCCCAGAGGAAATGATGGCAAATTCTCCACAAAGAGGAAAGTGCATCATGTTTTATCTTCAAAGTGCTTCACATGTGTGTGTCTTATAGATATGTCTAATAAGGAAGTTAAATATGTGCAAATAGTTCCAATTGTGACTTGAATTCATGAACCTCATTATGGGATTTTTAAGCTCCTCCAGATGAGGCAGTCACCAACACAGAAGAAAGATCTGAGATGACGTGCTGGGCAGCAGAAAGAGCCCAGGCCACAGATGAGGAGACCTACATCCTAGCTGGAAGGTCTGGTAACCAGCTAGCTCATGACCCAGGTGAGGAAGAGCAGCTTCAGAACCCCACAGCAGGAGAAGTTAAGCTCCAGAGCCCCGGGGCCCATCCACCCCCACAGCTCTAAAGTATCTGTAGGTGGGACATTCCCAGAAGGGCAAACAACTAAACCCAAAAACAAGAAAAACGCACGTTATCCAGCTACTACTCTCGCCTTGTCCTCAGTGGTACAGAAAGAAAGAAAAACTCCAGACAAGGTCATGTGAACGTCTTAACATTAACCAAAGCTAATGAAAACCTTCACAATGATGGTATATGGAAAATTCACTATTCTGTGCAAAAATGAGACACAGTAAGCAACATCAGTAAGTCACCTCATGGCACATTTTTCCCAAGTTTAAGAATTTTCTTGGGTCTAAAGCTTTAAAAAAAAAAAGTCTTATTTTTACATTGTTTTAAGAGATCTACAGTTCATATTCCTACAGTTCATATTTCGAGCTTTTTAAAGGGGTCTCTGAATTGTTATAATGGTCTATATGAAGATAGTTGTATTTTCAAATTTTAAATAATGGCTAAATGAAGTAAACCATTCATCATGGACTTTTTATAGTGTGTGTGTGTGTGTGTGTGTGTGTGTGTGTGTGTGTGTGTGTGTGTGTGTGTGTGTGTGTGTGTGTGTGTGTGTGTGTGTGTGTGTGTGTGTGTAAGCTCATTTATTATACTACTGTAGAAGCCTAACTCAACAATTCTCATCCACCAGCTTGGACCCGTTTATTCCCCGGTAGGTCACTCTGCTGGGCCTCACAAGGACCCCGTGGTTGGGCTTGCAGGTGAAGTAGCGTTTGTCTCCCACTGCCCCGTCATTCTTTCCTTTGGGGCTTCGAAGCTCCAGGCCCAGCCAGATCCCTGAGGCGAAGTCAGTGGGGCCCACGTACCTCACGGTGGCCATCTCATTGGAGCTGGTGAGGAGGACCTGGGAGCCCTCGTGCAGCTTCACGCTACCCTCCAGGCCGCCGGCCGTCATGCTGCTGCTCCAGCTGCGGTGCAGGGTGGGCTTCGACCTGTGCACAGGGGGCCGAGGGAAACGCTTCAGCATGAAGCCGCAGGACGCCATGCGCCATGCTCACTTCCACGGCCAGGTTCACAAGTCATTCACGAAACAGCACGCTCGGCATTCACAACTTGATCTTTTCTATTCTATGTAGCAACATTAGGATATAGTTTTGCTTAAAGTTTTTCTCTTCGGGCTATTTTAATTCTACCCTCATCTGGATTTAAGATTTCACTAGCAATTTATGTATGTGCACACACATTTTATACCTATTTAATGAAGCAAAAAGAATGAAACCTGGTATTTGGCCGTGGTAAATTAAAATTACCTTTTGTTAACCTTTCAAATATTTCTTTACATGAAAACCATTTTTAAAAACTTAATCCACAACTTTGGAAACTACACACACACACACACACACACACACACACACCCCTTCTATGAAGGAACTCCAGTTACATTTAAGGTTTCACCACTCCCCCTTGTCACTAACATCGGGAAGGCTCTTAGTTGCCTAGAACAGGATTCCTCTCCTTTGCTCTACAACAAAACATTACTTACAAGGTACTGCCTCCAAGCACCCGCCACCCACACGACCTGATGACACAGCTACTGAGCACCCACACACGCAGCCCAGGCAAGGCCTTGTGCCAGCACTGCCCATAGCTTCTTCCGCTGTCCCTGCAAGTAGCTAATCCTGAAACCTGCCCCAAATAGAAATATGACCAGGATCTTGTTGCTCTATAACCTGAGACCTCCCAAAACAGTCATCCAGAAAGCACCACCATGAAGCCATCCACCCACCATCCACACCATCTCTCCACCAAGAGAAACCCTTATCCTGGCCACACAGTAGAGATCACAAAGAACCTGTTACCAAAACTGCACAAGCCTGATTGTGAGCAGAATCTGGGTCCTGCTTGTTTTCCATTTTATTTCACTCTCTGTATTTTTAAATACATTATCACATATCATGTCTCATTTCTACATACTTCTACCTATTAACGCTGGAGAAAGGAAGAGCACTCTTAATTTTCTGGGTAGGAAAACTGAGGTTAAAAGCCTGTCCTATGCCACATCTGATAAATCCAAGTTTTAAAATGCAATGGGAAAAAAAGATTATTTACCACATCGAATGTCCAAATATAATGATAAAGTTAACAAAGGAATACATAATACGTGTGTGTATGTATGTATGTGTGTGTGTGTGTGTGTGTATGTATACACATCCTCCCCAAAGTGATATTTTTGGCAACCTGATGAAATTACTCTGAATTTCACGTGACAGTATCTACCACTTCCTAAGCACTTACTGTGTGCCAAACACATACATTATCTCCTCCAACCTCACCCAAACCAGTGCAGAATTAAAAGAGTTAAACTATTTGCATAAGGTCAGAGAGGTGGCAAAGAGGAGTGCTGGTATTCAGATAAAAGGTATCCAAGGACAAAGGCCAGGCTCTTGCTCACAATCGCAATGAGTATTAATAATTGAGAAAATGTTGAAAGATAATAATATGGCAAAATTTACATTTTAAATTGATTATATTTCCTCAATAAGAGTATGCTTTTTAAAAAAACAGGTACTAGTGTCAATCTGTAAAGGATGAGTAAAGCTTCCTTTATTTTTATTTTCAAGGAAAACCAACAAAAGTGTTGATATTTTCTTCTCATGTCAATACATCATCTTGTACATATCCATACCTGCTGTATCATCCCCACGGTTCAGATTCCTCTCTCCTTCCCTGGTTTCTCTGTATCATGCTCTTCCACTCACCAACATCTTGATACTGATTTTGATACCTTTCCCCCTTCAAAATCCTTTATATCCTGGTTGTCTCTTCTTAGTAATTTCTTCCATTCTGCCTAAGAACTCTTGAATATCTTCAACAAACTGGAGCATAAAGTTACTGCCCTTAAACTCTTTCAGCTAGTCAAGTGAGGAGACCAATTTCAAAATCTCACAATTGGTAAAGGTTTTGAGGAAGGGGAAGAAGCAAAACCAAACCCACCCAACTCTGCTAAATAGTATCTGATAGTGCCTCAGCCCCCGTCAGGGTTCTCACATGAAATCTCAGATCTTTGTGAGGCTTCCCAGCAACTTCAGACCAGCTGATTACATAAACTAGCTGACTGATGCTCATCTCTTTGTTAAGTTCTAATGCATGGGCTGTAATTCCAGGTGGCTTTGAGGACCCCATGACTAGTGCAGGTCCCTAACTCAGCTAGATGTTTTCCCCCCAGGGCACAGTTCATAGATTAACTGGAAGAATTTAAAACTGAAAAAAATAAAAAACTTCTTAACCCAATCAGTTTAGAAGAGCCTCATATTCCTCAAAAAAAATTTCTTGAAGTTTCTGAAAGTTTCAGATAACTATTAGGGGGAATAAAGTGGGTCTGGGGGAAATAAATACAAATGAGAAAGAGAAGGAGATTCTATCTACAAAGAAGCAACAATAAAGGCCTTTTGAGCAGTATATTCTACAAGAGGAAGCAGGAATATTTTTAAAAATAATAGTAAGATTACCTTATGCAAATAGGTCTGACATTTCTTTTATGGACTCCCCAAAATAGTAAGTCAATTTGCTAATTAAGTAAAGAGTACAAAATCAATCTACCCTATTCAAAGATAACACAAAATGTAAATTCCTCCAACTTTTATTAATAGTACTAAGTCTCTTGAAGATATATTCAGGATATTACCTTTAGTCATTGGTCACATTTTTAATTGAGCTTGCAAAGGAGGGACAAAGAATTCTTCTGACTGACACTCATCACACCTCTTCTCCTAGGTGTTAAAATTCTACCATGCAATGTAAAAGATACAAAATTCTACTTTTCTTCCTTCACAGAATCCTGTCATGTTCATCTTGAAAGATGTTTTTTTAAATCTTCTTAATACTCACTTGGCAAAAGCATTTCTTCTGTTAATCTCTTTTTGGGAAGAAGCAGAAGTTGTACTGAAACTTCTCCTAAAACCTAAATATGAAAGTCAAGGTCAGAAGAGGAAAAATAAATCACAAATTTGCAGTTCTTGTTAGAAGTTATCTTTTATCATTTCTTCTACAGACTTCTATTTTACTAAATGGTTCTCTGAAAACAGAAAAGAAAATAAGTGCATGTAGACTGTAACATGAGTATAGATTTCTTGACAACTGCTGTTTTACCTTTCTCATCAAACCATGCACTACATGAATAAGTCAAGATCATGATGTTACTTTTGGAAGTTTTTGTTGTAAACTTTCCTGAATACCAAACAAAATCAGACTATAGACTGAGAGAGTTGAATCTTTTTACTCTCAAATATTATAATCTTGATAAATCACATTAAAAAATAGGATAAAAATGGTTTAAAAACACGATTACTAAATCTATTGTGAACAATAAATTTCAGAGCTTCTGGTTTTTGGCATCCCCAAATGACAGAGTTCTTTAAAAAAAGAAGAAGAAGAAGACTTCACAGAAGGTAAATTTTTTAAAACGTGTTTAAAAAGAACGGGATTTCCAGTTCTGGCAGTTACAGCACACCAGATGTGCTGAATGAATCTCTTGAATGAAACAAGTATAATTTAAAACAACAATAATCTTAAAAAAAAAAAAAAAATACTGTTGAGCTCATACAAGTGGCACAATATCAAAAAGGCCAAAAACCAAAAAGAGAAACCATGAGGGGTTTCTCCAAAACAACCCACCACCCTGTACCCCAGGACTAGACTGCCCTCTGGAGAACCTGGGGCCTGCCAAGATGGGGTTCTGACAAAAGTGAGGGTCTTGAGCAGCTCACCCTTTTCTCGTGTAAAGTTAAACGAGAAACTAAATGAAGCACCACTCAGATGAACACAAAGGGAAGCAGCCTGTGTCAACCCTACCGTGCAGAAGGCAAGTTCATTTTATCTGTGTAATATAAAGGCAACAACACTGCAGAGAATGTAAACTGAAGTTGGCAGTGCCTTGTAGGCAACTGGCAGTGGTAAATACAGGAGTACCTCAGAAATACTGCAGGCTCGGTTCCAGACCACCACAATAAAGCAAACAACAAAGTGAGTCACAGACTTTTTGGTTTCCCAGCATATATAAAGGTTTACACTACACTGTAGTCTATTAAGTGTGTGATAGCATGACGTCTTAAAAAAAATGCATGTACCTTAATTTAAAAATACCTTATTGCTAAATACTGCTATCCATCACTTTCAGTGAGTCACAATCTTTTTGCTGGTGGAAGGCCTCGATGCTGATGCCTGTTGACTGATCAAGGTGAAGGTTGCTAAAAATTGGGGTGGCTACAGCAAATTCTTAAAATAAGGCAACAATGAAGCTTGCCATATCAATTGACTCTTTCACAAATGATTTCTTTGTACAGCATACCTGTTTGATAGCATTTTACCCACAGCAGAACTTCTTTCAAAATTGGAGTCAATCCACTCAAACCCTGCTGCTGCTGCATCAACTGAGTTTATGTACTGTTTGAAATCCTTTATCGTCATTTCAACAATCTTCACAGTATCTTCACCAGAAGTAGATTCCCCCTCACAAGCCACTTTCTCTGTTCATCCATAAGAAGCAATACCTCATCTGTTCAAATTTTATTATGAGACTGCAGCAATTCAGTCACACCTTCAGGCTCCACTTCTAGCTCTCTTGCTATTTCTACCACATCTCCAGTTACTCCCTCCACCGAAGTTATGAACCCCTCAAAGTCATTCATAAGGGCTGCAATCAACTGCCAAATTTCCATTAACATTGATATGTGAACCTCCTCCCATGAATCATGAATATTTTTAATGACACCTAAAGTGGTGAATCCTTTCCAGAAGGTTTTCAATGAACTTCGCCCAGATCTAAGAGAAGAATCACTATCTCTGGTAGCCATCCATAGCTTTATGAAAAGAATTTATTAAATACTAAGAGTTGGAAGTCTCAAAATGACTCCTTGACTCACAGGCTACAGAATGGATGTTGTGTTAGCAGGCATGAAAACAACATTAATTATATTGTACATGTCCATCAAAGCTCTTGGGTGACCAAGTGCATTGTCAATGAGTCGTAATATTTTGAAAGGAATCTTTTCTTCTGAGCAGTAGGCCTTAACAGTGAGCTTAAAATATTCAGTAAGCCATGTTATAAATAGATGTGCTGTCCTCCAGGCTTTATTGTGCCATTTATAGAGCACAGGCAGAGTAGATTTAACATAATTCTTAAGGGCCCTAGGATTTTCAGAATGGTAAATGAGCACTGACTTCAACAAAGTTACCCACTGCATTAGCTACTAACAGGAAAGTCAGCCTAGACTTCCCTGATGGTCCAGTGGCTAAGACTTTGAGCCTCCAATGCAGGGGGCGCTGGTTTGATGCCTGGTCAGGGAACTAGATCCCACACGCCACAAGTAAGAGTTCTCATTCCACAACTAAAGAGCCCACATGCCACAATTAAGACCTGATGCAGCCAAATCAATCTTTTTTTTTTTTTAAAGGCTACCCCTTCTTTGAAGCCTCACACTAACTTCTCCTCTCTAGCTGTGAAAGTCCTAGATGACATCTTCTCCAATACAAGACTGTATCATCTACATTGAGGGATTCCCAGGTAGCTCAGTGGTAAAGAATCCACCTGCCAATGCAGGAGACATGCGTTCGATCCCTGGGTCGGAAAGGTCCCCTGGAGGAGGAAATGGCAATCCACTCCAGTATTCTTCCTTGGAAAAATCCCATGGACAGAGGAGCCTGGTGGACTACAGCCCATGGGGTTGCAAAGAGTTGAACACGACTGAGCACACACACGTACCCATGTCTACATTGAAAACCCACTGTTTACTGGAGCCACTTTCACTAATGAGCTAGCCAGATCTTCTGGATAACTTGCTTCACCTTCTACATCAGCACTTGCTGCTTCACTTTATGCTTTGATCTTATGGAAATGGCTTCTTTTCTTAGACCTCATAAACAAACCTCTTCTGACCTCAAACCTTTTCTTCTGCAGCTTCCTCATCTCTCACGGCCTTCACAGAATTGAACAGTTAGGGCCTTGCTCTGGATTAGGTTTTGGCTTCAGGGAATGTTGTGGCTGCTTTGATCTTCTCTCCAGGCCATTAAACCTCTCTCTGCATCAGCAAAAAGGTTGTTTCTTACCATCTGTGTGCTTACCGAAGTAGCACTTTTAGTTTCCTTCAAGAAGTTTTCCTCTGCAGTCACAACATGGCTAACCGTTGGTACAAAAGGCCAGCTTTTGACCTATCTCTGCTTTTGATGTGCCTTCCCCACTAACTGTAATCATTTGCAACTTTTGAATTAAAGTGGGAGACATGAGACTTTTCCTTTCCCTTGAACACTCAGAGGCCATCGTAGGGTTCTTTATTGTCCTACTTTCAATACCGTTGGTTTTCAGGGGACGGGGAAGCCCAAGGAGGGGGAACGAGATGGAGTAACAGCCAGTTGTGGAGCAAGTCAGAACATACACATTTATCGATTCAGTTCAGTTTGGTCGCTCAGTTGTATCTGACTCTTTGGGACCCCATTGACTGCAGCACACCAGACTACCCTGTCCATCACCAACTCCTGGAGTTTACTCAAACTCATGTCCATTGAGTTGGTGATGCCATCCAACCACCTCATCCTCTGTCGCCCCCTTCTCCTCCCTCCTTCAATCTTTCCCAGTATCAGGGTCTTTTCAAATGAGTCAGTTCTTCGCATCAGGTGGCCAAAGTATTGGAGTTTCAGCTTCAGCATCCATCCTTCCAATGAATATTCAGGACTGATTTCCTTTATGATGAACTGGTTGGATCTCCTTGCTGTCCAAGGGACTCTCAAGAGTCTTCTCCAACACCACAGTTCAAAAGCATCAGTTCTTTGGTGCTCAGCTTTCTTTATAGTACAACTCTCACATCCATTCATGACTACTGGGAAAACCATAGCTTTGACTAGATGGACCTTTGTTGATTTATTGATCAGCTTTGCCATTTTATATGAATGAGGTTCACCATGCCTCAAAAAAATTACAACAGTAACATCAAAGATTACTGATTGCAGATCCACCACAACAAATATCATAATAACAAAAAAGTCTGGGGCTTCCCTGGTGGCTCAGTGGTAAAGAATCAGCCTGCCAATGCAGGAAACATGGGTTTAGTCCCTGGTCTGGGAAGTTGCCACATGTTACGGGAGCAACTAGGCCCATGTACCACAACTATTGAGCCTGTGCTCTAGAGCCTGGGAGCCTATGGGCTGCAACTACTGAAGCCCACGCACCCTAGAGCCTGAGCTCCACAACAGGAGAAGCCACCACAATGGGAAGCCCCCATCTGCCACAACTAGAGATATGCCTGTGTAGCAGCAAAGACCAGCACAGCCAAAACTAAAACTTAAAAAAATTAATGTTAAAAAAAGAGTTTAAAATTTCAAATTTAACCCCTGTCTCTGGGTTAAAATGCAACCCAGAGACATAAAGTAAGCAAAATGCTATTGGAAAAATGATGCTGAGAGACTTGCTCAAGGCAGGTTACCACAAACCTTCTATTTGTAAAAATATATATACATACATATATATAATATCTGAGAAGCACAAAAAAAGCAAAGCACAATAAAACATGATATGCCTGTATAATCTTCTTGAGAGGCATCAACCCAGGCTTCAGAGAATTTCCATATATTAAATTATAAGTAGGTAAAATAAGTATTTCACAATAAATTACAAAACTCACAAGGAAAGAAAGTGCCACAAGTTAGGCTCAACAGAAATAGATGGCAGAATCAGACTCACAAAGATTTCAGATATTGAAGTATTAAACACAAAAGGTAACAATATTTAAAATGCTTAATAACATAAAAGAAAAATCTTGAAAATATAGGAAAAGAGTGTGACAATAAGTAATAACCACACAGACTTACAAAAAGAAAACAAATGAAAAGTTTCTAATTAAAAACCTTTGTGGCTGAATTAGGCAGTAGTATAAATATAGCAGAAGAAAGAAACAGAAAGGTAACTCTGAAAATATCCAGAATGCAGTCAAGAGAGAGAAAGTTCTGAGAACTATAAGCTAGGCATGGGAAAGTGAAGAACTACACTATCCTACTCATCAGAGTTTCAGAAGGAGATAATAAAGAACATGAAGAAAGAAATATTTTCAGAATATGAAGGAGAATTTTACACAGTAAATCAAAGATACTAATTCCCAGATTCAGGAGGACCCAAGATGCCAAACAGAATAAACAAAGGGAAATCTCCACCTAGGCACAATCAGAGTAAAACTGTACAAGACAAAGCAAACAGAAAGGGTCTTAAAAAGCAGTCAGAAAGCGAAGATAAACCACCTACCATCACTTCATGGCAAATAGATGGGGAAACAACAGAAACATAGACAGACTTTATTTTCTTGGGCTCCAAAATCACTGCAGATGGTGACTGCAGTCATGAAATTAAAAGACGATGCTCCTTGGAAGAAAAGCTATGATCAACCTTGACAGCATATTAAAAAGAAGAGACATTACTTTGCCAACAAAGGTCAGTATAGTCAAAGCTATGGTTTTTCCAGTAGTCATGTATGGATGTGAGAGTTGGACTATAAAGAAAGCTGAGCACCAAAGAATTGGTTCTTTTGAACTGTGGTGTTGGAGAAGACTCTTGAGAGTCCCTTGGATTGCAAGGAGATCCAACCAGTCCATCCTAAAGGAGATCAGTCCTGAATATTCACTGGAAGGACTGATGCTGAAGCTGAAGCTCCAATACTTTGGCCACCTGATGCGAAGACCTGACTCACTGGAAAAGACCCTGATGCTGGGAAAGATTGAAGACAGGAGGAGAAGAGGACAACAGAGGATGACATGGTTGGATGTCATCACCGACTAAGTGGACATAAGTTTGAGCAAGCTCCAGGAGGTGGTGATGCACAGGGAAGCCTGGCGTGCTGCAGTCCATGGGGTCACAAAGAGTTGGACATGACTGAACGACTGAACTGAACTGAAACCACCTACAATGGTACAGATTAGAGAGACTCATAGCTGACTCCTCAAAACACTGACAGAAGACAGAAAACAGAAGAATGATAATGTCAGTGTGCAGGGAGAAAACAGCTTTCAAGCTAAAAATTCCATCAATCTTTACTTTTACCTGGTAAAATTATCATTAGGGAAGACAGTTAAAGACAGAGCATTTGCTACCAATAGACCTTTTCTTAAAGAAATTTTTAAGAATACAAATGAGTTAAAATGATCTCAAGAGGAAATTCAGAGGATTTATGACTAAAGATATTAGTAAATATGTATAAGCAAATTAAATAAATATCAATCATATAAAAACTAGTATAATAATGTGAAATTTGTGAGGAAAATAAAATTGAAACAGAATAACTCAATTTCTAAGGATTTTCTATTATTTGGAAAAGAGTAAACATAATAATTGACTTCAGGCTTTGTTAAGTATGTATGTCAAAGTACCTACAGTAATTACTAGGAAGCATATTTATAGAGCATAACTTTTATACAAGTAGAAAACAAAATGAGAAAAATAGAGGGTAGGAATATAAACAGAATGAAGTCAAGAGAGAAAAACATTTAAGTACAAAAAAGTTGAAATATTAAGAAAATTAAATAACATAAATAAACCCAAATATATTAGTTATATAATGAATGCAAATAAGTAAAACTCTCAGATTAAGAGACAAAGATTGTCTTTTTTTTTTTAAGTAAAATCCAGTTATATTCTATTTAGAAGATATTCCAAAAACATGAGGACATAGAAAGATTAAGGCAATGGTTAGAAAAAAAGTTTTTAGGCAAATACTTAACCACAAGAAGGCTGATACAAGGTAAAAAGGATTACTATAAAGCAATACCACTGACATTAACACCAAAATGGAAGAACCGTGTGGGTATAAATCTAGTAAAATGCATATAAAATCTGTATTAGGAAAACCATAAAACTGATGAAAGAAATCAAAGATCTAAATAAATGAACAGGTATTCCATGTTCATGGGTAGGAAAATTCGATACTGTTAAGCCATCAGTTCTTCACAATTTCATCTATACATTCAGTGCAATCCCAATGAAAATACCAGCAAATTATTTTGTAGCCATCGACAAACCAGTTGCAGTGTTTACACAGAAAGGCAAAAAGCCCAGAATAACCAACTCTAAATTGAGGAAGATGATCAAAGTCTATTACTACAAATGGAAGAATTTCTGTAAAGCTACAGTAATCAAGATAATGTGGTATTAGCAAAGAAAAAGACAAACAGATCAACAGAATAGAATAGAGGGCCCAGAAATAGACTCACACAAACATGGTAAACTGCTCTTTGACAAAAGAGCAAAGGCAATTCAACAGAGAAAAGATAGTCTTTTCAACAAATATGCTGGACCAACCAACATTTGCATCCAAAAAAAAAAAGAATCTAGACATAGACTTACACCTTTCACAAAAATTAATTCAATGAGTCATAGATATACATGTAAGACACAAAACTATGAAACTAGAAGATAACATAGGAGAAAATTAGGGTAACCTTGGGTTTGGTGAAGACATTTTCAATACAAAACCAAAAGCACAAGTCATGAAAGAAAAATTGATAACTTGGACTTCATTAGAATTAAAAACTTCTGCTCTAAGACAGACACTATTAAGACAATGAAAAGCCAAGTCACAAAATAAGTAAAAACATAACTTTGCTATTTTGACTAATTAAAAATTGAAAGCTTCTGCTCATCGAAAGACATCAAAAAAGGGAGGGAAAGGGGACAAAAGACAAGTCAAAAAAAGGGGAAAGATATTTGCAACAAACAAAATGGACAAAATATTAGTGCTCAAAATATATAAAGAAACCTACAAATTAAAAAGATAAAAACAAACCAACTCCCCCCAAAAAAATAATGAGCAGAAGACCTGAACAGGTATGTCATAAAAAAGGCAATGTATGTGGTCCTTAAACATGGAAGTGGGCTCAACTTCATTTGTAATCTGAAAACCACAAATTGAAACCACAGGGAGATGCCATTTACATCCTTCAGATGGGGAAAGACTTCTAAATCAAGCGGGACTACTGTTGCTGAGGTGAGGAGTGGCAAAGACGCTCATCCATTCCCATGTGGACAGTCTGACACACTAGGAAGGCTGAAAATATGGATATCCCATGCCTGGAAATCCTAGAGGAACTTTTGTAAATGTGTACAATGGCATAGCTTCTGAATAGTAAAAAATGAGATATAACTCAAATATAGAATGAATAATGTATTTTAGGGCTTCTCAGATGGTGCTAGTGGTAAAGAACCTGCCTACCAATGCAGGAGACATAAGAGACGTGGGTTTGATCCCTGGGTTGGGACAATCCCCTGGAGGAAGGCATGGCAACCCACTCCAGTATTCTTGCCGCATGGACAGAGAAGTCTGGCAGACTATAGTCCATAGGGTCACAATGAGTCAGACATGACTGAAGTGACTTAGCAAACAAGCACAATATATTTTAATGGAACATTACATAGCATGACTTCCCAGATGGCTCAGATGGTAAAGAATCTGCCTGCAATGTGGGAGACCTGGGTTCGACCCCTGGGTCAGAAAGATCCCCTGGAGAAGGGAATGGCAACACACTCCAGGATTCTTGCTTGGAGAATCCCATGAACAGAGGAGGCTGGCAGGCTATAGTCCATGGGGTCGCAAAGAGTCAGACATGACTTAGCAATTAAACTACCATCACCACTACACAACACAGTAAACAACAATCAAAACTAAACATACATTATTTACTGACATCTATATATGATGCATAGACATTTAAAACAATCAAGGAAACATTAACATACAATGCAAGATACATAACCTGGAGACAGGGCATATGAAAAAGGGAGGCAGATGAGACTGGGCAATACTCAGGACATACAGGTAATCATCTTTGGCCATGGGATGGGTAATAGATATTGCTTTATGATTACATAACTATACAAATGTATTTCATATATTCTTCTGTATACATATACACTTTACAATTTTTAAAAGTTCAATAAAGGAAAAGAAAAGAAATAATTATTAGGAACACAAAATCATAATCTTACCAGGATAAGAATGATTCTGTTTATTTGAAGAAATTTCTGAAAGAGTATCCAGGGAATCTGTTACTCTGTGAATAAAAGAAGGATTGCAAACCTAATTAGAAGCAGCTGGTCTTCATATTTAAGACTGGCGCTTAACTGAGGGTTTCACAACAATGGCTATATCTTTTTTTTTTTAACTTTTTGATGTGTATTGAGGTATAGTCAACTGACAATGCTGTGATAGTCTCAGGTGAATGGCAAAGGGACTCAGTCATACATATACATGTATTCAAAGCTCACTTCTTATTTTACTCACTGGACAAGCATTTACTGAGTATTTATTAATAAGTCAGAAATGAGTTTCAATTTAGCACCAGAGACAGGCACTAATCAAACAGAAGAAGTCCTTGTTATATAAGGATAGCAAGTTATATAAGGATAGCAAGTACAGACAAAGTCAACTTCAAGTGAATTCATTTCAAATAGGGGCCCAACTTTGTTTTCTTGGAGCTTCATTTTCAAAGATGGAACTAAAAAAGGTGAAAATTTATTTTACGTTAAATATAACAAATGTTAGGTTATAATTATAAAACCATTACATTTTTATATTGAAAAAAGACATCAGCTGAGGCTGTGTATATATGTGATTTTTCTTATAAAACCAACATCTTTTATGTTATATTTGACTCTAAGCACAATCATAAAGGACACATTCTTTATAGGTCTACTTTTTTGATATTCAAATCATTCATTGTTTTTAAAAAGCCAATCCTATAACAGTCTCATTTTCTTTCAACTGTTTACTGACCTAAACCAGAAAAGTCTTCATTCTATCCATCACTTGTTCCAGCACACTTTGTTACCATAAAAAAATCCTGCAACTCTTGCATTAATTGTAACTTCATCTTGCAATCCACATGCATCATCTTTACATGATACATAACATAGAGCAATCAATGAGAGACTAATGAATGCAAAGAATATGACTTGATGAAGCAGAGAGATACTTGAATTTAGTTGTGATGGAGGGTTGAGAACTTAATTCTAAAAGTGATCAGTTCATTAGTAAGAAGTACCTAATGGTATGAACTAAGAATAAGAAAATTAATACTATGCTGATAAAAACCACTTGAGCAAAAAAGAGAGAGATTAGATCTAGTCACTGAGTCTCAGAATTTCTCTAAAGAAATACTGGCTTTTATATATGTTGATAGAAGAAAAGGAAATTAGTTAGACGATAGTTGAGTGATAGTAGAAAGCCATCCAAGCAAAAGAAGTAATATGTGCAAAGATTCTGGGACAGGAGCACATTTTTTTAATAGAAATGTTTTTTTTTTTCTTAAAGAAAAAAAAAAAGGCCAACAACAGTCTGGGGAGGAGAGTGATGCAAGGTGAGGTTGTGATTGGTCACTATGTGATTAACAACTGTTCTCAGGAGTCCCTTCATGAAGATCAGTGTGATTGTTAAAGAGCTCCCAAGCTGGTTTAAATTAGAAACTCCTCAAAATCAGGCATCATGTCTGTTTTATTTGCTTATAGAATGCCGAGCACAGCACAAAGTGCTAAAAGACACTTAATAGTATTTGATGATGATGAATGAGACAATCAGAAGATGACAGGAAGACAGCTGGTTGGAGACAGCAGTTCATTTAGAGAGAGCCGTGCTTCGTCTAAAGATGAGGGGACTGCTTTTAAATGAATCACCTTAAAGAAGATCAAATAGATGCCCCCAAAAAAGAAAGCAAAAAATGTGTGTTCCATAAACAAAGCAAGAAAAAGAAGATAAAAACTTGGAGAGAGAAAGTGGCTTCACAATGTAACAGAGAAGAAAGCTGTTATAGCATAAAAGGCACTGAACGAAAGTTCATCAATATTTACTGTGTGCACAATATGCCAAACTGTATTCCTTGGGTAGCAAATATGGAACAGAGAAGCCCAGTCCTCATGACTAGGAGACAAATCAAACTTCTAAGAGACTGTAGCAATGTGCTAATGAAGATTTGTTCAAAGTAATATGAGAATCCAGAAGACTAACTGGTGACTCAGTATGAATTTTATTCCCAAATCAATCACTTATAAGATATAGGTCCTGAAGAAAGTCACTGAGCCTCTTTTAACTATAATAGGATAATGGTTAAGAGCATACATTCTTATACTAGACTCTCTGGGCTCAAATCTTCACTTGGGCCCTGGGCACAATTGTACACCTCACTTAAGCTCTCTGTGCCTTACTTTCCCACTTGTGAAATAGGGATAATTATGGTACCCGACACACAGGATCACTATAGAAGAGTAAACAATACATATAAAGCACTTAAAATAGTGCAGCACATCTAAGTGCCACCAGTTACTGCCTCTTTTTCTTTATTTATAAAATAACTACCAAAAGCCCCCTGCAAACTATCTAAAAGCAAGGGCTTAGGAAAAAGCAAAGTAACAAACCTGGACTGAATCCAGCTCCACCATTATTAACTAGTATGGGAGATCAAAATACCTTACCCCAAACCGGCTGCTCTAGCACAAGGGATTATTTTGAGCTAAAGAAATTCAAGAATAAACAAATGCAAAAAGAGGCTTTCTCTGAACTCCCCTTATCTGCCTAAAACAGATCTCCCCAAAGAAGAACTCAATTGTCATAAATCCCCTCCCCAGAATTTCATCAAGCATGGAAGATTGACTTACATCACAGGAGAGGAGATGGGGAGTCAACACCACACCCATACAGACACTGTCACAGACTATCACATCCCCATCCACTTTCCTAAAGGCCCATTGATCTTCCCTAACATCATCTGCTCTCCCATAAGCGGCCTTTCTCCCCCGCCCCTCCCCCCATTAAGATGGTCTATAAATTCTCCAATGTCACCATTCCTTTGGGCATTCACCACTTTCTGTGATGCCCCCATGCATGTAAAGTTAACATTTAATAAATGCTATGCCTTTTCTTCTGTTTATCTGTTGTCAGTTTAAGTCACAGACTCCGTCCCCTCCAGTTAGTGAACGTAAGATGGTACGGGACAAGTTGTTCATCCCCTACACCAGCTACATGACTTTAGCAGTTACTGTATCTCATGAAATTTTCTTTGCCTGCAAAATAGGAATAATCATAATACCTTATATCTCATGGGTCTGGGGGAAATTGATGAAGTACACGGTACAGAGCCCACCACTCATTAAATGATCAGTAAATGTTTGTAGAGATCCTCTTCAACTTACAATGGAGTTATGTCCCAACGAACCCATCTTGAGTTGAAAATGCATTTGATACACCTAACCTGCTGGACATCATCGCCTAGCCTTGTCAATCTTAAACGTGCTCGGAACACTGTCATGAGTCTACAGTTTGGCAAAACCATCTAACACCAAGCCTACTTTACAATCAAGTGTTGAATGTCTTGTTTAAGTTATTGAATACTGTACTTAAAGTGAGAAACAGAATGGTTGTGTGGATACAGAAAGGTCATAGGTGCCTGGGTCAGCCACCTTCATGATCACAGGACTGATTGGGAGCTGCAGGTGCTGCCCTGCCCAGCCTCATGACACTGTATCATACTGCATACGGCTAGCCCATGGAAAGATCAAAACTCAAAATCTGAAGTACAGTTTCTACTGAATTCTTACCACTTTTGCACCATCATAAAGTCTAAAAATTGTAAACTGAACCACTGTAAGTCAGAGACCATTGGCAGTTATTCTTTTCTAGTTTACCTGGCTAAATACTTATTAAAATCAAACAAAACATTTAATTGAAGGTACTTTGTCAAGTACTTTGCAGTTAACTTATAACTGCAAAGCATTACAAGTTAAATGTTATAAAATCATAAATAACAAGAAAAGGATTATATCAAGTACATCATAGAAGAAGGAAAAGAATACAAAAATTATATGTAACTATTCATTTAAAAAATGACAAAGAAAATGGATATGAAAACTACTAAATTTGCCAGGAGGCAGTCACACAGTCCAGTTGGAAGGGGATGAGACGGGACTCCCAGGTTGAGATGGCAGGTCTATTCTCACGAATGTGATTGCACCATACGTGTTACTGCCTATTTAAAGATATCAGGCCAACTTCTTTCAGCATATTAAGCCATTTCACACAGTGTACCTAGAATTTCATAAGGACTTGTTTCTGCTCAACTTATTTTTTAAAACCCAGAGTGAGCTGGAGCAAAAGTGTACTATCTTCGGAAGAAACACAGAGGAGGTATATTATATATAAATACTTGAGGCTTCACTTCCCCCCAAAAGATGTACTGCCTATCTATTTTTGAAAAACCAAAGAAATCAGAGGAAAAAGCCATTTTGCTTCCATTAGGTTTGTAGGAGAATGAATGGGGTGCCTGCTGGCAGGAAATTTAATGTAGTTAGGATGTGACTGAAGCAATCAGAGAGCATTTTCACTTTTGTTTGCATGACAGATTAAGCTTGCTGCTCTCACTGTTCTGAGCAGCAAACACCACTCCTAATAGCCTACACATACTCATAGGGTTTGCAAATGAGGAATAAAGGAGGTTTTTAAAATTGCAAATCCTCAGCAAAGCAAATTTAGCTTTCCATGAGCCTACCCTCTGAAGAAGGTGGCTGGTTAACCCCTTGAAAGAAGACATGGTCTGTAGTTAGTGCACATCTTTCATACAGAATTAGTGACTCTAACTCGCTGCGCATTACAAAAAGTTCTTGTTAATAATGTAAATTTCATTTTTTTCTCACCTTTGAACCCTGGATGGGGGAGCAAATATTCCATATCTTGGGGAACAACTAAAATACTGCACACCTCCAACTGAACCATCATTCTTGCCATGGGGTTTCTCAAGCTCTATCCCGTACCAATATCCTAGAACAAGAATACTGGATTTTAAAAGCATCTGTACTTTATCCAAAACTGTTATGTTATTACACAAACCCACGGTCTAGATGGTTTAACATTCTCACACATGACCAAAGTGATGGAAGATCATTGTCATCATTAAGCCTTCAAACAATAAAATTATAAAACAAAATTTGAAAGTTTCAGAAATGAACCGGAAAAACATTTCACAAGCATAATTGCAGAGCTATACATTAAGGGAGAAAGACAAAATGCATAAACACAAATTTGGCAAGGATTAGCTATTATGCAAGTAGTGTTTGACCAAAATATATCTAAAAGCTATAATAAGAAACTGTCCTTAACTTGGTAATATAATCTGTTTGAGATGGGAGCAATGTAGCATAGTATTGAGATGCATAAGACATAAAATGAACATGCAATCTTTTCATTTTACTCTCCCAACATGAGAATACCACAAACAGTTCTTAAATAATTAAAGAGGGACAAAAATAATATGGAAAATGACTAGACTTCATGGTGATTCTTCTTTTTCTTTCATTTTTTCCCCACCCAAGATGGGGGAAAAAAATCATTTTTAACCTAAAAGATTTAGGTTAGATAATAGGAAGAATTTTCTAAAAGGCTTTCAAGTATTTAAAAGGGCACTCTGAGGAGAGTAATGGGATTTCCTTTTCCAGAGAGCATAAAATTAAAACAGTGAGGTTGCTTTTAGTGTGGCAAATATTAAATAAAAGGACATAGACTCCTAGAGTAATGGCTCTGGATGAAGGTACCTCCAAATTAGTTAAATGTACCCGACAGTCCACTCATTTCTTATTTAAAAGGGCAATACAATAGTGATAGTATTTGGTCTCTCAGAATCAGTATCAAATGAAGATATGGATATTGAGAAATTTACTACAAATGACAAAATATGGAATATTGTTTCGTTCAGATTAATAATGCAGAGAGTCAATTATATAACCTCTAAAATGACAACCCAGAAGTTCTTAACTTTTTTTTCCTCTTATATTCAAAATGATGACACTTGAGTCGATTCCCAATATCAGAGTTTGAATTGCAAAGACTAGTGTGTAAGGCATGTGGTAGTCTTTTATACTGAAACAACCTACTCTGCACAGGTACAAAGAGATGTAAACAGACCTACTGCTTGGCCATATTAATGCTGGGCACTGCATTTCTGAATGTCATTAAACCAGGTTATTCTGGCTGCCATTGCTATTTCTGAGTGCCATAGTTACAATTTTCCAAGTTTTATGTCCTCCTGCCTTTGATGCTTTCCTATATAAATTGTACATTTTCCCATTTTAATACACCATATCGCTGCTACATGTTTGCCATATACCTCTTGAAAGTATACAGCACACAGCAGGAAGGCATTACAGCAAGTGTTAACAAGAGTGACTACACAGTGTCTGGCGGTGGTGAGGGATGGACATCACCCCACGTAACCAGCACCTTTCTTTCAGAGGTAGCACTGATGGCTAACCATGCCCTCTGTCAGGTCTAAGTCTCACAATCTATAAAAAGGCCAGATATTACCACTGTTCTATAGAACTGACTGATCTACATTTTGACGCCGCAAGAAATATATCCTACTACTTTCTGAAAGGGCAGAAGGACTTTAACAAAAAAATCTCCAATTTTTATACTGTTTATTTGTTGTTCAGTCGCTAAGTCATGTCCAATTCTTTGCCACCTCATGGACTGCAGCACACCAGGCTTCTCTGTCCTTCAGTATCTCCCAGAGTTTGCTCAAACTCATGTTCAATATCTGATTTTAATTTTCAAATTTCTAAGTGTTCTATGTGTACTCAGTCACTCAGTCATGTCCAACTTTTTGCAACCCCATGGAAAACTGTAGCCCGCCAGGCTCTTCCACCCATGAAATTTTCCAGGCCAGAATAATGGAGTGGGTTACCATTTCCTACTTCAGGGAATCTTCCCGACCCAGGGATCTAACCCCTGTCTTTTGCATCTCCTGCACTGGCAGATGGATTATTTATCATTGCACCACCTGGGAAGCCCTAAATGCTCTTTACTAGGAGTTCAAAACTTAAAAGTCAACCTAAAAACAACTGTATCCAAATGAATCAAACCATTCAAGCCTTGTTTAGTAAAACCAGAGAAAGGAAACTGAGAAGACATGATGATGGTGGAAAAATAAACTACCTTTGGCATTTCTAAGTTTTTATTTGAGAACCATATTAAGAACTTTCTAACTAATCTCGATTACTACCTCAGTTGCTACTACTATTTCGAGAAACATGAATTATAAAACATACAGCCCATCCCCAATCAATTAGTAACTGGACTGCAATTATAAATTGTACTAATGAAACGAGAATGTGCTAGGAGACCATTCTCTGTCCATGTCTTATGGAGAGAGGTGCTGACCATGTGTTCACAGATGTTTGTAGAGAAGACAGCCTTGGGAGATGGAGACAGTCTCCTCTGGCAAGAGGACAGGTATACTTACCGTCTCTATAAAGGTTCAGATTCCTTAAGCTTGGGGCTCCTCTCCTGTACTACTGGGTGTACAGGGGTCGCCTGGCCCTCCTCCCTATCTTATTCTCTGGGAACTGGGGCCCAGGAAACAAACAGAAGAAAATGTTGCCACTCTAGCTACCACTATTGATGAGAGCACTGAGGTTCTCTGTCTCTGACCCAGGAGGCTATCATCTTCTGCCACCATCGATGGAACCGTGGTCATCCATCTTGCAAATAAGGTAAAATCTCAGATCTTTCAGAGTTCCTGACAGAAGACTACACACTTTTTTTAAAAAAAATCAGTGTTCTCAGTAATCTTTTCCTAAAAAATCCTGCAATGCCACCATGTGTCAACGCAGCATATTGCTATTTAAAAATACAAATGTTTTATTCAACTGGCTTCTACTTGAAATTACAATCACCAAAAATACAAAAGAAAGATTATCTTCACATTTGGAAATGCAGTATTAAGTTTAGATTGGAACGAATATATAAATACACAAACATGCATCTTTAAGGTCCCAGAGTGCACAAAACCTTTTTCATCTCCCTTTGAACCTCTTTGTTTGCTTTTCTCTCTAAGCCATTCTGTTAAAAGCTATATGCAATGAACTCATTATCCACTCATTTTAAGGAATGTAATTAGCACAAATCTAATCCTGAAATGTTTTCTCTGTTATTTAGCACACTTGGCAATCAGTGAGAGTGAAACTGGACAGTAACAACTGATTTTAACTTTAGACAATGTAAAACACAATTGGCAGGAAAAATTCATAAGAAATAATCAACCTGCATGAAAACAGTCTGCATCTCAATCAACACTGCATTTCCTGTGACAGAGCGACCATCCATAAGAACTATTAATCAAGAATTCTACATTTTATTTACATGTAAATTCTTAAACCTTTTGTGTTCTAAAGAATTCAAGTTAAGCAACGACTATACAGGTGAGTTACCTGGAGCAAAGTTTGTTGTCCCAAAGAACTTAATGGTACCAATTCTCTGGCCTGCCACCAACACCCTGTCTCCAATTCGGAGGTCTCCTTCGCAGCGTCCGCTATTTGCCACAGATGCTGCTGAGGAATTCAAACCTGTGTGGGGATTGGTTGGGGAAGGGGGTGGGACAGGAAGAGAGAGAAAAAACAAAGGGACACTCAAAAACCACATTAGCCAAAAAATTACTATGTATTCTAACCAGTCTAGTTAGTTGGAGGTTTCAATATATGCTGCTTTCTTCCTTATACACTGCATCTATAGTTGTGTTTCTCACATGTGAAGGAAAGCTACTCGAATGAAATTTGAAGGGTTTCCTGAGACGACCATTGCTCTGGGAATCTATACATGACACCTAGTGAAGCATCAACTTTATCCTGACTTCCTGGGAGCACGCTCTACAAGAACAGAGGTCAGCACACCCTTTGTGTAAAGGGCTATATAGTAAACACTTCAGGCTTTGCAAGCCATGCTACCCTGTCACAGCTGTTCAACTTCGCTGTTGTAGCTCAAAAGCACACAGAGACAAAATGAGCACAATGTGTTCCAGCAAAACTTTATTTACAAAAGCAGGTGGTAGGTTGGATTTGGTCCATGGGCTGTAGTCCACCAATCTCTATTCTAGTAAAATGGTAGAATCATAGTAGTTCAGTGGGACTTGGTGTAAATGATACATACACAAATGTAATTTAAAAGTGGAACAGCTATAACGTTCCAATGACTCCCAAACTGATTTCCTTATTAGAAACAAAAGCACACACCACCTCGCCTCAGACCTTGATTCAAACCTAAACCCTGAAGTGCCCACTCCTGAACATCAGACGTTCTACAGCAACACTGTCTAGAAAGCTGCTCAATTATAACAGAGGACAGGTGGACCTCTGAGGCTTCTCCCAGCAGTTCAAAAAACAGACTGGAATGGCTGTCATCTGAGAAGGGCTGGGGAACCCTCCGTGAGGGTACTGGATACAGGGAAAGTCAGGCTGTGAACAGGGAGAAACTAAAAACATGGCAACAACCGAAGAACATAAACCTGGGAAGAAGGAAGGTCTAGGAAGAAGGAAGGTCTAAAAAGTCCTAGGCCCTCAAAATAACTAACATTTCTGAAGCACTTCACAGTTTACAAAGTGCTTATCATGAGAATTATAATCATAGACAAGATACAAACTCGGGAATTAATGAAGACACGGTGTTCACAGCGAGTAGGTGGCACACCTGCCTTAAAACCCAGACCCTGTGACCAGAAACCCTCAGGTTTCTGTCTGCAGACAATGGATCGAGACAATGAGTTCAATGTGGGACACAGTGGGGCTGAGTTCACAGACTTCTTCCCCAACCTCCCCATCCCCCAACCCCTTCTTTCTGCTCCTCTTTAATATTTTGTCCTTAACTTTCAATAATGTCCACTCTCTGCAGTCCACACCTCCCCAAATACAAATCACTCAATCTAGAGAAAAATTTAAGGAAATATTTCTGGGTTTGGAATATGGACTTTCTCTCACATGTGACCCATTCTCTCCCTCCCTTTTTATTTTATTTTTTTTTCATTTATTTATATTAGTTGAAGGCTAATTACTTTACAATATTATAGTGGTTTTTGTCATACATTGATATGAATCAGCCATGGATTTACATGTGTTCCCCATCCTGAACCCCACTCCCACCTCCCTACCCATCCCATCCCTCTGAGTCATCCTAGTGCACCATCCCTGAGCACTTGTCTCATGTATCAAACCTGAACTGGCGATCTGTTTCACAATTGATAATATACATGTTTCAATTCCCTCCCTTTTTAAAAGGACCTCTTTCTTACTCTAAATGATAATTCTCTTCATCTCTATTATTTAAACTTATAAGCCCCTCAAATTTATAAAAAGAAAAAAATATTAAATAAGAAGGCACACTAGAACTACTTTATATAAAGGGTAAAAAAGACAATTCCATACCCATACATAAATTTTAAAATCAAGTCACTGTCAAAGGCCTAAATTCCAAATGAAGAAGGCCTTAAAATGCAATTAAAATGAGGACAAACAGGATTGCTACATCACTGCATTGTCTCACCTCAGTTCCTCTCAGCATTAATGAGAAACTGGTTTCAGGGGAAGGGGAATCTATTCAGAAAATAGATATTTAAGCAAAATTTCCAGGTTTTTCACTTTCGGAGAACTTTTACATTTATTACATCAGTGTTACTATCAAGGATTTTTTTTGTTTTTTTCCCCCATACAATAAAGTATCTTTAAGAAAATCCTGTCCTGAACATTTTTCATGATAAAATACTGATTCAAAAAATACTGATTCAGCACAAGTATTAAAAGTATTAGAAAAAGGATCCAGTAATTACTATGAAACTTATTAAAAACAAGTTATGCTAAAATGACCTGATTTCCTTTCTATGTAGGCAAATAAAGTAAAAGAAAGTGAAAGTCACTCAGTAGTGTCCGACTCTTTGCAACCCCAATTCCATACAGTACATGGACTTCTCCTCATCAGAACACTGGAGTGGATAGCCTTTCCCTTCTCCAGGGGATTTTCCCAACCCAGGGATTGAACCAGGTCTCCCGCATAGCAGGCAAATTCTTTACCAGTTGAGCTATCAGGGAAGCCCATAGGCAAATAAGTGAACTGCAATCAGTATTCACGTGTCGATTCCAACAAGAAAAAGTGTTTTCTATATCCTTACACATAACTGAAGAAATGTGGATTGAATGGGATCATGCAGGCTTCATAGCGAGCTAAACAGGTTATCATTGTCAACCTCTCCTACACAGTTTTAAACAATGACTTTAAAAATAGAGAAAGCATGCTTTTTTAAAAAGAAGATAACTCTAAAGTATGTGAAAATCTACAAGCAAGATGTAAAAAACAAAACTCAGAGGGATAAAAATTCTACCATTAAATTAAATGAAAATAAATGTAAAGTCCTACGTCAAGCCATAAAATGAAGAAACTTAGCTTTTGGCTCTATTTGAGCCAATGATACAGTGCGGTCACCAAAACTGCATGAGCAGACTCAGGCTGGACTTGTACTAAGAGGCAGAGCTTCAGCTGTCTACCAGCTAGCCGGGAGGGTCCTAAGGACCCTACAGCACAAGGAAGAGCTGAAGGTACTTGAGTTTAACAATAGCAGAGAAGCATCAGACAGACCTGTGGGTGAAGCCCAGGTGTGCACTTAGAAACTGCCATCATGCACAAATACCTGACCTCCCTAAGCCTCAGTTTCCTCATTCATAAAGTAAAGGTGGTCATGATATTTCATTCATTTTGAGAATTAAGTGAAATAAGATATGCAAAATGCCTTTAATAGATATGAAAAAATAATGCATACTGACATGTTAATTATTAATATTAGATTTAGATTAGAAAAGAGATAAGTAAAGAAAGAGAAGAGATCATACAGTTTCCAAGTATCTGAGGATCTGTCATAAAGTTCTAACAGGAACCTTACAGAGGCTGGAGTCCTTAGACAACAAAGAGAAGAAGTAAATCCAGACAAGGAAAAATGGCAGGAGCATGAGGAGAAAGACAGAGAGATCCAGAATGTGCTGAGAGAGGAAAGGGGTGAGGGCTGGGAGACAGACAGGAAAGGGGCAAGTAGTTCAATCTGACTGAAGTAAAGGGTTCCTTCTACACATTTAAAAAGAGCAAATCTACTTACAAACAAACCAAGATAAAAAACACCAAGAAAGCCTGGTTGAAAAAGCCATAGATACCAGCACTGGCTCTAGATGAGAGAGAAGGGCTTTTGCTCATTGTCTTCTTGTTATTGCCACGTGCATTCAGGTTCTTGGAGAGGCTCTGTTTGTGCTCCAAAGAAGATATAGAAGAGGAGCTGCTGATGGATCCAATCAGGGGAACTAAAACAACGGTAAAGGAAAGGAATACGTCAAAGGGTGGAAAACAAGCAGTGAACCAATTAGATGCTTTTCCCGGTAAATCCTCTGAAACTCTCCATTCAGTTTCTTCCATTGTAGATTATCTTAGTGTTGAATTAAATGCCTGATTTCATCAAAATACATTGTAGTTAATACACACAAGATTTTAGAGCCCAAGCAATTTTAAGGATCCAAAGGATCCACACCATATGATGACATCTTATATAGAAAAGTGTTGTCGTGTAATCAATTTAGACCAATTACCTATTCTAACCACCATTGTCTCTCACCTCTCACTTTAGATGAATTAGTAGAATCACAACTTAGTTATATAAAAAACACAACTAATGTATTTTTAAGGTAACAAAAGTTTAATATTAAAATGTTCTGAGTTAACCTGAAGGCAAGAAGGAATACTTTTGAATGTTCTATTCATGCTCTATTCACCCAGTGATTTGACAGCTAAAGACAACTTAATTTTTTATCTATTTCAAGTTTATTGAGTAATAATTGACAAATATAATTGTATATAAAGTGTACAATATTATGGTTAAAAGACATAGTGGAATGATTAACAAGATCAAGATAACACATTCACATCCATCACCTCACATAGTTCATTTTTTGTGTGTGTGAGTGGTGACAATGCTTAACATCTACTCTCAGCAGTTTTCAAGTGTAAATTGTAAAGGTAACTCTAAATAATTCTATCAAGCCATCTACACTATGTAATTTCACTTTATTCTCTGCATCTAGTCCTGTAATTCACTACATGTATGTAAGAATCACAACACAGGAATTTATACAAAAAATACATATGTGTGTGTGTGCACTTTATTATGAGCTGTTTAGGGGATTTTCAAGTATAAATTTTTACTATACCAAGTCTTCTCTTACAAACTTTAAAATTTAGCCTCATATAAGCTACATCACTATATTGTTTTAAAGTTCCATCAGTACATTAAACTTTAAGAAGTTATAAATTATATTACCATCTTTCTCTGCTCCAGTTTTCAACTCTTCACCAGGAGGCAATGAGAGTGTTGATTCTGAAGCACTATCTTTTTTTGATGTCATTAATCCTAGAACACAGAAACAAAACACATTCAGCAAGAAAGAATTTTAATGTTAAACATAAATATGGATTCGCTTTTAAAAGTACAGACAATCCTCACTGAAATCTTCTCTACTTCTGAGAACACACTGGATAATAAATTCATAGACATCAGGGGCCAGTATTTTATTAAGGGGAAAGAAAAGAATGTATTCCTAGCCCATCTGAAAATCCCAATCAATTTCCCCAAATATCACTAAACTATCTTTTAAACTTATTTAAAATCCACTTAGGAATTCTATGTAATATAAAGCATTTAAAACACAGCTATCTAACCATCTGATACTTAGTACACTACTCGGTGCTTGCACAATGCTAGCAGGTAAAAAAAACTTAACATGCCTATGACAGTTGCACACTTACTAAGATCTGCACACAACTCATGATTGCATTGGTGTGTGCAGGCAAATTCATCGGGGCAGACTGCCTATTCAGATAGTGGATTTGTGGTAAAAAAAAAAAAAAGAAATTTTTTTGCAAACCATTACAGAAACTTTTCATTTAAGTGGAAGTCAGATATTAAGAATCCCTGTACTCTCTGTCACTGGTATTCTGAAAATGACTACCTGACTCTCACTGCACTCAATTCCCACAAAAAAAAAAAAAAAAGCAGTTTAAAAAAGAACAAGGTCATGAATAATAATCTACTTTATTAAGACTTCTGTTTTAATTCTACAGAACCAAACCATTTAAATAAGAAACCTAATGAATGACATCCAGTTTTGAATTCCATCTAGAACTCATTTCAATTCTACTTGCTCACAAAGAATTTTGGGTGGAGAACTGAGCTTGGCACTCTGAGCATCACAAACAGAGCAAGCCATAGTCTCAGTCCTAAAGAAAGACCTTTTCAATTTGGCATGGCAGAAAGACATGAATACTCAAAATGCAAGGACATGTTTGATACAAACCCTAGCATTGAGGGAGGAGACAATAATCATTGCTGTAAAGATGAGTTAACACCTCATCAAGAACATCACATTCCAATATGCGTCTTGAGAGATAGGTCGGATTTCTTGTAGAGAATACTGGAGGTATGGTCAGAAAGAACTAGGGTAGGCATAATGGATATACAAAGAGAAAATAAACTTAAAGAAAGACAGGGTCAGAGAAGATTGAGTGGATTGGCTGGAATGAAGTGGACTTTGGGGGGACACAGGAGAAGTAAACCCGATGGATGGGTCACATTACAATCTTAGAGGGTGACAGGGTCGGCGCTCTTCAGTGAGGAACAAGCCTCTGATGGGCTGTGGAAAGGAGGGCTGGAGTGACCACTCACAGGTGGATAACATCAACCAGACAGCAAAGTCTAAGAGGAACCAAAAGGAGGAGAGACAGGAAGCAGAGGCCGGGAGTGAGGGCCAGAACTACAACTGCAGACCCTGGATGGACGGGTTGGGCTTTGTGAAGGCAACCCACAGAGTAAATTTCTTATTTTCAGTTGTATTTGTCAGTCCTAAAAGAGCCATTTGGGTCTTTCCTTTTATTTGAATTGTTAGAGATAACTGGAGATTCACATGCAGTTGTGAAAAAACAATATTGGACGATGTCTCACACACTTTGCCCAGTTTCCCCCAAAGGTGACATTTTACAAAACTATAGCATAAAATCACAACCAGGATACTGACATTGCTACAATCCACCAAGCTCAGTGCTACTTGTGTTCCTGTGTGTGCTCATGTGTGTGTGTGAGCATTATTTGGTTCTTCCTTATATCTTCATGTCTCTGCTGAAATCTTCTATTTGTCTCAAGAGGGTTCACCCTTAATTCTTAGAGGGTTATAATATGTTCTTTGAAATATTTACCTGATAATTGTATCATCTCAGGGTTGGCATCTTTGATTGCCTTTTCCCTTCAAAGCTGTTGAGATTTTCCCGGTTTTTCATATTTAGAACAACTTTTCATTGTATCCTGTACACTATAAACATTATTCTATAGGACTCTGGGTCGTGTTTAAAATTCAGTGGAGAATGTGGATTGTTTTGTTCTGCTCTGTTTTTGCAGGCACTGGACAGTCAGCAGGCAGTTAGGTTCAGGCTGGAAATTCCTATCCACCTTCTGTGACTGTGGTTCCAATGTCAGTTTGGTTCCCAAAGCCTCTTTGAGATCTGACTTGCGTGTTGTGCCACCCAGCAGTCAGCCTGAGATCTGGGTGGAGGTCTATGCAGACCAAAGCCTGTGGTCAGAAGCATGTACACACAGCTTGGCAGTAAGTGTCCCCAATCTGAGAGCACTTTCTTGAGCTCCCTCCTCACATGGTCTCCAGAAGCACCCTCCTCCTGATATTCTGGATAGAATCCGAGGTTTTCATTGCTCTGCTCTGTCATGCAATCTCTTGAGAGCCAAGCAGTGAGAAAAAAGAAGAAAAACTAACGGGGACTCCATCCACGTTCGCAAGACCACAGTTTCTCTGGCCAAAAACAAGGGTTCCCTCCCTTGGGGGTTTTAGGTGCCTGGCCATCCCCTGCTGCTACTACAACATACAGGACTTCTTAGGGATTAGTGTGTGAAAGAACCAAAGAGATTTTTTAAAAAGCAATTGAAAAGGAAAACAGGGATTTCCTCCACTTTGTCTAGTCGGAGATTCCTTTTCCTGCTCCTCAGACCAGAAATAGAGGGCTCCTCTTCAAGATTTCCCTCCATACCTGCTGTGTACTTCTGCACTTCATGTTAAAAGGATACCATTTACAGAGCATCAAAAAGTACAGAGTACCTAAGAATAGACCTAACAAAACAAGTGCAAAATATACAGAAAATCATAAAATTTTACTGAGATATTTTTTAAGGATCCAATTAAATAAAGTGATATCCCAAGCTTATAATTAAAAGACTAAATATCATAAATGTCATTTCTCAAATTGATTTTGGGCTTAAATGCAATACCAATTAAAATTTCAACAGATAATTTTTTATTTTTTGACACTAAAAATAGCATTAACATAATTTGTTAATTCATTTGCCTAGAAGGTAATTTTCTGTTGAGCAAAATAACTCTTGATTTTGGGACAAGCACTTTTTTGAGATATAATTCTAGTCTGTAGTTGCAAACTAATATTCTCTTGCCCTGGGGATACATTTATCATCTTATTTATTTATTTTTCTTTTTTATTTTTTCAACTGAAGTAAAGCTACCTAAATAATATATTAGCTTCAGGTGTACAACACTTGTATATATGACATTATGAATCAGTTGCCACAAGAAGTCTAGTTACCATCTGTCACCAGAGAGTTATAACAGCATCATTGTCCTTATGCTACGCACTACATCCCCGTGACTTATTTTTTAACTACAACTTTGTGCCTCTTAATTCCCTTTTTCCCAGCGCCCCACCCCTCCCCCAACAGATTTTTCTTTAAAGAAACTTAACAACTTATTCTGTTAAGCAAGAGAGTTCCAGAAAAAACATCTATTTCTGCTTTATTGACTATGCCAAAGCCTTTGACTATGTAGATCACAACAAACTGTGGAAAATTCTGAAAGAGATGGGAATACCAGACCACCTGACCTGCCTCTTGAGAAACCTATAAGCAGGTCAGGAAGCAACAGTTAGAACTGGACATGGAACAACAGACTGGTTCCAAATAGGAAAAGGAGTATGTCAAGGCTGTATATTGTCACACTGCTTATTTAACGTCTATGCAGAGTACATCATGAGAAACACTGGGCTGGATGAAGCACATGCTGGAATTAAAATTGCCGGGAGAAATATCAATAACCTCAGATATGCAGATGACACCACCCTTATGGCAGAAAGTGAAGAAGAACTAAAAAGCCTATTGATAAAAGTGAAAGAGGAGAGTGAAAAAGTTGGCTTCAAGTTCAACATTCAGAAAACTAAGATCAAGGCATCCGGTCCCATC